>NC_081759.1:16873953-17201054 GCF_963082965.1 Carassius carassius | reverse complement strand
TCAGGTGAACATGACTTCTATTTGCAAGAGTCTTTTTGTTATCTGATGAATATTACTAAATTCTAACCTCTAACAAACATTTTACTCTGATTTTGACTCCTTATATAGGAGGGTCAGACCCAAAATGACTTGTAAAGATAGAGACAAAACAAAACCCAGGTTTTAATTACATTTTAAATGTTGGATCAATTTTTTTTACCAGCAGATACCACATGTACAGAAATTCTTTTAAACAGTAATATTAAATGGTAATAATAATAATAATATTACTGTTTTTACTGTACTTTCAATCTAATAAATAAAGAGACTTTTTACCCCCCCCCCCCCCCCCCGCCCCTTTAATAGTAGTGTATTATATAATAGTATTTTAAACTGAATGACCCTGCAATAATTCTTATTTACAAGTAGCAGAAATGGTTGGCTTAATTTTTTGCTGAAGGTCGAGTTGTCAAAGCGCTGCCAAAATAAAGCTCATAAGAATGCTTGTACACAATTATATCATTATAACACTGAAACCGCAGTCCTGTTCTCACACAAACACACCAAAAAACACTCTACAGACACACAAGAGTCTACATCTACAGAACAGAATGTTCAAATTAAACTGAACTCCATATCTGACTTATGAAAAGAACTATTTTTGATATATAAAATGGACTACGCTACCTAATAGATGTGAGGTTTCGATGACCTTTAAGCTCATTCTGAGAACAGGTGAATAAAATGATGTCCATTACCAAACCAGCACTTTTAATCTCTAATTCCCAGTGAAGATTTGTTTTTTTAGGCCTTTCTCTAAAATGACCATCCATTTTCATTTCCATTTCACACCTTCAAACTTCAACTTAGACCTTGCAATGCCCTCATATATTTAGGTGGCAGTTTTTTTCTTTCACATTCCAGAAATAATGACAAGCTAGATGATCTTTCAATACCTAATGGCAGCCCTGAGGCCCAGGCATAAGGTTGATGCATGACTTTTGACCCGGTTTCATAGTTTTAAAAGTTTATTTATCATGACTGTCCCATTAAATGCATTTTATGTTATTGAATGCAGTGCAGGGAAAACATGTTTTAATGCCATCATTGATTGTTAGTTTACCCATTGCCTGTGCATGAGCGATATCTGCAGAGCTCCCTACATGTAAGGTTGAACTATATATAGTTTCTCTGAAAGACCATTATTGTGATGCAGCCAAGAAAAATGCCTGCTTCCATGTTAAATAGCTGAAAAGGACTTACCTGCATTGTTGCATCAGGAATGGAGGAGCATTAGAAAAAGAGAAAGAAATAAAGAAAAACAGTTAGAATAACTTTGGCATCTGATAAAAAATAAAGCCATTTTCTTTTTTCTGTTTTCCTAATTGGGGTGTTTTTTTAAAACACGCATTGGTTTGGCTTGAATCACTGCACTGACACAGACACTGTGAAAGACACCGTGAAAGTCAAACAATAATGCTTGTGTCAAAATTACCCATAACCACATACACACATCCATTCCTCAAATTTACCTCTTTCCTTATCTTCGCCCCAAACTCACAATAGGCACATCAAATGAAAGTTCAACACTGGAATATGTTAACGCACAAAGCAAACACTACATGGAGATAAAAAACGAGGATGCCCTGAAAACAGAAGGGGTGCTGTATTGATAAAGTTGAGCTGTCAACATTGTTAAAGGTTAACATCGCTTCTTCCAGTCAGCGAGTGTAATGGAGTGCCTTCATCACGGGTGATTCACTGCTCTGCAGAAGGGGAAAGACTCCATGCTGAGAGTGACAAATGCTGAATCCATGTACTGCTTAAACTCTTTGGAACACCTGGAGCAAACCTAACATAGCTAGACTAAAACTACTCTCAGCCTCAGACGTCACGCCCACGGACTGTTGGCTAAACAGCTGATGCATATGGGACACAAAAGTGGAAAGACTTCAGGTGTTTCGAAGTCGTCATCGGATTGGTTGAATTCCACAGGAATTCCGGGAGACACATGTGTCACGTTCTTTAACGTTTCGCCTGGAAACAAAGATGCTCTGTCGCAGAAGAAAAAAGAAGAAAGCCTTTGAGTAGAATAAACTAAACACTGGAGTTTCAAAAGTATGTTAAATATTTAATGTTTGCGGCACAGAATCTTTTAAATATGTCAGAGTTTTACACACCGGTCGGTTAATGTGGCGACATTTCCACACTCCGAAATGTGACGCTGAATGAAACGAACTTTGATTGGTTGTTTGACATGTCAGTCAAACGGCCTCATGGGCGGGCCTTGGCCAATGAAAGCTACCATCGATTCCAGTACCTCAGCCGTCAACATTTTCTCATTTATTTTTCACTGTAAATTAAATTATCAGCATAAAACCTTCAGTGAAAAGTTACACTGAAAAGATTAAAACTTCAGTCTTAGTATACCTTTATTTGAAAGGCCTCAACAAGAAAACAGTCTGTGTTATATACAATGATTTAAAATGTTTCAAAGACTAATTTTGCTTCAGCGTAAGTAATATAATCTGACATTTTAAGGATTTCTCATGGTCAATGTCACAAATTTGCTTGATTTGTGACCTAGTAATACTGTACAATCTTTAATATTTCTACTACATTTCACATCACAGCTTTAAACAAATTGGTCTCCACTGTGCATATACTACAGTGTTTTTTTTCAAGGACTTTTCATCATTTGAGCTAAAAGAACAGTAAAACATTTATATTATTACATATAATGCAATATATTAAAATTATTTCTGAAGGATAATATCAAGACTGGACTACTGAAAATAAAATAAATCACACAGTCGGATGAGCATAAAAGACTCTTTTCAAAAGAAGTCAGAAATCTTTTGGAATGTCAGTGAAACTTTTGAACTTTTGAGTGTACTACTCAAGTCTAATACTACTACTACTACTATTAATAATATAAAAAGTTAAATACAATACAAATAAATATAATCTAGAAAAATAAAAATGTGCAGCTGCATTTAAACACAGTATATATATATATATATATATATATATATATATATACACATAGAACTGTAGACTTTTTTTTACTTCAAATAATTGACAGAGAATGTATGCAGCGGTTTTGATGTTTGTTTTTACCCATTACCCATGAGGCCAATCATGAGGCCACAAGCAAGGAGTTTAGAGTATGGGTGGGCAAGGACAAACTACAGAAATGTTTCTCTTAGATGTTTCCAGTGCAAAGCAAATGGAGCACACACCATTTTGTACCTTTGCTGTAGAGTTTTAACAAATAATGACATTGCCTTGAGGGTGAAGGCAACATGTAGTGATTTACATTGAGTTACTGTGCTCTGCCAGCTGGGGATGTGAACACTTCTATGAGAATCCGGCGCCTGCAAAGTGAACATTTTTATTCTATTTATTGTTGTCACACATCTATTCTCTTTGTTCACAATAAAGTAATGAGAAATAGCGGTTCAGGCCTAACTTAGCCCATTTGCACAATAAAGAAACAGAGAGAAAAGGAAATAGTTATTTCTCAAGAAAACCTCTAGGTACAGTAGGATGTTTGCCAACACCTCTAACTGTGTCAATCTCGCCAACGAAAGTGTTAACGGAGACAAGACAAAAAGATGTCATGATGATAAAGGATTAATTAAAAATATCAGGAATAGAATATGATAAATAATACTTAAATTATATATTATGTCTTTAAATGCATATGTGAATTAAGTTACGTGCAGATCAAGAATGTGTAACCAAAATCTATTTAACCCTATGCATTATTTAGGGCCAAAACTGTGACCTTTGGTGGTAAAAACAGAAATTAATGTACTATATGTGACCCTGTACCACAAAACATAAGTTGCACGGGTATATTTGTAGCAATAGCCAACAATACTTTGTATGGGTCTAAATCAGGAGTGTCAAACATACGGCCCGCGGGCCAAACACGGCCCACAGGTGTGTCCAATCCGGCCCGCAGGAGGATTTCAACAATAATATGAAATAATAAATTAAACATCAGTTTGACAATTAAATAAAGTGTGTTCGCTACAACATTTTATTTTGAATTTAAAGAGGAACAAATTACAAATTAATTTACGTTGATATTACGCCTCGGGAGTCTGGACACTTAACATGCTCAATTTAAAGCGGTGCCAGAATCTCGAGCAGCATGAGGATATGATGATAGCTGCGTTATAACTGATGCTTGTGTGGCAATTTTCTTGTGATTTTAAACATTTCCAAAAGAAGACATTTGGCCTGGAACGACGGACAGGTTATTTAAGGGGAAATGGAAAAAATGTTTTATTATGTCAACACCAACATGTAAGTTTAATCACGACTCGTGATATTAAATTACACTCTGACGCACTGGACAGCTTCGTATGGAGAAAGTAAATGAGCAAGGAGTGTGCAATATTTTTCGTGTACTAATAACATGTACTAACTGTCTCATGTACTAACTGTTGCTTTAATGATATGCAAACTGACATTTTGTAACTTTGCAAACAAAAAAAAACACATTGTGAGAGTTTTTCAGTGTTGGATGAAGGCTATCAGGTTACAATATAATTCAAAATATGAGGCAAAAATGCCCTGTTTTTAATATTTATGTCAGGTTCGTTAAGAAATGTCTATATATAACTATAACAAGAGTGTTGCTTTCCCCGAATGTCAGCACGATCGCTTTTATACAATAGCTCAACTAAAAAGATGCTAGAAGTAAGTGTGTTACATTAGTCACAATGCTTTCTATCTCTGTTTCGCCAAGGAAAAGTTTTTAACAAGGCCAAAGTAAGACCAGTTGTGTTAGTATTTTGTTACTGAATTCATCTTTGTTTTTGAACAAAGCATTTGAATCTATGATTCAGTGGCCCATTCATAAAGACAATCACTAACTTTATTTCTAAATGAATCAGCCGTTTTGAATGTTAGTTCACTCATACAGAGAGAGATTTGCTGCCACCTACTGGTTGCTTTAGTGTCATATTTATTTATCCATGTCAGGCTTAAATAATCTCAAAAACACACTCTGCAAAACATGGTAATATATATCAATATATATGTCATTTTGTGTCAAAATTAATTTCCTATATGTGTGTGTATTTTTTTGAACCCTTTAGATTCCAGATTTTCAAATAGTTTTATCTCGGCCAAATATTGTCCTATCCACACAAACCATGCATCAATGGATGTATAAATCTCAATTCAAAAAAAAAAAAAGACCGTTATGACTAGTTTTGTGGTCCAGGGTCACATATTTGGTTTCACTAATATTTATACTTCCATATTTAGTATTTTGAGGAGAAATTCACACTACGAGACAATTTCTTGTTATATCAAAGCACCATCGCTGATTTGTAGACTGTATCCCCCCCAAAGATTGCTGTAATTTTTCATGTTTCCCATCCATTTACTATGGCAGTTATTTCTGACTATGTGTGTGACTATTTTTAAGACCATTTAGCCATTTTTGATTATGTCTGCAGTTTTTTGAGTGGGTGTTAAAACGCAAGTGACACTGTTTTTGAAATCAAATCTTTGCATAGCTATGACAGGAAACACAGGCATCTAACAATGCTTTGAAAAAAAAGTTATTCTTTAAAAATAAAGCATATTCATAAATCCAAATAGGAAACAAAACAGTTGGTGAATAAGTGTAGTATTCTGTGTCCAAAACTCCTGAAACTTTGGCGTCTCATATTTTAGAGCAGTCAATACAATTTGGGAAATAAATCAATCAAATCTGTGTGTGTGTTTGAAAATCTTCAGATGTAACCCCCTTTTCCCCCTTCAGTAACTATAAGAGATTACAGCTACATTTATTTTGTAATTAAATTATGTAATTCCATTACATGTAACTAGTTACTGTCCACCACTGCACATCAGCGTACAATTTGCCTGACAATGTAGTGTACGACAAAAGTGAACTAATCGAGGCTTTGAAGGTGGAAGATGCTTCTGTGGTACTTAAACACACTGACTCATAGCTAATACTGAAGGGAAGGTGGGAACAGAAACAAAAATGCAATTCAATTATACAGTGCTCAGTAGTGGGGTGAATGGAATAAGAAACTCCCTTTCAAAGGCCTCTGAGCATCACCCACACACAATCAAAAAATGCTGCTTACCCAGAGTCCCTTGCTATTACAAGAACAACATCGACTGGTCGCCCACACAGGACAAGAGTCATGACAAAAGCCATCAGGACCTATCCCATTTACATTTATGCATTTGTAGTCATGTATAATCTCTCATGACAAGCTGTTCCCTGCGCCGTTGCTTGAGATGTATCCACCATGTGTGTTTTTAATTACATCTCACTCAGGATTTGAGCGAACAATAAAGAAAAATTATTTTTCTTGGCTTCTTACCCTGAATCGTGGTGCAGCCTTCTGCAGTATAAGCAGGATTCTGGTCAAACTGCACTGCTGGGCTCTTTTGAGGGAGCTTGTTACAGCATGTTGGAGAGATCACAGGACGGGTAAAGTTCACACCACGAATCCTTTCAGGAGTCCAGATGTTACCGTTGTTTAGTATTCTGCATGCACTGTCTCTGGACATGCACAAGCTGCATAGCAATTACACGAATGACTTAATGCTCACCAGAACAGTAGAACAAGATAGTGGAAATACATTAAACACTCCAAGGCCATTGGCCAAGGTAAAATTCAAGAAAGTTTGGCAATTTTGCTCTACCCAAATGGTTCACCTACATTTCACTGAAAGAGACAGATAGATAGATTTAGATCTAGTCGTTTTTTAAAGCATAAACTTCACTACCTTTATTACTTCATTCAAATATTGAAAACATTTTTTTTTTCATGTCAATTTATCTTATTTTAAGGATATTTAGATATTCTACTGGAAAAAGAGACAAAAATGGCAAGAAAGTAATTTTTGCAGTGTATAACAACTTTATAACCAATTTATCTTTCATTGACCTGTTTGTATAAATAGATTATGCAATATATTTTCTAACATATATATATATATATATATATATTGCATTATCTATTTTTCTTTGTCTTCCACTTCATTTAATTACATATTGTCAAATGTTTTTAAATGATCCATTTCAGGAGAACATCTTTGTATTTTTCTCCTGCTTTGCAATCTGTCATAAAATTGTACTTGCAATTAGACATTTCGATTCTGATAGAAATGAATGACACCTCAATGGCACTAAAACTAACAATTAAGTCCAACAGTTTTGACCCAAAGGCTTGAGGCTGTCTTCATTCTCTTTGTTACTTACATGCTTCTCACACTAACACAGTTCCAGCTACATTTTAATTTATTCAGGGCACAGACATTTTCTCTGTTATTATTTTTTTTTTTAGGTTACTCATCAAGTTACAAGACTGAGATATGTTAAAGTACGCAAAATGATGTATAGCATATATAATTTCTTTTTATTATAGTGGCATATATTATTTATACTTAATATTTATAAATACAAATATTTCAGCTCCTGCAATATTTCTAGGTCACTAACCAAAAGACAAATTTGTGACACAGACCATGTGACCTTCCCAAATGAAAGATTTGTTCGTTTGTATTTCAGGTCCAATCATGCTGGACAACATGATCATCAAAAGGGGGACACATTTAGTTTCTAGAATCTTGCATGTTGATTATATTAGTCTGTAAAAAAGGTTTAATTTTGGAAACCATCAAACAAACAAGTCTTGTGTGAAATTTCAATTGAGGAACCTGTAGCAGCCGCCCTCCATTCTCTCTTAACTTTCATGAGTCCTTTCTTCTCTTTTAATATAATTGAATAGTTCAGTTCTAAAAGAAACCATCATGCTGAGACTAAGCTTGATCCATTTTAAAAAGATTAAACCCATCTCAGAATAAAATCATAATTGCATAAACAGTGTCTCTTGGCATGTGGCTAGAGTTGCTTATACGGCACCGCTAGGTAACCAACTCCGTTCAAAATATTCAACACATAATAAGGCGATCATGTTAATCCTTTTAAAGAGATCTAAGTAGCTAAGCCTCCCAAAGCTGAAATCACCAAGAGAAAGATAATAAGAAAATCGAAATAATAAAATTGTAGGGGAGGAAGAGATTAATGGTACAAAACATGAAGAAACTAGATATACAGAGCCGTTTTCTTAGACAGAATCAAATGGCTTTGAGGTTTCGGAGTTTTCGTTTTCAACTTTCTGCTTTATGTCTTTGCTTCAAGGTTCAAAGAAACTAGTCCGAATGCTTCCAAACCAACCTTAGCTGTACTTGTCACTTGAAAAGTCGTTTTTACCCTCTGAGGTATCTTATAAAGACACTGTACAGGTACACTTCAGCAGACAATCTCGTTCCCTGGCCTTGTGGGTAAAGGTCTCTATGAGAGAGTGGATATATCAGGCTCTCCTCTCGGAGATGTCAGCTGAAAGGCAAGACTATGACTCAGGCCTCATTATATTTTATGTGTACAGGGTATGTGACTTTTTCTCATCAGCTTACTGCCAGAAAGCTTAAGAAGGGGACTAATTTATCTGACATAGATCAAACCGTTCTTAATGCATATGACAGCCATTCTGATGAGGTCTCTGCAATGTGAGACCAATAGGTTCTTGTACAAGAGGGTTGTTTAATTGACCCTCTCGCTCCATGTTTTATTCTAAGTTAATAGAGCAGTCCTTATTATCACTGGCGTGATTTCTGAGGAAGACAAAGTTACAAGATAGGCTTGGAGAAGGTCTTTGGGATGTTAAGAGCCTTACACCTGCTCAATTAACACATGACACGTGGTAGAGAAAATCCCTTTCTCTGGCTCTTTAAGTAGAGAAATATATTTCAACTCAATATGCCTTGCTGTGTCAATATAGTTAGGAGTTCAGGAAGAGGCTACCGTTTGTCAAAATGAAAATTCTTACATTATATACTTATACTCATGTCTTTTAAAATCTCTGTCTTTTTTTGTGGAACACACAAATAGAAACAGTAAGAATGTTATTGCTGCTGTATTCAACATTGGCTCAATGGAAAAATGGGCCTCTATCTACATTCTCTACATTCTTTAAAAAAAAAAAATAGTGATAAAAGTGACTGTGCAGTTTAAGGTGAAATGAACACTCGTGGCAGCAAAACAACAAAAATGTATTTAGTTCTTACACAAATGATCAATACAGGGACAGATTATCAATTAAATATACACAGTTTCTTAAATAATACTATGTTGTGAAACATCTTTACCACAGTGCATGATATGTAAATTAATACATATTTACTTTTCCATCTATTTAGCCATTTTAGTTTAGGTGCTACTTGCTCCAGTGTGTTGTGAACATTGCAACATACTATCACTTTTGCAGAAATATTGCAGCAGTGTCATATTTATTTATTTTCTCGATGAGCTTGGGTTGAAAGTGGGGGACCAGGGACTTTCCAGCTCTAAAATGATAACAAACAACTCATAAAAACCTTAAAAAAGTAATGTGCAATATATTTATATTTTATTTTGGGAGAGGATCAGATTTAATTGGAAGTCATTACATACTGATTATGTTTCCCTCGACTGAAGCTCTGAAACCTCATTTGTGCTTCTGCATATTCAAGTTGGTGTTTGATTCTTGCATCTCTTGTAATCAATGAAGTACAGTATGATGTCAAATCACCTCACAGCAGGGTCTCCTCAAAATGAAAAGATTTTAGAGCCATGATAATACAGAAGAAAGAAACTCAAACCAGTTTGAAACAACATGAGGGTGAGCAAATGATGAAAGAATTACATTTTTTGCGAGAACAATCCCTTTAAGAATTCCAGACAATTATCACAGAGAATGAAGATTTTATCTTGTTATATTATTCATCTGTAATTTAATTCGAACAATCACCTCATATAAATGGGGGAAATTTAATAACACAGCACATTCCTCCCTTCATGAAGATATAAGAGATGATTAACATATTAAAGAGATAAAAATAAAATTTTAAATGGGTTCACAAAGGAAAAATCTGTTATGCACTCATCCTCTTCAAATATAGTTTCTGACTGATTAAGACACGGCCGTCAGGTACACACAAAGTATTCATGCAGATCAGGGGTGTGTATGATGATCTTTAACCCCCCAAGGTCAAAGAACCCATCAAACTGCTACAGACCTCAGCACACACACAAGTCTTCATGCAACAGTAAGCAGTCCTTGGGTGATTAATCTACTGGGGCATCCATGTGGGCGTAGACTGACGGGTCAAGGAAAGGTCTTGAGGAGATTTCACACTTGAGAATTCTGTCTTTGAGAAGTCAAATAAAGATTGAATGTGTTTTAACTTTAACTCTACTCAGAACAATATAACCTCTGTCTGAAGCTTTTAAGAGTAAGACAGTTCCCCATATAACATGGAACCAGCACATGAGGATTCACAATCATCTTATTAGTCCTGTCAAGGTGATGTAACTGTAACAGACAGAGTGTAAAATCTCAGATACTTTGTCTTGTAATTTTAACTAGTGAGATAAAGATCAGGACCAAGGTGAAGTCAATGTGGAGTGACTGAACCGGAGGAGGTACCGCCTGGCCTGAATTCACAATAGCTAGAAATTTATGACCCCTTCAGCAAACACAGTGCAGGAAGAGGTGGATATTTTCCTATGACCTCCATTTAAGTTAATGAGCTTCACTCTCTGTGTGTGGTCTGCTTGCCCTCCTCTTTGACACCATTTTACTATTTTTAAACTCTAGGTAAATTCAATTGCTTGTCAATTAATAAGTTATAAAGTCCTGGTTAATAAACCAAGAAGAAATGTTGCATTTCTCAGCAAACAAGTGTATACTTTACAATAGTCATTAACAGTCGCAATGTGATAAGGTTAAGTAACATTATCAGTTAACTGAATGTTGCATGTTAATTATTTAACTATTTAAAATCATCAATTGCTGTTTAACCAAATAAGCTTTAATTAAACATTCTTCAAACCCCATCTCAGTTCATACACTTGGTTTACAAACAGTTTGTTAAATGCTAAATTGCTAGAAGACATTTCATGTAACCAAACACAACAAATGTACATGTACATTTCAACATACATTTCTATCCAGAATGACTTCAAGATACATACTACAAGTACAGCAATTTGTTAGTAAGCATTACCACTATTGTCAAATATCATGATCTTTATTGTCTTCACTTCCACAGGTAGTCAATGTAACTTCACTGCTTATTTGCATAAAGTTATACTATGTTCAAATCTGCCACATCGCCAATGGTTGCTGTCACTCATGTTGCCTTAAATAGTCAACTCGTTAAAAATGATTGACTTCACATCGCTTTATTAATCTGAACCACTGCAGCATGGCATTTAAAGCTTATGATTGGCTCAAAAAAAGTTTTGTGGTTCTATAAGCTGATATTGCAGATGGGTCATGGGTGTCAAACAGGAGGCAGAATGTGTAAAAATGCATGTTTATGCTGGTGGTATTACCATTACTTTGAATCAGAATTATGTTGTTCTACAATTTCGATTAATATGCGACTTTAGAGAATAATTAAGAAAAATAACTTTTAAGACCAGACAAGTTTAAAGTACTAATTCACACAAAATTGTTATAATGTATTCACCCTCAGGCCACCCAAGATGTAGATGAGTTTTTTTTTCTTAATTCAATAAGATTTGGAGAAATTTAGTATTACATCACGTCACAACGAGAGTCCAAACATCTGATAAAAACATTAACAATAATCCACAAGTAATCCACATGACTCCAGTAGACAAATGAACATTTTGTGAAGTGAAAATCTGTATGTTTGTAATGAATGTTTCCAAATGGTGCCTGATCTGTGCATATTTCTCCCCTGATTCAAACAAGATGCCCTTTTCACTGGAAAAAGCAACAGAGAACTGTCATTCTGACGGCATCCATTCAATGAAGAGGTTCCACTGATGAGCAAATGATGTAATGCTACATTTCTCTAAATCTCTTCTGATGAAGAAACAAATGTATATAGATATTGGATGACCTGAGGGTAAGTACATTTTCTATTGCTGGGCAACGATATATCGCGATTAATCACATCCAAAATAAAAGTTTTTGTTTACATAGTACATGTGTGTCTACTGTGTATATTTATTATGTATATATAAATACTAGGGGTGTAGTCAACCAAAGAAATGCTTAGTCGACCAAAGTCCTCTCCTGCGCAACGATCAGTCGAAAAAAAAAAAAAAGGACGCAATGTTTTGCATTTTGATTAAACATTTATTAAACAATTTTTTTTTTAAATTGAACATTAAGTGATTTTTTTTAACTGCAAAGTGAGGAGCTCTGTCCTAGGTCTGTAGTGACAGTCACAATCGTGCACCTGACCACACCTAACCAACTCCACGTCTGGCCACTGACCGGATCCCTTCAGTAATTCCACCGAGAGCATGTTGACAGCGTTGTCCGTTACCACTGACACCCGCTTCTCTGGTGGAATGTGGTAAGCGTCCACGACTTGAGTGATTCGCGCAGCGACATTTTCACCACGTGAATACTCGGGAACCGCACCTGTGGTTGGCTGCACTGCTGCTTCGCGCTCATTAAGGAATATAGGTAGTTTTGCTGTATTCATTCAGTTAGAACGCTACTTTTTTGTCACATTGTTGCACCATATCGCTTTTAATGAAGACAGAAAAAAAGTGTGCATTGTCACATTGCACCTGGTTAGGACATTCTGTAGATTTAAAAGACTGGAAAGGGGAGGCTATAGTGCACTAGCCTGGGAAAATAAGTGATGTGACAGAAAGGACATAATGGACTTCTAAATAGGACTCATTCTCTTTCTTTTTTCTCCCGCTGTATCTCTCCTCAGTCAGCCCACACTGCTCAGAGATAGCAAAGTAGGAGAACCATCTCCTAAAGCTATAACGGATTAAATAACTGACAGAGGAAGCGCCATCAGTCCTCTCAAGCAATCATGACCAATGTCGAATCCTGTGCGAGTCATTTGTTTCTCTTCCTCATCACTCTTTCCTTTCTTCTCCTCATCTAAAGTGGAGGACCACTGGCTGATAATGCAGCTGCGCAGCAGAAGTCATCAGCTGTGAGAGGTGAAAATTCAATTTGTGGATCTCCCGCCAACCAATAGCACAGAAACATTCACAAACGCTTATTTGTTAAATCAGCCAGAATCCCATGCTACGACACTGCATTACCATTCAAGCAATGATCATCAGGAGGGGACAGTGAGTAATGGTACATAAAGAGCTGGCAGCAGCTGTAATAGTGACACAGCGGCAGTTTTGGCTCATTGTGTCCCTGAAAACCCCCGGAAGCTCACTGGCCTCTGTGCAGTGTAGTGCCAATGGCTGGCATTGAGATTAGTTCAGCTCTGTTCCAAAAGGTAGTGCATATGTAGAAATCAAGTCAAAGCATCATAAAGTAAGCATACTCTTGGTACAAATAGGTAGTAAAGATCATAATACTACATTCAGATTTAACTTAGGACAACTGGAAAAAAATGTGACATTTCTGCAAAATATATTACATTGCTTTGTGCATGTTTCAGTGAATTGTCCAGTGAATGGAGCTAAAAGTGCATTCAGTTTTATCTGAATAGATGAATGTGAATCTGTCATTGTTTTATTGGTTGACTGTACGTATGTATCGTCTACTGTATATAAAAAGCCAGGTGAGTGGCGCTAAAAGGTTAATGCTCAATTACATTTGAAAATAAAGTACCACTGTTATTGTTAAAAATGAATTCCCCTACTGAGAAAATAAAAGTAATTTTTACTTCTGGAACTCTATTAATTATAAGTTAAGTATTCCATGCAGTGAACAATTTTTATGACTTGTTAGGGTGCTGCTTATATAGGCAGTGAATGCGTACTAGATTTTTGAACACATTTGTCCAAGGCAAGGGGTGTATAACACAATCACACAAGAACCTTTGACTTTTTCCACTAATAATTATCTTGTTGTAGAAAAAATTATACAGTAAACTCTGACCTTAGATATTTGCTTCATGCATATAAAGTAGGAAAAGTAGATCAGATCTCTGAACTTATATTTATGACAAAATAAGAGATAATGTACAGTCAGATGGTCATTACTGCAAAATAAACCCAGACAGGGTCATCAAGGTCACGACATGCAGTGAAGGGGTCCTGAACCACCCTGAAGGAGTTTATTTTACAGTAATGACCGGCTGATTAAACATTATCGCATGTATGCCTACCAAATAAACAAATAAATAAAAGTTATTGTTGTGTTCATTTCCATTGGAGACGGCAGTGAATTCTATGTATAGACATAGGAAATCTGTTGCCTAAAACAATGGACAATTGCACATTTCAGTAGACATTATTTTGATGAACAAAGAATTCTGCAACTTGACACATAAGAGTCAAGTACTTCAGAGATCTGTGTAATATGCATTAGCATGACCCATTAGCATACTGATGCACACAGTCACAAATACATGCTACAGCCATGCAAAACACCTACGTTGCTCTAGATGTAAAGGAACAGAAGGGTATATCTGCATGTGGAAATTTTCAATTAGCTATCCAACAAGACAATGACCCACATGCACAAAACCAGAGACCAACTGCAGCCATTTACTGTAATTTACTGCACTGCTTAGCTGTGTTTCCGTGCTCATCCATAATTAAAAATGTTTACAACATTACAATTATGCTGATGCCATTTTGGGCACAGTTGCTACAAAATTACATGCATGACTTCTGTTAACTTGCAAGCAGAGAAAACAAAAGTCGTGCAAACAATCAACTATCAAAAAATAAACAAACAACCCCTCCTGTACAAATCCCAAAATGCACCTGATGCACCTCCCATCTGGGCTTGAGAGCCAGTGTCTGCCAGCACCGGTATGGGCAGTGGCTCATACGCAAAGACAAGAAGTTGAGCAGCAGACTCCACCCCTCTTTGTCAGCTGCTGACCCCATTAGCAGTTTGGGGTCTGCGTAAATTATGCAGGAGCTTAAATTCATTTTTAAATTTTAATTGTGGGCTGTCTGGAGAAATGCATTAAGGGAATCCTCCTAAGTGATTCTCAGCATCCTAAGCTACACTTAACTGCTCATTACAGAGGATCGTAAAGTGGATGTGAGAGAGGGAGAGATGGATGGGAGGGGCTGCCACTTCCTCCCTTGAGAGCCTTTGCGTGGAGCTCTCTGACAACCACTGGCCCCTCAGTGGGTGGTGTATGAAGACCCACTTTAGCCTCCATGGCTGCAGCTCCGGGGGGGGGGGGGGGGGGGGGGGGGATTATCTTGGTTAACAGTAAGAGCCCCATGTTGCAAACATCAGCAATTAACCCACATTTAGCTACCATGAAATCATCTAGTGTCAAAGTGATGTTTGTCAGCTAGCTGGGTTTCATGAGAACATTTTCGGAAAACATGAAAAGAAGCTCCGATGCTAACCTACGTCTGTAATGCTGAATTAAATGTAACGGCCAGATGAGAGGACAAGCTGTACTATTATCAATCATTAGAAAAACTAATACATTAACATGTCCTCTGTCTGACCATTGAAATGTAATAGCTTATCTGTTGGTATTCCAATGATGCTAAAATATATTTTGTTAATAAGAAATAGTTGTATTTTTATTATTATTATTTTCTGTAAATGGTAGGATTATTATAAAAGAGCTAAAGAGAAGCAATCTAAAATAGCTTTATTGTTTCAGCAAATATATTTTATCTTTAATTAAGTGATGAAGAATTAGTGTTTAAGGGCCATTCACCAGGTGTATAAAATAAATAACTTAAAATAACTTGATAAATAACAAAAAGTTTAAATAGTAGCTTATTTATATAATAATATAATTAGTATTTTTTTAAACAATTTGTTTTGGGCTATGGTAATTACAATAGGTGAGACAATGTGCTTAAGAGTCATAATGCAAACAACTGTAATAGGATTTATTTTCTATTAGCAAAATATGATCGAACGTTGTGGAAATTCCATACAGTGTTTTTTGATAAAAAGTGATACAAATAAAAAGCAGTGTGAAGAAGCAGTAGCTCAATGTATTTTATTACTCAGAAGAAAAAAAAAGTTACAAATATGAATGACCATCAATAATACACACTAAACAGCTATTAAGTACACAATGTTCACCAAACTAGAGCTTTCCATCTTTGGATTTTTATTCATTTATTTAGGGGTCAAATATGACTGGGAAAATGTTTCTGAAGTATTTTTTTTTTTTTATCACACACATATTGCCAACATAGTAACACAAGGTTGCATTTTAAAACCAATATGGGAAGGATAATCATCAGTTGTCTCCCATTCCTGCCAACAAATAGCTTTGCGCTTGCTTTGCCCTTTTCCACCAGTGTCGACCAGCGTCCCTTTTGTCAGCAGCAACACTTTAATCAGCTTTGCTGTATGTGTGTTTACATTCAGCACACTGATTTCTGCCAAGACTGTCATTACGCATTATCTTATCATTTCATAAATATACATGTAAATGACCTCTAATCTACTGATGTATAACAGAGCGCACCAATAACTAGGACTAAGATGTCCAAGGAATTATGCAAATTCAAGGGGCCGAACCTGCAGGGGGCTTGTTTGCCCTCAAAGCAGCCCACATTAAACAGCTCATCTGGCAGAATTAGGCATTCCAAGCCAAAGTAGGTTTAATCCTTCATTAGTTTAGCTATGCATGAATAGGTACGCAATTGCGGGTGCCAGCAGCACTGACTGTACCGCAGATGCTGAGTGACACTGAAAATGTATTGGTTGATTTACATTTTGACGATAACGTCAGTTATTACACAAGAAAATGTCCATTTCATCAAATGTGGCTCACCAAAACGGCAGAGCTAATTTCCACTACCCAAGGTCAAGATTAAATATTATTGGGCATAAAGATGAATGAAAGCTTGGCCATTCTTCTTATAATAAAGGGCCATGTCAGAGCAAATTCAACTCTTTCATTTGAAAGGAGACATTTTGAGATGAGCTAATCGTAAAAGTAATGAGAAAAGTAAAAGTCTATAAAGGTCTAAGGGTCACTGGAGTCATTAGAGAGAGCTGTAGCTTTATTTCTACAGCTAGATGTCACGTGAATGTGGCTCTTTTTATGTTATCTTTTTTTAAATGTTTTCCGTTATTAAGATTTCTGGAGGACCATGTGACACTGAATAATTGTGATTGCTACCATCACAGGAATAAAACACACACACACACACACACACACACACACACAGTCTGGTCTGCTATCCTTGTAGGGACTCTAGGCTTAATGGTTTTTATACTGTACAAACCGTATTTTCTATTGCCCTACACCAACCCTACACCTAAACCTACCCCTTACTGAAAACTTTCTGCATTTTTACCTTCTCAAAAAAAAAAAAAAAGACAACAACAACAATAATAATAATAATAATAAAAAACCATTCTGAATGATTTATAAGCTTTTGTACCCATGGGACATCAATTTAGGTCCCTACCATGACACGAGTCCCCATGGGTCTTTGTGTATTAAGGTTTAAGCCCCCACCTCGATATATAAACCTGCACACACACACACACACACACACTCCTTTTGCTCCCCAAAATGTAAAATAAACAGGTACACACACACACACACACACACACACACACACACACACAATATAAATAAATAAGAAATGAAAAATTGTGAGCATAAGAAACATCTTTCAAAAATATTTTCAAGTCAAACTTTTGAACAGTAGTGTGTATTCAAGTGTAAGAGGCATAGTTAATCTAAAAAAGAACATTCATTTACACATTTATTCACCTTTGAATAAATGCATGGAACATTTTTAGGTAGACATTTTAAGATTAACTGTGCTACTTGGCATTTTCCATGATTTATTTTATTTATTGTTTTTCCTTATATGCTTTTTTTTTCTTTACGGTTTTTAAAGGATGAAGGGACATTAGCATAGGATGCATTTCCCAAAAGCATTATAAGCTAACTACAGTTGCAAGTCCCATAACACTTGAGACCATAGCTACATTTGGGAAACGCACTACTGTCCGTCTTGACAGATGAATTTGCAGTAAAATACCGAAGAGTTTGATTAGACTACCATTAGCATCACCATCAAAAGATATGGGTAGTTTATTTTCCTTTTAAAAGCCTATTAATTTTGCTACTCTTACAATAATATGATTAGTTGCATTTTATTATTTCCATTAGCAATATACTAGTCTTTTAGAGAATCCAAAAATACAGAGCTTAAGAGTCTATAATGTAACATTAAAATAGTATTCCTCTCCATTTGCAGTCAACTCTATACAGTGAAAATGTTTCTTAATAAGAAGGTGCTGCAAAGAACCTCTATCTATGAGTGTAGGAGCAAAAAAGTACATAGACGCTCAATGATCATCAATTATAGACATTAAAAAGCTATTAAAGCCATTCATCCATAAGGACAGACAATGTTATTTGACAGACTATATCTTTTAATTGAAAAAGCATCCTTTCTTTTGTTTTTGTTTTAAAAACACCAATCTGGCTGCAGAAAGAAACAGAGAACAAAGCAGTCATTCTAATGGAGTAGAAAACAACATGTGGCAAATGTGGCAAACAGAAAGAGGAGAGGTCAGACAGAGATGTCCAACTGAATGCAGAATACATGTTAGACAGAAAGCACAAAGAGAACAAACAAGGAAACACAAGAGGATTCTGAAGGGAAAGAAAGAAAATCTCTATAATCACCAACTGAACAGATGCCTCTTGACGTATTTGGTAATAAATACAACAAAATGGTGGCTTTGCCCTGTACATTTACAGATATTTGATGTCACTGTAAAATAAGAACATTAGGGTAATATGCAGTATGCTGAGAATCAACTATTAAGGTCTTCCAGCAGGAGAACAGGACCACAGCACAGCAGGTTGTTATGGCTGCGAATCAATTTCCCCTTCTTCCCCTTCTGATTAACACAGGTGTTTGGAGCACATAACAGGTGGCAACGTTTATGAACATGAGAGACAATCAAGCCTGGGAGGATGAAACCAAATGGCTTTTCATGCTCCACAACATTGACTACATGAAGTGTGCATAGATCGCAAACACACTTGAGCCATTCTGGCTCTTTCAGGACCCAATTTGTGCATTCTTGTTGGGGAAAGTCGACAGAATAATCAAGATCGGAGTAATGATTTTTCCTAGAAGGGATCAGTTGGGGAAGTTGTCTCATCAAGCAACTACTACTATTTGCACCGGCTTGGCAATTTATATCTGTTGTTGGTAGTTATTTAGTGCAGGCTGCTGTTTGCTGAGAATTTAGCTGACTGGATCCAATGAATAAACCAATCCAGGCTCACTGAAAAAAAAAAGTGCCTTTGGTGACATTTCTGTAAAATTATATTATGTTCCTGCACATTCCACAAAACACAAAATGTTTTATTTTGGAAACGAATCTAGTTCAGAAATTAAATGTGAAATGAGTGGTGATTAAAGATTAATGGTTTACTGAACTTGAAAGCAACATACCCTAAACCTAACCAACAATGTTAGCTAGTAAAACACACTTTCAGAGGCAACGATTCCATTTTCGCTTGCATTTAAGCACTTTTGTCGTGATGTGTTTCTTGGGACTCATACCCAAGCACTCCAGGTCACAAGAGTATCACTGTACCGGGTGAGGTACTGAGTAAGTTTCCAGTTTCAAAAAATCCATACATACAATGTGAGTTTTTTTTTCCAATATCGTGCAGCCCTATTACTGGCCCAAGTTAAAAAAAGCTAACTTCCAAACTTCCAAGCTAACTCTGTGACATTCTGTTCTGTAAATACGACCAGGTCCTTCCTTTAGTATATTGGATTTTTTTTTCTTTTTTTGTTATCTGATTCTTAATTGGGTGTAGAAGAGTTTGCTTTTACACACTCAAACACATAATTTGAGGGAAACAAGAAAACAGAGTACAACAACAGCAGTCAGACATGATGTCACCATCTCGCATGGCTATTGATTTGGCCGTGTAAACTAATTGTAGTTGCTGCTATATATATATATATATATATATATATATATATATATATATATATATATATATATATATATATATATATAGCACCTGTTTGGTTGACATTCTTGAAACACAGAGGAAAGGGAATAACAGCAGGCGTTTGTGTACACTGACAGTGAAGAGACTAGGGAGATTAAGGGTCGACATGTGTGGGAGTGTGCGGGTGAGAGGAAGCTCTTCTTCTGCTGGCTGGGCCCGCTTCAGGTACCGCTAATGAACTCTGCCAACCACATTCACACTCGGCAGCAGTAACTCAAGGGCTTTTAGTTTCCAAGGTGAAAGCGTAGGCATGCAAGTCTGCCACCACATATGAAGACCTTCCAACTTTCTCGAGTGTTTCATTATGACATCGAACCACGACAGAGTTTGTGACTTTTCAAGGGATGGTTTTCAGCAGCTTCTGTAGTTCTAGCTGAGGGCTTTGTGATTACATATGTCAGACATATAAGCTGGAATAAAGCTCCATTTCATCTTAACTTTCAGGCTTGTGCACCATTTGGAACTAAATTAAGAACTGCCATTAAAATTTGACTTAAGTTCAAATTAGAGTTTTAAAGGACCTGCAACCTAAATTAATAGAAGTAGAAAATGTATGTGTGTGTGTGTGTGTGTGTGTGTGTGTATATATGTATATGTTTTCTTCAACATTATTTGCAGGGCTCCACAAGTATTAAACATAAATATTAATATTAAATATATTATAATATTTTAATATAGAATTATATTCAAATATTGTAACTGCAGTAAGATGCCATTTTTAAATGCAGATTTTCAGTATGGATTGACGTTCAACATAATGCAACATAAGAAAAAATTATAGAAACACGAAACAAGAAGCAAAAAAGATGAAAGTTGAAACAGACATTTTTATACAAATCTGAAAACAACATGGTGGACTTTTATGGCATTCTATGGAGGAAAAAATAAAACCTCTGAAATCAGACAGAATCATTTGGAGAAACAAATATAATCTGTTAGTGGGAGAAATGTATTTACATGAGAGAGAATATATAGGCATAAGTAGTCAAAATGACTGATGTAATTATTACTGTTTTACTGAAAACTTGTTTAATTGAACATCTCTACTGACATTTACATGTACATTTAATCATTTAGCAGAGGCTTTTATCCAAAGCGACTTAAAAATTAGAAGAGTTTTGATTTGATTGAATTAAAATACTTTTTTTTGCATCTTTTAATTGCTATCCAATAAATGCCTCATTCATATTCAAACTCAATATCATATGGGCATGGCCAATTAATTTCAAATTCACACTAAAAAGGTAGCCATATCTTATATCCTTATTTTTTGTTCCCAACAGCCTGATTTGCATGCATGCTGCTACTGTGCTTGACAAGTAATTTAACAACTTAAGAATGTATATGTGAAAGAAGCTATACATGATGTGCATATCCCAGCAGTTCAGTCTACATTGTGCACAGGTGTTCTATTGTGCATAAAACACATTAAATAATATGTAAAATAAGAAAATGCCTGAGGAAGCCCTTCCTTTTTCTTTTTTTCTTTTCTCTTTTCTTTTCATAAAGCACGTTGTAGCACTATAAGGAATGGAGGATGCAGCTGGCTGGTCTGCATGGATACAGTAATGCACATCTCATGCTCATTAAAATGATTTCTCTACAGACTAATCAGATGCTACATTTCAGAGCATATACAGTAGTAATGTGATAACACTGTGAGGAAACTGTCTTCCTCTCTGACAGTATTATTATTGAAACATATTTCTTGTTGGTACCTGCGAAAAGTAGCGCCTGCAGGCATGAGATGTTGTAAACCCTGAATATGGTGCTGGTTTTCACACTGGGTTCTCTTACGAGAGCTCTCTCGTACTGCGTCTTAGCTAAGACGCTACGGGAAAAGTCTCTTTTCACGAAATACTGAAGCAAAAAATTATCCTTAATTTTGTATTTTTGTAAAGCGCATTTGCAGCAGTACACAGCCATAGGCGAGACGGCTCGTTCGCTCATTGGCTTGTTCTGCGGCAACTGCACAGCCTATCGAGCGCGGGCTGATGCAACATCAGACCAATAAGGGCGCTTCGCGCCCTTCTTGCCACTTCCCGCCGAAACGGGTGTGGCCCAACCTATAAAAGGAGCTCGAAAAGGCTGACTCACCTGATTTTTCATCTCTTCAGCGAAGCTCACGCATCGCTGGATCACGGAGGAAGCAAGCGCCGTCTGAGAAAGCACATCAGCAGGACGAGCCATTCTGAAGCTGCTGGCATCGCCGCCTTCCATTGCCGTTCCTGCTGCGCTATCCGGCGCCTATATCCTTTCAATCCTGTTATATACAAGCTGTTCTTTATGTGTGTGTGTGTGTTCGCCCTGCGACACACACTCGTAAAAGAGCTCGCGTCTTTTTTAAGATGCCTTCCTGCGGCTCGTCAGAGCCCCACTCAGCGAGGGAGACCGGTACGTCATCTGTGTCTCCTGCCTGGGTGAAGATCATGCAGCGCTCGCTCGCTGACGGCGGATGCCCCCACTGCGAGCTGTTGCCATGGTGACTCTGAGGACTCGCCTGGCCTTTTTCTCTGAGCCTGCATTCTCCGCTGCGCTGAGGCGCCGTAAAAGCATCGCTTCCAGCGGATTCCGGAACCGTCTTCAGCTCAACCGAGCTCGCCGGTTCGCCCTGCTTCACCGGCCCCCCCCTGCATCGCTTCCCGGTGGGCAGCGCCCGCTGTTTGCCGGCGCGTCGTCCGAGGAAGTCGATCTCAGGGCCGCGTCGGGGGAAGAGGACACGCGCTCTCTGCTGGCTTCGGGCAGTGATGGCTGGGCGAGCTCCGAGGATCTCGCGCCTTCTGCTCAGAAGCCCAGCAGACGAGCTGACATCGAGAAGGAGCCGGGGCGAATGCTCGTGTTGGCCGCGATGTGTCTCGGCCGCGAGTGGTTTGCACCAGCGCCCCCCCCTCTCGTTCCCGGCTGGATGGTATTTCCCTTTCGGATGAGCGTACTTCTCAAAGCCCGCCTCATTTCTTCCTGAGCTTCACGAAGAGGTGGCGAAGGCTTGGAACGCTCCATATTCAGCACGAACTCGTTCGTCTGTCTCACTAGCATTCTCCACACTGATGATGCTAAAAACAGGAACTACCACTCACTTCCGCCGGTGGAACAGGCGATAGCGACGCACCTTTGTCCGCCCTCTGCTGGACGGCGGCAAAAGCGGTGTTGCCATCTAAAGCCTCCTGTGTGACGCTGCGTCGGCACTACTAACGATGGCTGCTTCATCGAAGCGCAGGTGTACGAGTTCCGCTGTGGCCGAGCTCTCACCCAAGCGCGCCGCTGTTTCAGTTCCAGGAATTGTGACTGTCTCAGCGTTTTCTGCAATGCGCAAGCCTGCACAGTTGCCCGCTTGCCTGCACACAAAAGCCGTTATCACAACAGCTTCAGCAACGCAGCTCGAGACCCCCGTTCTCGCTCTACTGGCCGTCGCCCCGCGCCGCGGGGACCGCGGCAGAGGATTACGGTGAGGCCGGGAGCCCCGAAGCCATCCTGGGAAAGCCATCTACGCATGCTGCATGACGCTGCGTCGGCACTACACACGATGGCTGCTTCATCGAAGCGCCGGTGTACGAGTTCCGCTGCGGCCGGGCTGTCACCGAAGCGCGCCGCTGTTTCAGTTTCCAGAGATTGTGACTGTTTCAGCGTTGTTTGCAATGCGCAAGCCTGTACGGTTGCCCGCTTGCCTGCACACGGAAACCGTTATCACGGCTACCCAGATATTTCCCGAAAAAGGTGTAATTTCTGGTGTCCCGGCCACGGCCGATGGTGCTATAAATGTAGTGACGATGCCCACTGCTCAGTGCCCATCTCCGCATATAAGCACAGCCCTTCACACAGGGCTCGCGCCTATAAAAGCGACTCAAGTCGATCACGCGCACTACATAGTAGACGTGCCCACTCCTCAGTGCCCACAATCACTATGTCACACGCGTCATGTGGTTTCTGTAAAAACGAAACCCGTGCACGTTCGTCCGGCCACGGCCGATGGTGCTATAAATGTAGTGACGATGCCCACTCCTCAGTGCCCATCTCCACATGTAAGCATAGCCCTGCACACAGGGCCTGCGCCCATAATGTCGACTCAAGTCGGTCGCGCACACTGCATAGTAAACGTGCCCACCCCTCAGTGCCCACAATTACTATGTCACACACGTCATGTGGTTTCTGTAAAAACGAAACCCGTGCATGCTCGTCCGGCCACGGCCGATGGTGCTATAAATGCAGTGACGATGCCCACTACCCAGTGCCCATCTCCACATGTAAGCACAGCCCTGCACACAGGGCTAGCGCACATAAGATCGACACAGATCGGTCGAGCGCGCCGCATAGTAAACGTGCCCACTTCCCAGTGCCCACATACACTATGTCACATACGGCGCGGGGCTTCTGTAAAAATGAGACCCGTGCACGTACATTCTGCACAGGCAGACAGCGAGTTGAAAGTGGTAAAAGTGCACACATGCAGCCCACGGTTACTCGCAGATATATCGAGTCCCACGGGACCCGCTCAGCCTCCCTCCAGTCGGTTAAGCGCCGGAACGGGGTCGAGGAAGAGCGATCTGCCCGCTGTGATCAGCGCGCTCCCCGCCTCAGATGCGCAGCACACTCGAGCGCCGCCGTTGCCCAGTCAACAGAGCGCGTTTCGCATCCAGCCCTTAGCCATTCATGCAGATGCATGGTCAGTGCTTCCAGGGGTTTCGGATTGGGTGCTAGGCATTATAAAGAGAGGCTACTCGCTACAGTTTTCTCGACGCCCACCGTGCTTTTCAGCGCGCGTCGAAACTACGGTCAAAACAGAAGTAGCACACATACTTCGGGCCGAAATATCAAAACTGTTGAGCAAAGGGGCTGTAGAGCCTGTGTCTCAAAGCGAGGGGGGGCTGTACAGCAGATACTTTCTGGTGCCCAAGAGAGACGGGGGTCTCCGGCCCATACTGGATCTAAGACAGCTGAACGGGCATTGATGAAACACAGTTTCAAAATGTTCACGACCAGGAAGCTCCTCGCGCAGATTCGCAGAGGGGACTGGTTCATGTCAATAGATCTGAAGGACGCGTATTTTCAAATACAGATAGCGTCAAACCACAGGCGATATTTGAGATTCGCCTTCGAGGGCCAGGCATACCAGTTTGCAGTCCTGCCATTCGGCTTGTCCGTAGCTCCTCGTACGCTTACGAGGTGCATGGATGCAGCGCTCGCTCCTCTTAGACTCAGAGGCACACGAGTGCTGAATTATTTGGACGACTGGCTGGTTCTGGCCCGATCATGAGCGGAGCTCATGGACCACAGAGCCGTTTTACTCGATCACCTCGAGATGCTCGGCCTCAGTGTCAATTGGGTGAAGAGTTCGCTGAACCCCAGTCAGACGATCCTGTTTCTGGGTATAGTTCTGAACTCGTGTTCCATGACGGCGCGGCTGTCACCACAGCGCGCGATGGGCATTCAGCGTGCAGCGAGTTCTTTCCGCTGTGGCGCGACTGTGTCGCTCAAACACTGTCAAAAGATGCTGGGTTTCATGGCCTCAGCATCTCCGGTTCTGCGGCTGGGCCTGCTCCGCATGCGCCCCCTGCAGTTCTGGCTGAAGGCTCGGGTGCCGCGCAGAGCGTGGGCGTCTGGCTGGCTGCATTTCAAGGTCGATCAGAGCTGTGTTGCGGCTCTAGCACCTTGGACAGCGAACGGCTGGTACCGATCAGGTGTAAGCCTGGGGACTTCCCCGAGTGTGAAAATGGTGTCGACGGACGCCTCCACTTCGGGATGGGGAGCGCTGCTCGAAGGCAGACCGTCCTTTGGCCTATGGTCAGAACGGGAAAAGCTCCATCATATCAACTGCCTGGAAATGCTGGCAGTGGAGAATGCGCTGACGCGCTTTTGTCCCCATATCAAGGATCACCACGTCGTAGTCCGTTCGGACAACATGTCCGTGGTGTCCTACATAAATCACCAGGGCGGTCTCGGGTCCCGAAACCTGTACAGGCTGACGGAACGCCTCCTGATTTGGGCTCAACGCAACGTGCGCTCGCTGAGAGCGGTGCATGTGCCTGGACTGCAGAATCTGGGTCCAGACAGGCTGTCCAGAGGCAATGTCCCTACGGGAGAATGGTCTCTACACCCGCAAACAGTTCGGCTGTTGTGGGAGAGATTTGGCATGGCGGAGGTGGACCTCTTTGCGTCCCACGGAAACGCTCACTGCCCCACATTCTTTTCCAAGAACGAAAGCGCGCTGTCACGGAAATGGCCGTGCTGCCCGCTTTATGCGTTCCCTCCCGTCTCCCTCCCTTCCGCAGGTGATAGAACGGGTGAGAGAAACGAGATGTTCAATACTGCTTGTGGCACCTCTTTGGAAGAACCATCCATGGTTCCCAGATTTGATGCAATTAGCAGATGTCGCCCCATGGCCGGTACCGTTGAGGAGAGATCTCCTCTCGCAGGCCAGGGGCTCGATTTGGCACCCTCGACCGGAGTTGTGGTCCCTCCATGTATGGGCACTCAACGGTTACCCGCTGATCTCGCAGGGGGAGTGCTAAATACCATCACTCAGGCTAGAGCTCCGTCGACACGACGTCTGTATGCCTCGAAGTGGTCGGTGTTCTCCAGCTGGTGCACAGCTCGAGGTTATTCACCCCTTAGTTGTGAGGTGACGGAGGTCCTCTCCTTCCTACAGGAGCTGTTGGATAAGGGCAGAGCCCCATCCACGCTCAAAGTTTATGTGGCGGCCATCGCGGCGTTTTCTGAAACGGCGTCCGGTCAGTCAATAGGAAGGAACGATTTAGTCATCCGGTTCCTCAGAGGAGCTAGGAGGCTGAATCCTCCCAGACATCCGTCAGTCCCTATGTGGGACCTCGCGGCGGTTTTGGAGGCCTTGAAGGGTCCCCCTTTTGAGCCTATCCAATCGGTTAGCCTTCAGCATCTGTCGTTCAAGACAGTATTCTTGTTGGCTCTCGCTTCTGTGAAGCGTGTGGGTGATTTGCACGCGCTCTCGGTGAGCCAGTCGTGCTTGGAGTTTGGGCCCAATGACTCAAGGGTCATACTCAAACCTAGGCACGGTTATGTGCCGAAATCCCTCAACACACCGTTTCGGGCTAAGGTTATTGCCCTGTCTGCCCTGCCGGTGTCAGGGGAGGATGGAGACTCGAGTCTTCTTTGCCCTGTCAGGGTTTTAAGAGCTTATGTGTCTCGCTCTGCTGCCTCTCGGCAGACGGAGCAGCTATTTGTCTCGTTCGGTGGACGTTCCAAAGGAATGGCTGTTTCGAGACAGACTCTATCCAGATGGATAGTTGACGCCATAGCGTTAGCTTACGCTTCCAGGGGCCTTCAGTGCCCGTTGGGCGTCAGAGCACACTCCACAAGGGGCGTCGCCTCGTCGTGGGCGTGGTCTACTGGGATCTCCTTGCAGGATATATGTATGGCGGCGGGTTGGGCCTCGCCGTCTACATTTATCAGGTTCTATAACCTGGAGGTTCCCGCCTTGCAAGCAAGGCTGCTGTCGGTATAGAAGAATCAGGGCCCTGAGGGGAATTCTGAATTCATGAGCGCTAGGCGCTGCCGACTGTTATATGGGCAGTATTGCGTAAGACCCGCATTGCCACATTGGTCAGGCCTTGCCTCGGCTGTGTGATGTCATATTGCCGCATCTACGGATGCTGCTAGATATGGGACGGAGGGTTTTTCCCCCTTTTTTCTGTCCCGGACTCTCTGTGAGTCCCTCAGGTGACTGCACTGTAAATCCTGGGCGTTGCTTCAGGTTTATCGGTGTGTGATCCCTGCGCGCACGGCGTTTTACATCGGGTTCCCGTAGCGTCTTAGCTAAGACGCAGTACGAGAGAGCTCTCGTAAGAGAACGTACTCGGTTACTAAACGTAACCTCGGTTCTCTCTAGAAGAGCGAACGAGTACTGCGTTCTCTGCCGTGCGTACGATTCACTCTGGTTCGCTTCGGCGATGAAATAAATCAGGTGAGTCAGCCTTTTCGAGCTCCTTTTATAGGTTGGGCCACACCCGTTTCGGCGGGAAGTGGCAAGAAGGGCGCGAAGCGCCCTTATTGGTCTGATGTTGCATCAGCCCGCGCTCGATAGGCTGTGCAGTTGCCGCAGAACAAGCCAATGAGCGAACGAGCCGTCTCGCCTATGGCTGTGTACTGCTGCAAATGCGCTTTACAAAAATACAAAATTAAGGATAATTTTTTGCTTCAGTATTTCGTGAAAAGAGACTTTTCCCGTAGCGTCTTAGCTAAGACGCAGTACTCGTTCGCTCTTCTAGAGAGAACCGAGGTTACGTTTAGTAACCGAGTACGTTTTATGACAATGTGATGCATGTACCTCTGGGTGTAGTCTTACGAGTGTGTGTGTGTGTGAGGCTCTAAGTGTCTTAGTGGATATGTGCATCATTTGTTTGTGTGTATGTTGGCAGGAGCTGCGTCTCGCTTCTCAACTTTTTCAGAGACAGCAATCATGTTAAGAGTCCCATAGGCCTAGCGCAACCACAGAACTACAGTTTCTGAGTGCTGGCTTGCTGTGAAACACTGCCATGCAAAATCAATGACCACAATGGCAAGCCCAAGTTCTGTTCTCTATAACTTATATTACAAGAAAGAGCTAATGTGTGCAACCTAAAATAAACTGGCCCAAATAAAATGTTCAAAAAGTAAAATACAATAAGAAAAAAAATCCTATACACTTCAACGTTTGATTGACTCAAGCTTATGTGAAATATGATTTGCCACTAAAGCTAGTCACAAGTGTTGTGACAAGCTGCTGTTGATAATTTTGAGAAATCTGAACACGTGTGACATCATATTTGTCATTACTTAAAGGAATAGTTAATTTAAAAATGAAAATTTGCTGAAAATGTACTCAACCTCAGACTAAGATGTAGAGGAGTTTGTTATTTCATTGGAACAGATATGTGTAGTATTACATCAATTGCTCACCAGTGGATCCTCTGCAGTGAATGGGTGCCGTCAGAATGAGAGTCCAAACAGATGATAATAATTCACAAGTAATCCACATGACTCCAGTCCATCAGTTAACATCTTGTTACACCAAAACTGCATCATTAAGATATTTTTTATCTTCAAACTGTTGCTTCCGGGCCCGCTAGAATACCAGTCCATAATCCACAATAAAGCCTCACTTTAAAATCCAACAACACTGGTTAAAACAATATTATGAATAGAGGACTTGCATTTTAGCCAGAAGCAATGCTTTGAAATTAAAAACATTTTTAGCTTCATAAAATGGTATTTGTTGGACTGGCGTTACGGGATTACCTGTGAATTATTGTTATTGTTTTTTCATCTGTTTGGACTCTTATTCTGACGGCACCCATTCACTGCAGAGGATCCGCTGCTGAGAAAGTGATGTAATGCTACATTTCTGTTCTGATAAACAAACAAACTCATCTGTATCTTGAATGGCCTGATTGTAAATGCTTATATTCCTTAAATTCAATATAGCTAACATGAACTATGAACAATACTTTTAAATCATGTATTAATCAAACAATATTGATTTTTAAACCCACTACATATCAACATATATAAATTAACATTTGTATATTAAGAACAAACATTAATACTATATTTAGAAATAAGATGTATATGGGGTTAAAAGAAAAAAGTTAATTGTAAGCTCACAATCTCTTATGCATCTCTTAACTAACATTAGCAAATAAAACCTTAAAGTGCCACCCATGTATTTTTAAGCATATTTACTACACTGGTAAGATTGAAAAATAGCTGGACCCATACTGACCTACTACAAGAATTTTAGCAAAAACATTTAGCAATCCTAAGTAGTAGCTCTACAATGATCGAGTCCTAGTTTACAAAGTAACCAAGCATGCAGTTGATGCACACATTCTCTGAAGATTTCCCAATGATCTAGACTTAAGTGCATCAGCACACTCGGCTTTTGAATAATTAGAAAAACACATGGCTCCTCTTTGTGCAAACTATAGATAAAAAAAACACTAGTCATGTCCTTCTGATAAAAGCAAAGGTAACTAACAATCAAATAAACTAAACTAAAAGCTAATGGAAAGGGAAAAGTAATGTACCAAAGTGAACACAGCATAAACCAAGCTCATTTTATGGAACAAGACATCACAAATGCACATCCTTTACACTGAGCTGATGTGTTGTGCTACCTTAATTGATACAGAGAAATGCAGATGGCATGCTTTTACATTATTCATATGCAAAAAGGATCCTTCTCACAACCTTCAACTGCACTGACAGAGTTTTAATTTTTAGCTGAGCATAAATTCAGTTACATGGCAACCTGCAATTACGTCTGCCAACCAGAAAACTAGCCAACATATCCTGCGTTTGAGTTTACTTTTAAAATCATACACTAGGAGAAAGGAAGCAAAAAGTGACCTGATCTCAGCTCACCAGGCCTGGTCTGATTCCAAAACTATTTCTTGTGCAATTTCATACTAGAGATCAATGCACGGCCAAAGATATTAGGATGCATATAAACATGGCTGAAGGCCAACAGAGGCTTATGCTGTATGTAGGCACAGGTCAGTAATGGATGTCCTGGTGCAAGAGTCTCTTTATGATGCTGGCCACCTGCCCGGTGAGGTTAAAACTGTTGTCTGTTGACTGATGTCCAGATGATTGTGCTGCAATCCACCTTTCATTATGATGGAAACTACATCAGACAAGTGCTATATGTAAGAAAGTAAAATGATCGTGTATCACCATGAGTTGTCGAACATGCAGTATTGTAACTTCTCCAAAGTACCTTGACTAAACACCATGATATACAAATAAATATGCATATGGTAAGTGAGTACTATAATATAATTGGCAACCAAAGCAATAGTCACATATAGCTGTTTTGCAGTTTTTAATCTAAACAGCAGTTACACAAATTATGTGGATAGGTGTTTTTCATAAATGTCAAGTTGGGGCTCATAATGTTAAATCTTACACATTTATATTGTTCATGAAATAATAATAAAAAATGAAAATTATCAAATAAAATATTTACTGGCCAATGGCTTAATTTAATTAACATTTATTTAAAGGAATAGCTCACCCCAAAATATGTGTTTTACAAAAGTTTCTCTCAATTAAGGTATTATCATCTGCTACTACTATCACTACCATGTTAGCACAGTAAATGTATGCTGAAAGGTCCTTGTTGGGTCTTTTTTCATTTCACTTTTCAAACATTGGATTTTTCAAGGCTTTAAGAATTGATGGTTTAGTCCTAAACACTCACAGAATCCATTACCAAAATCTGCCTTAGCTTAGCTGTTTAAGCAAACATATAAGGCCCAGCAGTATATCAAACATATGATTCACTACTAATCTCTAATCATTTTCCCCCCTCCTGTGGTTATATAAACATTGTCCTATTTTTTAATACTTTATGCTCAGCATATGGTACTTATATCATGATTATTGTACTGTATCCTCGTTTAACTCAACTCTAATTCACAGAACTTTTAGTCTCTGAACAGGATCCTATCGTTGGGAATCCACTGACAAGACGATTGTTGTTAGTGAGTATTATAGTGAAGCCTGGATACAAAGAACAGATTAATAAGTAATAAAAATATGCAAGAAAAGAACAAATAAGCTTCAATAAATTGTTGAAGTGACATGTAGGTGAATACATGAACAGAACATTTTGGGCTTTCCTATTCATTTAAATAAATATTATCTGATGGATAGGCAGGTTTGATAATAAATACTTGGTGTTCATCCTATAGTGTTCATTTAATGATGCACTTTTGTGATGAAAGGTTTTCAAGTACAGTGTTCTCTTTTAGGCTTTGCTTTCTAACAATTTTAGTTTGGCCAGAATTTGATATGACTTTCATGTGAATGTAAAACACACACACACACACACACACACACACACACACACTAGAGGAGATAATAACAAAATGCAATCAACATTTTCCTGACTAATGGAATGTATTACACAGTTTTAAGGTTATATAAAATAAAACTTATCAAATAAAATGATAAAAATGCAGAAGTGAAATACCTAATCTTTACTACACGGCATTGCCCTCTTGAACTCGATCACACAGAGCGCAATAAAACAAGCTTCAAGCAGAATCACACTTTTTTTTCAGTTTCTAGTTCTGCTGTCTAGACACGAAAAGGCTTACAGATTTACACAACATAAGCTTCATAACAGATGCTACAACTTCCTAATGATATTTAGTCTGCAGGCCGCATTCAATGTAATCGTGAGATCTTGTATTTGGGCCATTTAAACTTAATATAGCATGGCAAGCCTTATGTTAGAACGCTCCATCACTGTAGTCTATGCCTCTCAGATTCAAATCGCATTAGATACGTTCTTCATTTAAACATTAATATTTGTTTTGATAGCGCTATGCTATGTCTAAGTCTAAAACTTTCAGTAGGAAAGTATTTCAATGCCAGGTGTGGAATTATGGTATGCTGATGCCTTGATACAAACAGATGACACTTACCACAGATAGTGTATCAATTGGTGTCTCGTCCATTTAATATCTTTCTAATTTAATAGTGTTTCTAATAAAAAAAGAAAATTATTTTTATTCAATTTATTCATTTATTTCCTGTCTTTAGAATTAAATGATCCTTATAATTACTACAGTTTTTATTTTTATGGATTCTTTGTTGAACAGAAAGTTCAAAAAGAATAGCATTAATTTGAAAAGGAAATATTTTGTAACATTACAAACATCTTTACACTTGCTGAACAAAACAATTTATGTCAAAAAATATTTCTGACCTCAAACTTTTGAAAGGTTTTGTAGTGTATGTCCTCATAAGTTTATTTTGTAACCTGTACAAGTGTCAGACAGAATATATATATATATATATATATATATATATATATATATATATATATATAAATGGACAATAATGTATAAGTGAAGTATAAAATGAAAATACATAAAGTATAAATCTGTGTCGATACACCATTTTCAACACAGATAATGCTTTACATTTGAGACATTAATACAGTCTAGTTAACTGTTTTCCAGACTGTCTATATTAGTTGCTAATAAACCTGTATTTCATATTTCATGGTAAAATACTTTTTTATTTTTTACACAGTGTATCTGTTTAATTAAGCCCTCATTATTTTCATATTAAAACCTATAATTTCATTTTAGAGTGCATGACCACCTCAAGCTGCCAGCTTTCATACGCATCTAGATGATCTTCAGCTGAAGTAAAGCCACAGTACTCTAAGACATTTGTGTCATTGGCAGTGAAGTGCTGCACCTCACAACACGTTTCGCAGATGTTCCCTGTTAAGAACCGTCCTGAAGGATGACAGCTTGCTGTATTTTAAACAAGTGCTCTAGACAAAGCTTCTCATAAGAGGCTCAACTCGGAGAAACTCTGACATTTTCACACAAACCTTCAACTTTCACATTCAGCCATTAGATCTGACAGCATACACTGGATTCTTGCTGCTATACTGACTTGTGTGTGTGCGCCGCATCCTAAAATAAAAGTTTTTTTTTGGTCCTTTTTAAATGATGTGGCACTTGTACACACTCGAAAAGACAAAGAAATGTACAAAAGCATGGAAACACAGCTTTTGAACACAATGATGAGCCTCTTTCATATCTACGTCACTCTGCTTTATAAACAGATGTCCTCAGTTCAACAAAGAAGCGTAATGGTGTAAAGAGCTCTGCAATGCCCCGAAATAGACACGGCGCTTCAGAGTAAAATAAATGGCGGGAAGCAGAAGAAAAGCTGCATCCATTAAGTCTTTCTCTCTTATTTTTTTTTTTTTCAGTTCACAATTGCTTTGCTGTAGGCTGTAATTAACAATTATTTCTAGTAACATGCTCCAGCAATTAACTAAGAAACTGAAGATGTGTTATATATTACATATATATAACACTGCCTAAAACCATTTACATTCATGAAGTCCATTGTTACATATTGTTTTAATTTCTCTCTCTCGACCTACTAAATTAAAAGGATAGTATTACTTTTTCCATGTATAGTTGCTATATAATCATATATATAGTTAATAATAGTGTGCGTGCACACATGTGGATAGTAGATCATTTTATGCTCCACTAGCAGTTCTGAAATGTTATGTAAATGTGATGTTAAGCTATCTATAAAGGCAAGCAACATTTTGTGATGTTTTTAGTAATTCGGCTATTTTGATATATGTAGCACATCTATTTTTGCACGATATATATCAACTGTATGAGTTTTAGTATTTTATCTTTTTTCATTTGATGTCTATAATGACACTTACAGTACATACTTCTGTGAACTTCACATCAGAACATTTGCCAAAAGTGCAGGTTAAATATCAACAAGCAATAACAGCTCTCATGCTGATAAAGGATTAGTGTTAGTAAAGTAACCATGCAAGGTTTTTCTCATCCAGGACAGTTCCCACCAAAAGTGTCTGTTCAGATGAATTCTAAGAGGGGTAGGGCTGGCAATCAACAAAGCATGTCCATCACTATTAAAAATGTTCATGTTTGACATTTGTCTCCAATTTAGTCCTAATCCACTGTTTATGTGTATTGTGATTATTGTATCAAGATTTGCTCATGCACTTTTAATAACTGACCTACACTGAACAAATACAGTGAAGAAACACTTTTCAGAAATTGCTATAAAATGTTAATTACAAAATTTTTTAAATAATAATTGGCAAGTAAATTTCAAGCAAACTAAAATCAAGTGAAATTAACCTTTAATCTTTTATATATATATATATATATATATATATATACATACATACATCATTTTCTACAATGAAGGGTTGTCATTTTAGCTACTACTTACTACAAGAATGGGTGAAAAATTCTATACTGGAAAATAATTTGATGTAGGACTTAATTTGAAATTGATAGGAAATTGCTAGAAAATTTCAGAATCAATTACCAATAAACAACAATAACGCATTGAAATAAAAATGTCATTTTGAATGAGATAATATTTTCTTGTAAAACCTACTCTAATAATAATAATATTAAAGGCACTAATAATAGTATTTACAATTTTGAAAAATCATTTTTACAGTGCACTAAAAAAATAAATACAGTAAAGCTACATTTAGAGGGTGGGGCTTTACAATAGGCACAATAAAAGCTATATTGTTATATTATTAACTATTAATAACTCAAGCACGTTACTAAGGTATTCAGATTCCCAACTCTTTAGACTTTTGTGCCCTTTAATGTCAAACGAGACCTCAACACATCAAACTAGCTTGACTTTATAGCCAAGCAGTTCTGTCAAATGATTAATCGTATCCAAAATAAACGTTTTTGTTTCCAAATTTGTGTATGTATTGTGTTTATTTATTATGCACATATAAATACACACATGCATGTGTATATTTAAGAAATATTGTGTATAGATAGATAGATAGATAGATAGATAGATTTATATATAGTATATGTGTATTTATATAAACATAATAAATATACACACACACAGTACACACATATTTTATCATTATTAAACGTTTGACAGCACTAAATGACAGTATGTTTCAGAAAAGTCCCCAAAAACCAGATAATGCCGAAAACCTGACAATTACACAAGAATTTGCTGTGCTGAACAACACAGGAATGCACCGACATGCTGGAGTCTGTGTTTGTGCTGAGAACCGTAGGCATGTTGTTGAGGGTGAAGGTGAGAGGCCAGAAACCCTCCCTGTATTGTTCTTTTCTGCCTGAGTGCTACTGATCAATACAGAGGATGTTGACTAGATGAAAAGGTGCTTGTGTTTAAATCTGTATGTTTGCACAAACCTCCCCAAGCAATGTGTTTTACATTTGTTACACTTAGGGGAAGAACAAGAGAACACTTTTATTCCACATCCATAGACTGAGGCAGCATGAACCGCGAGAGGGAAGCGGGACTGTATCCAACGGCTGTTAATTGTGTGTGTTTACGTGCAGATATATTGCAGGATAAACATGGTATGAGGCTTTGACTCAAAGGTCACCATTCTGGCATTCCCAGCACTCCCAGCTTCAAGCTGTAAGGCTTTAGTTGAGCACAGCCGCATCTGTCACAAATAATATCCTACATGGGTATTACACATACACGCACACACAAAATACTTTAAAAAACAAAGACAGCTGCAAAATGGCAACATTAACAAACCATACATTTTTCAATTTAAGAAAGTGAACAGCAGTGTGGGTACATTAACATTGTTAATGTTGGCTCATTGTACTGTAAAAATCTCCATTGACTCACATCAAAGAGCAATGTCATTAGCGCTACATCTGTGACTAATATGCAGTAAATGAGTGCTGTACTCTATAGCTTTGATATATCATTTTCTGATTTGACGGTCATGTTCGTAAAGCTTTTTACCAAAATGACTAACTATGAACATTTAGGAAGCAGCCGAGAAAAAGGCTCTTTCAAAACCTGTTTGTCTGATCCTCAAAACAATTAAATAAAAATAGCACCTAGTAAGTATTTCATGCACTGCATTGCATTGTTTGGGATTAATAAGATGGAAAACATTTGGAAAACAATTTTATGTAACCCATAAACAAAGCAAAAAAAAGACATCTAAAGCACTTGACTAATATTATCTACAGTAAAAATACCAAAAAAAAAAAAAAAATACAAATTTTAAATGATATAAAATAAGGACGCATTAAACAGATCAAAAGTGACAGTAAAGACATTTACAGTCGTGGCCAAAAGTTTTGGATGTGAAATACAAATTGTGTTTTGCTGTTTTCAGCTTAAGCTGTTCTGGTGTTCATTCACATTGTTTCTAAATTATTGTGTAGAGTGACCAGATGCATTTTAAATAATTGTTAAAAGCTTCATTGGCCAAAACATAAAATGAACTTTTCACAAAGAAAAAAACAAACCAATTTCACAGTTTTTTTTGATGCTGACACAAAATGACCAGCTAACATTAATTGAATAATCATATTAGCAGCACATGTGAAAGTGTGAATGAATACTAGTCAGGTGAAATCACTATCATAATAATTATTGTAGATTTTAAGAGCAGACTGATTGCTATAAAAAGAGGGAAGGAGCTCTTTCAATCATAGTGTTCTTGTTAGCAATGGTTAACTCCAAAGAAACACGTGCAGCCATCATCGCTTTGCTTCAAAATGGCCTCACAGGCAAGGAAATTACTACATAGAGTATTGTACTTGAAAGAAATATTTACTGGATCATCAAGAACTTCAAGGAGAGAGGTTTGACTGCAGTGAAGAAGTCTTTAGGACGTCCAGCAAGTGCCAGGACTTTCTCCTCCTGAGGAGTCAGCTACGAAATCATGTCTCCAGCAGTACAGAGCTTGCTCAGGAATGGCAGCAGATTGGTGTGAGAGCATCTGCACGCACAGTGAGGATAAGACTTTTTGGACAACGGCCTGGTGTCAAGAAAAACGTCAAGTACAGACTGAAATTCAGCAGCAAGTAAAAGGAATGAACAGCAGAAGACTGGTGCAAAGTTGATGAAGCTCCGACCATTTGGGACATCTGGAAAATAAATTGTTCAGAGAAGAAAAGGTGAACGCTACCATGAGTCCTGTGTTGTGCCAACAGTGAAGCATCCTGAGACCATCCATGTGTGGGGTTACTTTTCAACCAAGGGAGTGGACTCTCTAAATAATTCTGCCCAAAAACACTGCAATGGTAAAGAATGGTATCAAAACGTCCCGCAAAAGCAACTTGTTCCTATGATCCATGAGCAATTCAGTGATGATCTGTGCATTTTCCAGCATGATGAAGCACCATGTCACAAAGCAAGAGTGATAAAGAAGTGGCTCGAAGATCATTACATTGAAATGTTGGATCCGTGTCCAGGCAACTTCCCGGATCTCAATCCCACAGAGAACCTGTGGTCAGTCCTCCAAAAGAGAGTGGACAAGCAGAAGCCCACAAATTTTTATCAACTCCGAGGTACTAACGAGGCAAGAATTGATCGCCATCAGTCAGGATTTGGCCCAGAAGCTAATATCCAGCATGCCAAGACGAATTGCAGAGGTTACGAACAACAAGGGTCAACACTCTAAATATTGACTTGTTATATTTTTTTGCCAATAAAAGTCTTTAAAACTTATGACATGCTTATCATTGTTTTTATATTATACTATAGAAATGTGGAAAAATTTATCCACAAATACTGAAGCAGCAAACTTTGAAAAACACAAAATTGCTTAAACTTTTAAATTTGACAAATAAAATGAAATCAGCATATAAGAATAAGCAGAATGCAGCTTTACCATCACAGGAATAAATGACACTGTACAATATAACAGAAAACACATGTCACAGTTATTCAAATTAAATAATATTTTTGACTTGAACAAAGCCAGTTAATTTAAATGCTTGGATGCACTGGACAAAACTGAAAGATAATTACTGAAATTGAAGAAAAACATACCAAACCTGTCAGTTTAGACCATGTTAAATTTTCACAAAAAAATCGTTTTATAAATCAGACAGACATGTCATTTAAAGTGATGCCATCACGACAGGATTTATTTTTTGCCTTGGCAAGCCTTACTCCACTACGTTACATACAGTAGTGAAAAACATCACAGTACTTTATTCACAGATGAACACTGCTTTAAAGGGGTCATATGATGCAATATCAATTTGTCCTTTCTCTTTGGAGTGTTAAAAGCTCTTGGTGTATAAAGAATATATGTAAAGTTGCAAAGACTAAAGTCTCAAATCCAAGAGATATTCTTTATATAAGTTAAGAGTCATCCAAGCCCTCCTAAAACGGCTTGTTATAACCATAGACTGTATAAAAACATGGATGTAGTTTCCGTGGGGTCTCCCGTAGACTCCTGAAGTGTGTTTTTCTCCAATCACAACTGTAGACATGGTTTTATGTTTACACGGTCACCCCCCATTTTTTAAATAGGCATTAAAGTGCACTATCCAAACTAAAATTGCTGTAATTTATGAACACTTTGGAATATAAACATAAGGTTGGTCTCTTTTTAAAGAAGAAAATTAGCAGATGTTGGCAAAAGTGGAAAAATTTAAGTATCAAAAAGTTATAGAAGTTTAAATGTACTAAAAATAATATGCGCTATATTAATTTTATTATATTTTATTTATTATAAATATTTACATAACAGGTTTTACTCTAAAATTGGTATACAATTAAAGCCTTGTGTCTAAATAAGTTATGTTATAAATTTGAAGTTGATATGAAAAAAATTGAGGTTCCTGTGAGATTTTATTTAGGGCGTCATACCACACACAGCCACCGGGAGTCATCAAAACTATTTTGAATTTTGCTTTATGAATGTTTCTCTAGATTTTTTTGTGAATTTCACTTCTATCTCAAAATAAACACCAAATATGAAATCCTGAGACTCAGACCTTTCCAATGATATGTTTGTTGCCAAGATTATAAAAAGTTTTGGTTCTAGAAGACCGTAATGCATTATGTTTTATGACACTTGGCCCTGCCCACTAAGGGGGAGGTGACCGCCATTAGATTTTAAAGTACCATTTCCATGGTAAAGCAATGTCTGATTTCAAAATGGTTTTCACAGGATGAATTTTGGGCTTCTAAGCTTTCAAATGATATATGATTTATGATGATTACTAAAAGATTTTATAGAGAAAAAGACAACAACAAAAAAGAGTGCCAAGCGTCCCACAGGTGGGACGGTGACAGTTATGGGGTAGTCATTGTAATCAGCGATTATGTCCCCACTGGATGCAACAAATGCCTTGTTTATAAAGGGTTTATTGGTTTTGTCTCGTCGTGCCGGGACACACGACAACACCGTATGGTAAGGGGCATAACATTTCCGTCACATGCTTGAGGCATTTAGCCAATCACAACACACTGGATAGCTGGCCAATCAGTGCACACCTTGCTTTTCAGAATGATGATTTTTGAAAATGACAATGCGTTTCAGAATGGCGGGGCATAAAGGAGCAACAATAATGCACATTATGTGGAAAATGTGTTTTTTAAACCTCATACAGCATAAACACACTGCATTACACCAAATAAACAAAATAATGTTATTTTTAGTAGTGGTCAACCGGACTTTTATTTTGATGGCCCTGAGAGCGACTGCGCCTGAGTGCACACAGTGCTCACATGCTCTCTCTTGTTCGTCATCGTCAGTTACAGTTCTGTCTAATATGGATAGAAGTCCGTCTAATAATCAGATAGAATGGTTAAACAAAAGAATTAATGTATACAGAACATATTATAACGATTTATTTTATATTAGGCCTATTAGTAATAGAAAAGCAAACATTATAATACTTTCTCGTTTGCCTTCAGCATTAAGCAAATATGCATTTATATAATTTAAACAAATCTTTGAATGACTAATGAACATATAATTTCACAAACCTTGCAAATTCAGTCGAATCCAGCTGTGAGATCTTGTGAAGTGTGTATCCAGGATGATCACGTGTTCTCTGTGTGATGGTCAGTCCGTGTGAATTGAATACTTTAAACTTTAAACTCGTGATTTCAAATTATGCTGTGCTTTATACATTTGCACACTGTCATATTAATGTCATTTTCACTGTGTGCTGTATGTAAAATGAGGGTTACCCTGGCTTAAAAAAAAATAAAAACAAAATTGATACCCAATGCACACAAACTTCCCAGAATACCGAGTGCCCTGTTGGTTACAGTGTTTACTTTTTTATATATACATTTCAATTTTATTAAATATTTATTAATTTGTGAAAAATACTGTCATCTAAAGTATAAGTTTGTTTCTTTTACAAATTAATTTTTTAATCCATTGTCAAATGATTTTATATATATTATTATTATTATTATTATTAATTAAATATGATTAATAATATATATACTTTTTTAATTATATTGGCTTTATATTGGCTATCGGCCCCCCTGCTTTCCAAGATACCGGCATCGGCTGTCAAAAATCACATATCATTCGATAACTACTTTTTAGCAACTTCATATGACCCCTTTAAATTTATCTCTCCTTGCAAAGCCTTTTATCATTCTCTCAAACAGGCATTACAAGCAGGAGTGGCTGGATGAACTCACCACCAATGTCTACTAGGTGAGATGTGGAGAGACTGAAAAGCACTTAGCGCATTTGTGACAAAATGGCACATTTACCTGCCAGGCATGAGGTATTTGTTTTGTTAAAACTAAATTGAAGGTGCCGTAATCTCAATGCAATCAAACTGGTGAAAAACAGGCATAATATTTGTTTTAAGTAAGAGTAAAATAATTAGTAGAGATACCAAATTCTACAGTAAGAAAATAATAATTTGGAACCTTTTTTTCTCCACATATGAACTGAATTTGAAAGCCACTCTTCTGACTTTGAGAAAAGTGTCTATAACAAAAATCTAGGAATGTACGGTTTCATTCATTAAATTTATGCATTTAGCAGACACTAAAGCGACTTACATTGCATTCAGGCTAACAATTTTGTACTATCATGTGTTCCCTGGGATTCGAACCCCCAACTTTGCGCTTGCTAACGCAGTGCTCTACCAGTTGAGCTAGAGGAACATCATTTATAAAAAAAGAAAGAAAAAAATATGTTTAAAAATAGAAGATGTGTATGAATCAGTGATGTTATAAACAAACAAACAAACAAAAAAAACGATTATGAATTTTCATTAATTGGAATATAAATATTATAAAATATATTATGTATTATATATTTAAACTTATTACTAAAATTACCACTGAAATAAAAATGTAAAACGTTTAATAATAAATGCAACAATATTAAACCAAAATAGCCAGTATATCCTACAATAAAGTTACCGGGGAAGTGACAATAACAAATTAATTAATTTATTAAAATATTACATAAATATTGTTGCTTCCATGAGGATAGTAATGTTCATAATAGTAATATTATAACTAATATTACTATTATGAACATTAATATTCTCAAGCAAGCAAATCAATTAAATACAATTGAAAACTCACAAATTAAAAAGTAAATAATAATAATAATAATATTTAACCAAAATAGCCAATATATCCCACAATAAAGTTGCTGGGGAAGTGACAAAAATCAATTAATTATTAATTCATTAATCAATTTGCTTGCTTGAGGATATTAATGTTCATAATAGTAATATTAGTTATAGTGTACCACATATCACATGCCTCATATCACATATTACAATTATTTTATATAGACTAGAACTAGTGTGTCGGCATTGACCTTAAAGGGATAGTTCACCCAAAAATGAAAATTATGTCATTAATACTCTCATGTCATTCCAAATCCGTAAGACCTCCGTTCATCTTCGGACCACAGTTTAAGATATTTTAGATGTAGTCCGAGAGCTTTCTGTCCCTCCATTGAAAATGTATGTACAGTATACTCTCCATGTCCAGAAAGGTAAGAAAAACATCATCAAAGTAGTCCATGTGACATCAGAGAGTCAGTTAGAATTTGTTGAAGCATCAAAAATACATTTTGGTCCAAAAATAACAAAAATGACGACTTTATTCAGCATTGTCTTCTCTTCCGGGTCTGTTGTGAGCGCTTTCACAGCAGTGTAGTGATATCCGGTTCGCGAACGAATCATTCGATTTAACCAGTTCTTCTTGAACCAGTTCACCAAATCGAACTGAATCGTTTGAAATGGTTCGCGTCTCCAATAAGCATTAATCCACAAATTACTTAAGCTGTAAACTTTTTTTTACGTGATTGACATTCCCTTTGAGTTAAATTAAATAAAATTAAATTTATGCATTTAGCAGACGCTTTCATCCAAAGCGACTTACATTGCATTCAGTCTAACAACTTTCCTAACATGTGTTCCCTGGGATTTGAACCCCCAACCTTGCGCTTGCTAACACAACGCTCTACCACTTGACTGAACTGCTGTGAAGAGAGACCTGAAGATGAACACCGAGCCGAGCCAGATAACGAACGAAAGATTGACTTTACAGAATGTAATTCTGTTGTAAAAGCCAATTTCTTTTAGCTGAGACTGTTGGCTTAGTCAAGCCTTTCCTGCTGCATAAGGAGTTTGAAAGTGTAATTCATGCTTTTATAACATCTAGTCTAGGCTACTGTAACTTTTGGTTTGGATCAGTCATTTTTTCAATGCTTGCATTTACATTTACGTAGTCCAAAATGCAGCAGCTCAGCTTTTTACTGGGACTACAAGGGATGAGCACATTACCCTGGTCTAAGTTTCACTTCACTGGCTTCCTGTCCTCTTCAGGATTGAATTCAAGATTTTATGTTTTGATTTTAAGATTTTAAATGGGATGGTACCTGCTTATATATCAAAGCTTTTACATGTCAACACTCCTGTTAAAGCACTGAGGTCATCCAATCAGTGTTCTTCGATGTTCCGAGAGCCAGGTTAAAAATAAGGTGACCAAGCTTTTTCAGTGGTGGCACCTAATTTGTGGAGTTTTTTTTAAATGTGCTATATAAATAAAATTTAACTGAACTGAACATGCACCTGGAAGTTTACCCTCTATATCAATTGCAAAGTTTCAACTTTAATATCTTTCTTGACTATTTATTTAACCATACTCTTAAACATTTAGAAATGTATTTTATTAAAACTATGTATACAGTATACTGTACCTATATTATAAATAAAGGGATGGCAGTTTTTTTTTTAATGTATTCACATACTAAGCCAAACAGAAGGCAGAATGCAGTACATACTGTTCAGTTTTCTCAACACAACCTACATCTGTCAAGCTTTAACCTAAAAAATAACAGATTGTGAAGCAGTAGTGTGCATTTCAGCTTTATGTTTAATACTAACATGCAGTATCCAGATACAGCAGGCATAATTGCACAGCTTTGCATGGTAATCCACATATTTTTGTCATTTATTTGTTTTATCTAATTTCTCTCACTAATCTTGGTTGCAATATAAGAAAAGTACGACCTTTTCTCTAAAGCTTTAATGCTATTACCTTAAAGCCCTCACTTAATGCCTCATTTATTTAGTTTGCTGATTGCCATGCTTCAGTAAAATATCTCTCCCATGAAATCTTTCTCTCACACTTTAAGGACAAAGTTGTTGGGCTTATACTTCTCACTGCAGTGGGATGAATAAAAGGAATCAGAACACGGAGCACAGACTCTTTAATCACAGAGCTTCAGTCTGTGCTCCTTTAAAGGGTTAGTTCAAGCAAAAATGACGATTCATTCATCAACTACTCACCCTTATCTTACTTTTGTGAAATACAAACTGAAATTTATGTCATTATTCACTGATGATCCCAGCTCTCAAATGTCCTTTATGCTTCAATATGTTCAAACCTAGCATGTCCATCTTAGCTGCATTAAATGTAATACATTAATAAAGCTCACCTCATTATTTTGTGGTGTGCATTTTGTCTCCTGCTGTATGCAAACAAATTTTGTGTATGATGAATGTAGCAGGGAAACTACGGCAGAAGACAACATTTTTGCCTTTTTGTTAGCCTATAAATTATATGGCTTTGGGACAATTTGAATCATATGAATTACTGCTCTGGTAGTTTTTGTACTTCTTTTAGCATGATAGGCACTTTTCTGACTTTGATAAAAAGTAAATGACAAATAAGAGAGTCCATGTTAAAGAATCATAATAAGAAGATATATATTTTTTTCAGTAAACAAAAATTTACATTTATCAGACACTTTTATCCAAAGCGACTTAAGTGCACTTGGGCTATAAACATTTGTATTTATTTTATCAGTATATATGGTCCCTGGAAATTGAACTCAGGACCTTTTGCACTGCTAATGCAGTGCATCACCACTGAGCCACAGGAACAACATAATAGAAGAAGTGTATTCGGGTTCTCATAATAAAAGAAGTGTATTTGGGTTATTGTACACAGTGCTTATTGTTTAACTATAACTAAAGCTATAAAAAAATATTATTAGAAATTTTATTTTCTAAGTCTATGTAAATAAAATGCAAAATATGAATCAATACAATAGCAGTATTTAAACAGTACTAAAGTAACACTCATATAAATAGAAGTTTTAACTATAGTTGAATAAATTAGTAAATACATACAAAATATATAAGCATCATGTCTTTGACAAAAGATTCTCAGTTTTATTCGACTGAAGAGATGACCGAGTCATGCAGCTACATAGCACAGCAAGCAACGTAGTACTCGTTCCTGTACAGAGGTTACGTTACTCGTACTGCATCTACAGACGCTTTGGGAACACAGTACATTCATGCTGTGCTAAAGTAGTGGAACGACTAAAAGTATCAAACTTCCATAAGCAATCAAAGTCCAAAGAGGAGTTGACAACAACCCAAGGCTAAGAAAGGCTGAGCTTCTTTTTGGTCACACCCGGCATGGTTAATCGTTCCAGACTTCGACACCCAGGGGATGAGAGCTTACAGGTGAACTAATGCCAAAGATACTGAGCATGATAGGGCCAAAGCATCTCTGCCAGATCTATTTACGCAGTGCGTGTCTCTTCAAGTGGAAAGGCCCATGGCCTGCAAGGCCGGGACTTCCAGGTTATAAAATCTCTTGAATGTGGACGGCGAGGCCCAGTCGGCCGCCTCACAAATATGCCAAAGACGAGGCGTTGTCTCTGGTTGAGTGGGCCCATACTCCAATGGGGCATTGTAGGCCCAAAGAAGAGCCCAAAGAAGAGTACGCTAGTGAGATGGAGCCTACTATCCATCTAGAGAGTCTTTGCTTCGTGACCGGAAGCCCTTTGGTGTGGTTACCGAAGTTGACAGAGTTGTTCAGACCGCCCAGAACACTCATTGTAGATTCTCAGAGCTCTAACAGGGCAGAGCAGAGATAACTTTCTGTCCTCTTCAGAAGGAGGAAGCACAACGAGCATAATGACCTGTGCTCTGAATGAAGTGGAGAGCACCTTAGGTACGTAAACATGGCTTGGTTTCAGGACAACTTTAGAGTCGTTAGGCCAGAATTCCAGGCAGGCAGGGCTAATGGAGAGGGCCTGCAGGTCCCCTATTCACTTTACTGATGCCAGTTCCAGAAGCAGGACAGTCTTTAGCGATAGCAAACAAATGTTGGCAGAATAGCGGCTCGAAAGCGGGGACCTCAGCACAGTGGGCAGATCCCATGAAATCACAGTAGGGGGACGAGGCGGATTCAGCCTCATGACACTCTTTAAGAACCGGATAACTGTGCTGTTTTTTTTTTCTTTTCTTTCAAATGTGCTGCTCTCAGCGAGTGTAGGTTTAGTTGAACACATTCCAGGAGGCGCTCTACCAGAGTGACGAGATGCTTTGAGTAGAGGCCTCCCTGGCGATTTATGTAGGACACCACAGACATGTTGTCTGATTGGATTAGCACATGGTGCCCTTTTAGGATCGGCAGGAAGAACTTACAGGTTCAACATACTGCTAGCATTTCCAGGCAGTTGATGTGGAAATGTGGTACCAATCTCGAAGGAGAACTAGCCTCCATATGGCCAGAGCCTGTTCCGGCATGACTACAGCTCTCATTTGGGCTCAGTGGAAAATTGTTTCCAGGAAGGATATTCGCTGGCTGGGGTACAATGAGCTTTTGGCAAAATTGACCCAGAGTCCGAGGATATTAATTGTCTTATTGCGGCTAGCACGAGCCAGTTGTCGAGGTAGTTGAGAATGTGGATTCCCATCTGTCTCAGAGGGGAGAGAGCCACATCCATGCACTTTGTAAAAGTGCGGGGGGCAGGGACAGCCCCGAAGGGAAGGAACGTATATTGATAAGCAACTAAAGTGGGGACCACGCCACTGAAGCGCAGGGGTCTTCATGCGAATTGGAGTGAATATCGTTTTATTATCCCCATAGCTTATCTCACCCCAAACCAATCATCCAGCCTGGAAGGTTCGGGACGCGGTGGAGGTTTCCACTCTAACCAGCTCCGCTGCTGAGTCATTGGTTTGTTTTTAATACACTGCATGAACCAATGGCCATGCAGTTTCACTGTGTGATTGAAAAAAGGCTTTAGTTCAGGAGGAAAAAATGCTTTTTCCCAAAGCGTCTTAGCAAGACACAGTACGAGTGTAGTATGGAAAGGGAACTTTAACACCACCACTCTGCATGACCAAAAATCACATCGCCTGATGTGTACCAGTCTAACACTTGCCCTTTTAAGATGCAAGTGTAGTACAATTTGACCCTGACCCTACTTCCATAGGGCATTGGACAGCTAATTAATGTCCATCTCCATGCTGGTAAAGAAATTAATTATGTATTAGAGTAGGTAAAGGTTTTTCAGTGATACTTATCCATTATTAATCCTGAGGCCATTACACATTTTGTCCACTGCACACATTTGGTTGCAACAGCACAGGCAATATTTTAATCTTGCACATCTACTCTTTGACAAAGAGTAATGTTGAAGGACAGGGACGTAAGGGCGAGCTATGCATCTAATCCAATGATGGAAATACACGCCATTCATTATTATAGTGGAGCCCATAATAGATCAAAGTAGCAGAAACCTGCCGCCACCAAACGCGAGCGCTTGTCTGGCATCTGAAAACCTGCCCAAGTGAAACAACAGCCGCCTTTTTCTTCATCAAATCCCTCAAATCATTTTTCTCAATGCTCCGCCGGCATGTTGTTGAATCTGCTCTGCATAGTCTTTGCTAAGCTGTTACGTTTGCTAAGCCATTTCCACTGCAGCCCGAGTACAACGTGGTTAAACAGAAGGTAGCATGATTGGCTATGTTTGTTCAAAAATCTAGTTTTAAAGGTGCCATGTGCAAAAATTGAGCTAAAAATATTCAATAAATGACCTACACGCATCAAAAGTATGAGGAGAAATAAGGGCGATGTTGTCATTAAAAAAATGTCAAGTTATAGTGCTGCAGAGATATCAACCTTAATTAGCAGTAGCATTACTAGCCCCGGCCCGACAGGTGTCGTAATACCAGTTTCGGCCATGGGAGGCGGTATGCGGGCAACATAACCACCAGCCAACCTGCAATACACAAATAACTCGCACGGCTTGTAGGCGTAATCTAACCTGATGTCAATCATGTGGAAAGTACAGCCCACTACTTCATGTGACTTAAGCCCTTGGCAAGAGACCACCACCCGCTACAGGGAAACAACCGCGCTCGGAGTCACAAATCAAATCCGATAAGAAAAGGAGCCGAACCAGAGTAAACATCGGCACTGCTTTCAATCACTGGAGACAACTGTTGGACCTGAAAGAAATGAGGTCCGACACCGAACTTGCAACATTTCTTTTGGATTGGTAAGTTAGATGCTGTTAGTATTTCGCTAGAAGTTTGTTTTATATGTTTGTGTATTTTTTTTCCGGGAAGTTATAACATAGAAATGTATCGAAGGCTGTTCTATAAACGTGCTAATGTTAGCAATGGCTAACCGTAGCTGCGTTTGATAATTAGCTAGCTATAACTTACCCATTTTTTTATATGATAAGTAACCTGCTCTGTCTAGTCTGTTGGTCTCCGTGTCCTCTTTGCTTCGTGGTTTTTCTGTACGTGAGAAAATTGATGTGTGGCATGAAAGCGTGTGAAAAGAGTCAATTGCGTGTGTCTCACGGTGAATGCTTGTGAGAGTTGGCAGCTCTGGTTACGTTGGTTGGCGCTAGCTTGGTCAACATCAGCTGTCTGATGTTGACCAATGATGTTGACAGAATGCTGTCTGTCAAATTAATTTAATTCCAATAATGTGTATTTACAACTCAATGTAATATGAACAAAACGAATATGAACATATTCACTGGTAAAGGTGAAGGGGAGTAGCTTGAAGATGTCATGTTTCAAAATCATTTGACATCACCCAATGTTCCTCTGGAGGCAAAACATCCTCTTATAGCAGCGGTTTTCAATTCCAGTCCTCGCGCCCCACTGCTCTGCATATTTTGCACGTTTCTCTTTGTTAACACACCTGATTCAGATAATCAGCTCGTTAGAAATGAACTCTGTGCATGAACTGTTTTTCAAATGTTCATTGCTCCCTACTCTCTGAACAGGGGAAATCTGTTGAAGTTTACCTCACATCGAAACATTCATTCACTGATTTGTGCTGTGCAGCGTCTTTAAACATGGACAACTGTGACATCATATACCTCTGTACAAAAACTTATTTTGGATGGGATTAATCGTGATGAATCATTTGACAGCACTAATATACAAACTTATATTTATAATAGTACTACGGTGCCCGTAAAATGACTTGTTCGGTTTACTTAGTTCTGTCGTGGTCACGTCATAATAACCCGTGGGAACATGATAATATGTCGTGCCCACGAGATATTAATTTGTGGGAACGTCATATTAACTCGTGGGAATGTCATATTATGTCGTGGCCACGAGATCATTTTGTCGAGGTAACGACATCCTTATGTTTAATGCCACAAGTTTAATGCGTAAACAAACCTGCGTAACCATAGCAACCTGGGATTATCAGAGATGGAATCATTAATATTTTATTTTGAATTAAGAAATTATTATATTATTTATACATATAAAATTTATGCATTTACATTTTATGCATTTATGACATTTTATGTTAATGTCGAGCATTTACAGTATGCTATTATTTATAAAAGTATTCAGAATGTTAAGTAAAGAGATCGAAATTGAAGCAAAAAATTAATATAAACTAAATAAAAAAAATATAATCAATAATAATAGGCTAATAATAATAATAATGTACACATATTACGTGGGAAATACTATCAGTTAATGGACTTAACAAGACTGTAGGATGGATAAAAAAAGTTTTTATATTTTATTATGCACTTTATGTCATATTTATTTATGATAAATTCATTTGAATGCTGACGATCGCATGTAATACAGCCCGGTAGCCAAAGCATATGGTTAATATAATAATTACTTAAATCAAAATAAAATATTTATGAATCCATCTCTGATAATCCTGGGTTGGAGGTTTGTTTACGCATTAAACTCGTGGCCACGAGAAAAACATGTCGTTCCCTCAACATAAGAAGTCTTGGCCACGAGAAATGGATGTTGTTTCCTCAACATAGCATTTCGAGGCCACAACATTAGGATGTCGTTACCTCGACAAAACTCACGACATAATATGACGTTCCCACAAGTTAATATGACGTTCACACAAATTAATATCTCATGGCCACGACATATTATTACGTTCCCACTAGTTATTATTTCGTGGCCACGACAAAACTAAGTAAACCAAACAAGTCACCTTACGGGCACCGTATAGAACATATACAAAAGTGATTTTATATAAACAAGATCTGTCTCTGCTTTAATGTCTCTTATAACTTTCATCGTCCCATCATCATTTAGCATAACATTTTTGATCTTTATTTATTAAACTATATATAAAAAAGGGAGCATGCTAATAATGGATAATGTCATATAATTATACTTGTTGTAAATATACGTGATATGATATTTTGGTATACAAACCACTGTTACACTGAATGACAATTTAGTGAAAAATGTGTGATAGTAAAAGTGAAATGACAGCTGCCTCTTTCTTCGTCAAAGCCCACAAATCATTTTTCACAAAGCTGCGCCAGCACACTGTTGAACCTGCTCTGCATGATCTCCGCTAAGCTTTCACCTTTGCCTTTTCCTCTGCGGTCCGAGTACAACATGTGGTCATACAGAGGGCAGCGTGAATGGCTGCGTTTGTTCGTGTCTCTCAGAGTAATCTTCCTCTAATACACTCATCCACATTGATGTCCTTTGTTTCTGGATTGCGCGGTTTCTCATTTTGCCTCCCTACTTTCTCTGTAACGTGTCAACATATTGTGTACAACACAGAATTTCCAATTTGTACTATGAGATGAAAATGTAGGCCACAACTTGAAAGCTGTATCATCTCAATGCCAGGCACCCCGTTAGTGAATCACGCTCACCTCCTGTTTGTACTGATTTGAAGAGAATAAATAGGGGAAAGAACATCAAAATGCAATAACACGGCAGCACTGGACACAGGTGAGTCATCAGCTTTCATGTATACGTTTTTCATGATGAGATTGTAAGGTACGTCTAAATGCAGTCTTTGGCTCTTTCAGCTCAGACGGACTCAATGCAGCACGTTCACCACGAATGCATTCAGAATTACACAGGCTTTTATTCCTGTGGCTTCAGGAGAGAGACTGCAGGCGCCGCTTTTAGCTCATCTGACAGAGGCTGAGGGTTAGTGTGCTTGTAATGATCGAAGTGTTAATGTGTGAAATTTAATTACACCGTCATTGGGACATTCATCCCAAAGTGCACAGTGCACGACGTACACTGTCGGAGTAAAAAAGTACAAAAAGACAAGTTGCTTACAAGGCTATCTACAGTCAGTCTGGCAGACTGTCATATTAGCAGTTGCGCATTGAATTAGAATATCAAAACAGCACAAAAATGTCTTGTACAGCTAATTGCGTGTTTATACAAGTTGCTAGCAAATAAACAAACAAGAAAACAGAAAGCATGCCCTCATTAAAAAGAAAATAATTGGCATGGTGTCATATTATTTTAAAACCCCTTAAAGGTCACATGAGGTCAGTCACCTTGAATAGGCCAAACTTTTCAGATAGAAGAATAGTGATGCAAAGTATCTGTTAATTTGAGATTTGAGCAGGATTGGGCGATAACTAGACAGTGCTTAAGTAGTGTGACAGTAGGTCAGATGTTTTCAAAACTCTAGTGAGTTCCACTAACAAGCTGTTTAAGGTGAAGTGATGTGCAGTGAAAAATCGTTCATTATAATTTCTACATACTGCTGTTTATCACTAAGTTTTGAATAATTTATAATGTCAACCTAATTTAGATCCCCAGTGTTTCTCTGGAAGATAGATTCTGCTCTGCACACTTTAAGGAAAAGATAGTAGTTTTATTATTAAAGTTGAATAAAGTGATGCAGTGTAGGCCAACCTGAAAGCAACACCCTAGTACCCCCGACCAAAAAAAAAAAAAACCCAAACAACACAAAACCCCATTATTTCCTTTGGCATTTGGTTTATTGCAGAAAAATAAAAAAAGCTCTGTACAACTTTGTATAAATTATAGACATTTTGTTTAATTCATACTTTATGGAATTTTGAAGCCTAAATACAATCGTCAGGCGTAAAAGCCTAAAGGCAGCGGCACTAAGTATAAATAGTGATAGAGGCTATTTACACTAAGAGCAAATGGCAATAGATGCTAAAAAAAAAATTGAAAACTAAGTTTGCAGGAACGTAAATAAAATCTTGACTGTGTAACGTTAAGCAGAATAGTGAGATGAGTTCGGCGTGATGATGTTTAATATTCCCAACAACTAAAATGCTTGTTAGTCTTTTCTGAGACGCATAAAAGCTTAAAAATCAATAATGGGGTGTTACTGATGTACGTCATGGAATAAAAAAAAATAGCTTTACCAGCTACAGTGTTAAAGCATTTTCCCTGACAAATGTTTTGAGAGTAGGTTATCATTCAGTCAATCGAAACAGTGCAGCCTGGGACTGCTCTCATAAACAACAGTGCAGAGGTCAAGCTAGGCTAAGCTCACTCTCACCCTCTTCACTACTCAATCCCACAGATCACTTGGGCTTTCCACCCCACTTTACTCCACTTCTCACTGCAGTTAAACTCAGTTGAGATGCTGGATTATAACAAACTCTTTAATCTTATATTCAAGACAGGAAGGAATAAAGAAAACCTCTTTGTTGGATTGCAAAGAACGCAATAGCAAAAATATATCTACATCTAATAAGTGTCATTGCCACCAAATGAGGGTAATTTGTTTTTAGGATTCTTTACCAAAGCAAAGTCTCTTAGAACCAGACACCTTGCACTTCTGGAGACTCCAAGTAGGTGGAAAAAAATGTTGGTGCTGGAGACTAAAGGGTTCCTGGTGGTTTCACAACTAATCCTTTACCTTAATTCTTGTTTTTTTGTTTTTTTTTTGCTTTTGTTTTTTTGGACCCTGCCTACCCAATGAGCATTTCGCTGTCCAATTGTCATGCCTTAACTTTGTCATATCTAGTGTTGCATTAGTATTGCATCCTTCTTGAGGGCATTTAACACTTTTTTTTACTTTTCAGTCTGAGTTTAATCTCGTTTTTTTGGCTCATTTTATCTGTAAAAGGGAACTTGGTTAATTATTATGCATAGGAGTTTTTCACTTCCAGCCTTGATGGACAATTTTAAAACACTTATTATAAATGATAGAATAGAAGATAATTAGTAGCTATGAAGATTGATGTGGTTTGGAATTGGTGACGTGCTTGGGGGGAAAAAAAAAGATCAGAATATCAGAATATAATAATTATGCATGCACTGTATATGAAAATATAATAAACAATGTGTACACATTCTTGAAGAATCACTTTCTCAAAATGCCTCAAGTTTCATTTCACTGAATTTCAATTCCCCTGTAAATGTCAAAAACTTTAGATAACCTTAAAAAAACACCCAACATATATTTAATACATGGTATAAGAAGTGGCAGTAAAATCACAAACACGTCTATTCCATCCTATTTCAGCATCAATGATTACGTCTTTCTCAGTAGCTCAACTGATAGAGCATTACTGACGGCAAGGTCATGGGTTCATAAAACTGATACTTGAATGCACTTCAAATCACCTTGGCTAAAAGTGTCTGCCAAATGCATAAAAAAAGAAAGAAAGAAAAGATAAAATTTGACATTTTCAGGAAAGTAATCATAGCTTGATATATTCTTAGTCATACTGGATGGGTTGTGTGCAAATACTTGAGGTGCATTTTCAGCACACCAGCTACGGCCCAGTTAACCACTCAGATTAACTGTAATTTGTAGTGCACAACACACCAAGCCGTGCGAACAAATGAGTTTCATCTGTAGCTAATTGGCCTCTCCAAGGAATCGAGAGCAGAGACAATAAAAGGTGCTTGATAATGAGGACAATTCCTACGCCTGGCCTGAGTTCCCTCATGTTGCGTCATTCGCGTCTTATTGCACTGCGGGCCGTGACCTTTGGCCAGTTATTATTAACTTAGTCTTGTTGAACAACTTTTCCGACTAATTAAATTTTCTGCTGTCTTCAAAATTACAAGTCAAACGAATGAGCATAGCAAAGGTTCTCGAACTTGAGGAGTTTTCACACGTTTTAAATAACCTAGAGGAAAGAAGCATATAAAAATATGGAATGGAATATAGCACACCGGTACTATTTAACAATGCAAATTAAACCCAAATAAAAAAACATCCAGTGCAGCAAAACTGAATAAAGAAATCACTAAACACCATCACTGGATACTAATCAGCACATCATCCGCAAATGCTGCCTGTAACATTTATTTCATTTTTAAAACGAACTAAACATTTTTTTATGATTAACTGACCATTTTCCCTTTCTTTCTAGAAACACAGATTGACATTACAACTGTTCTTTTCCATAGATACGAGCATACAGCAAATACTTAATAATAATAATAATAATAATAAATAGGGGTGTGCACGGATAGTCAAACATTCGAATATTCGTTCTGCTCTAATTATTCGATAAATAAAAATGATATTCGAATTTCGCTATATTTTTGCTTGCCATAAAAAAGAGAAAAAAAAAGTCCACAATAAAACCTAGTTGGTCACTTTCTGTGATTCTCCACGGCACAAACATCTCAGGTTTCTCGATGAAAACGAGAGAAGTAAGAAAAAAAAAAACTTTTTTGAGCATTATCAGAACATTTTCCTTGATGCGAGTGGTGCGGATGCAGCCGCCGCCACCAACGATGAAGAGGATGCAATGCCCACTCGTCGGAAAAGGCTGAGCCAGTTCTTCAGCGATGATTACAGAGAGTCCAGCCGAGACGAGTGGGAACAGTTCTTGCTGGAGTCATGTATTCCACCAGATGAGGATCCCATTCAGTGGTGAAACGAAAACACGAAGCGCTTCACAAAACGTATTCGCTTAGCACACCGTTATTTGTGAGTCCCGCCAACGTCTGTGCCGTCAGAGCGCGTTTACTCCACGGCCGGCCTTATTGTTAACAGACTAAGGAGCCAACTTTCCCCCCGATCATGTTTACATGCCCGTGTTTCTTTACAAGAACAAGTAAGACAATAGAAAAAAAGAAAAAAAGATTTGCTGAGAGTTTCAAAGTTTCAAAGTTAAGTGTAAGCTACATTCTGTACAATAGCCTAATTGCTGCAGGCTGCTTTACGTTTTTTCTTTGTTCACTTTTTTTTTTTTTTTGCTTTTAATCTGTACTTTTGTTTGATTGCATGCATTGTTAAAGGTTTTCAGCTACAGCTACAAGCCAGTGGCGCCAAACACACACAAACAACACACACGCAACAGCTACCCGAAGATTCGCAGCAGCAGCAGCAGCAGAAATGGCGAGTCAGGAGCAATTCGATGAAAAGTTGCCATTTTCAAGGTGGAGATATAAGCACTACATCAAATTCATTGTGGTCAAAGGCCAGAACGTGCATGTAATGTGTACATGTAATGCGTGACACACTCATCTACAAAGCTAGTGGCCAAAGACACTTTGATAATACTTGAAGTGCAGGATAAAACTCTTGCTGTCTGTTGACGTTCAATAAATATCGAAAGTTATGTACGAACACCTGTCTGTTCTACTCATTTCAACTGACTTGTGAAAACTGCTAAAAAAAAATACAAATTCTTTGACATATAGCAATTTTTTTTTTTTTTTTACAGTAACGCAAATAGTTACTTTCCCTGGTAATGAGTTACTTTTATTATAGAGTAATTCAGTTACTAACTCAGTTACTTTTTGGAACAAGTAGTGAGTAACTATAACTAATTACTTTTTTAAAGTAACGTTCCCAACAGTGCCAGTGTGTCACTGTCCTAAGGTTTGCAAAAGGCATCACGTGAGTGTGAACATCACTACAACTAGGGAAAAAATGATTGTAATTCAAACGCAGCTCCCGTCGGCATTTAAAGCTGAAGTAGGTAACTTTTGTAAAAAAATTTATTTGTGAAACTTGTCATTATGTCCTGACAGTAGAATATGAGACAGATAATCTGTGAAAAAAATCTAGCTCCTCTGGCTCCTCCCAGTGGTCCTATTGCCATTTGCAGAAATTCGACCGCTCCCGGTAAGAAACAACCAATCAGAGCTGCGGTCCGTAACTTTTTTTGTGTTCAAGTTTTACAAAATGTATATAATAAGCGAGTATACCATGAATCCATTTTCCAAACCGTGTTTTTAGCCTGTCCTGAATCACTAGGGTACATCTATAATAAGTGTTTATATTCGGACTATTTTACATTGCTTCGGGGGTACCGCGGCGGAGTAACCCGGTACCTTTGTGATTCTTCATAGACATAAACAGAGAGAAGTAGCTCTGGCTACAATGTTCTTCCACAAGATACAAGCAGTTCTGTTTATTAACCGCTAGAGCGTCAAAAGTTACCGACTGCAGCTTTAAACAGACCTTTGCTCTTAATTCCGATCGGTCCAACGCTATAACGAAATCTGAGCAGGTCTAAAATCTGAAACTGTTGATGCTGCACTTTACACTTTGGAAAAGTTATATATATATATTTTAAATATGAGCAGGCCTACAAGCTTGGATTGGTAATGCTGCACTGTAATCATAGTTATTTACTTTACTTTATTTTTCATTCTATTTTATTATATGATATTGGTTTGAGACTGAGAGTATTTTATTTAGTGGAGAACTTTGCAGCAGTATTTTATTTCTTATTCTTTTTTTTTTCTTTTATATATATATTTTATTAAAAAGTATTTTTAAAAAAGTGTAAACAAATTGTTGAAAAAAAGTTTAAAGTAATAAACAACCTGAAGTTTAATGTTTCCATTTCTTTCCCTTACTGTACCGAAAATAAACCGAACCGTGACTTTAAAACCGAGGTACATACGGAACCGTGATTTTTGCGTACCGTTACACCCCTAAAATAAATACATTATTATTATTGTGGTTGTTGTTTATTTAGTTCTTTTTAAAATGAGGCTCCTTTTTCATTATTATATCAAGGACATTTTATAAATTATTTTGACCTTATACCCCAAAAAATGCAAACATATCAACATTAATATTAATACAGAAATATATTTATTAGACAGGACAGAAGAAAAAAAAAATCATGAAATCATGTCATCGACCCAAATAATGATTAGCCTGTAGTCGTGTTTTGTCCTTTTTGAATATATATACAGTTCTAATATGGAGAATAGGAGACTTCCTTTTATGTTTCATGGAAAAAATAAAATACTAAGCAGTTGGGATGACATGGGTTGAGTAAATGATATAAAACCAAATAGTGCTGCTACAAGTACACAAAATCCCTCTTTGATCTGTTTGCTTTGTTTGTCGTCCAAACTTCGGAAGAGGAAAAGTCATAGTCTCCTTTAAAAACTCAAGTGAAAATCAAGATGAAAGCAAATCGTGGTCAGAATAAGAGATAAGCATGACATTTATAAACGCTTCTGTCGCTATTTGTTATTCAGCAGAGCACGTTTGTTTGACAGTCGCCATCAATGATAGTGTGCCTTGCATTTTGAACACTTGATAACACACAAACTTTCAAAAACTATGAATCATTAACTTCTAGATATAAATTTCTGCTATTAGATTATTATTCTGTAAATGAATGCCAACACACTGCAGTGCATTAATTCAAAAGATTGATTTGTTCTGCAGTTAATGCAACAGACAGAAAAGCCATTTTTTCCCAGTTCCAGGCGATATGTATCATTGTATTTTTGAAAATACAAGCACAACAGCTGTCTTTTTTGATGCTATTGACAAAGTAGTTACGATCGTGCACCAGTGTAAATATAGCTAGATGTACAACAAGGTGACTGTTGGCTGAGGAAAAAAAAGACCTGCACGACAGTCTGTCTCGCCAACAGGCTTTCTTTGAGTTGCACAATGCATCAGGTAGCTTCCATGAGCCAATTTATCTGTGTCGGGCTGCATGTTGGAACAGAGTTTCCCCAACAGCATCTGCCGACCACCCCCAAAGAACAGCCCGGCTTCAATCCATCTTAGGTAAAGAGCTTTAGGACTGCAGAATAAACATATTCTGGTCATCCTGCTTTCTCACAATGTGTCCCATTTACTAATAATTTCACAAATGTATGCTATCAGTCAATCCATAGATACATCCATCTTCAAAATTAAGGTTCCAAAGGGTTTTTTTTTTTTGTAACAAGAACAGAGAATAACCATTTTGGGTTCCACAAAGAACTGTTTTTATCATAGTCTATAGACTTTTACAGTAAGCTTTTTTTTTTGCAGTATGAAAAATGTTTTGTGCAATGGAAAGTTTCTAAGAACTTTAAAAGTTCTTCATGGAAATATTACAATATCTGTAAATCTTACAATTATCATTTGCCATTTTGTAATTTTCATTAGCAGACTACATTTTACAATTAATAATAATATTTGAAATGTAAAAGCTGACAAATATCCTTTACCATGTAATGTCCTTGTCATTACGAAAAATACAGATATTAGATGTGCAGATCTAACAAGTATTTGTCACCATCTTACATCAAATTCATTATCAAAATATATATTACAATTAATAATAGTAATTTTTTAAATAGGATAAATAGGATATCTGCTAAGTTGACAAATACAGTTCACCATGTTACGTTACCCTTTTTTTTTTTTCTCAATGAACCAGTTGATCTGATTCACAACTTTGACTCAATGATTCATAAAAGAGACTGACATGGTTCTTGACTTGCAGACTCACTGGAGTGTAAGATTATCAGCATATAATGACTTTAATTCTTTATTGTCTGACTTTAAATGCAGTGTACACATCAATTGAATTTCTAATTGTAATTGTACGAGTCAACTTTTATAATGTTTTTTTTTCCTTTATGGACATTTTCCTACTATAAAGAGCCACCATTCCATCAATGTTAAATGTTCTTTGTGAAACCATAGGTGCCGTTAAAGCAATAAAAAATTTTGGGATTCAATGGGTGAAACTTTAGACGTTTTTTTATTTTATTTTTTGGAGCATTTATTTTCAATGTAACTGTTGATCTCATTCATAAATCTGACTCAGTGATTCAGAAACTGGACTGACCAGGTCTTTGCATCCAAGTAGATCAAATATTAAGTTTAAAAGCCCACTGGAGAGCAAGATTATCGTTGAATAATGAGTTTAATCATTTTATGTCTTTATAAAACTTAAAAATAGTTATTGGACCACTTTTATGGTGATTTTTGTCTTTTTTGACTAAAGCCTGACTCACACTACAGGATTTTTAGCCCCGATTTAGCCTCGATTTCCCCCTCCTGAGAATCGGAGCAAAAATCTTGTCGAGCACCTCGATCTGTCCCGATGTTCGGCGCGGATTATCTGGTAATGTGATGCGTTCACCGATTGAATTGCACACAAATCGGGGCAGCCCCGATTATTATCAAATATGTTTGATATTTAGGATTTAAATCGGGATGATGATGGCTATATGATTACTTCAGTACTTTCACAGCCAATGCGCAAAACCGCAAAACAGCCGATGTGCGGCTTCGTTGGATAGTGGAGATGGAGGAGAAAACGGTTTCTTGGCATTTTGTAGTAACACGACTGCCTGTATAATATGGCAAAAACGCATCAAAACTATAAGGAGAAAGAGAAACGCTGGAGTGAAATCACCTCAGTATGAATGCACCGGGTGAGTGCACAAAGCTAGCATGCTAAATAAAAAAAATTAAAAATCTGTGACGATCTGCTGCGTGAGATCACGTGACGCTCCCTCTGGCATGATAATCTTAATAATATCTTACAGTGTGTGATGTGCCACGATGTTCAAATCTTGTAGTGTGTGCATGTTTAATATCTGAGGGAAGATAATCTGCAAAGATTCTCCTCATGTGTGTGCTGCAACCAGATTTCAAAATCAGTTATGATTTTAAAACTCCTGTAGTGTGAGCCCAGCTTTAGTCATTATGAATGTTCCAATGGACAAGAGCTACAAATCTTAAGTTCCATGGTAAAATTATATATATATATATATATATATATATATATAGTTTGAGAGTGATTACATTCCTCGAAATAATAAATACACAGTTCATTGTAAATTACTAGATGCCAGCACAGAGACATATTACAGCTAATTAGCAACTAATTTAGTGATCAAGTCCCTAACTTTTTTTATTGATCTCAGAAAAAAAAAAAAAAAACATTTTTTTACACAATTATTATTTGATAGATACAATTAAGAAGCAGGTTCTGACCATGTTAATCGCATAACACATGCCTGATCATTTTACCATTAACATAATTTCTCATCCAACACTTAATTTAGAAAGATAGGCTTCGTCAAAGTCCTGGTTCATCACACTGATCTATTTCTGCACTGTCTAATGATCACCATATGCTAAAATAAAAATAAAAAAGTGCAAGGAAGCCTGCAAGCCAGCACTATTAGCATTGCCATGGTTTTTTTCTATTATAGCCATGGTATCTCTCTCCACCAGAGCACTCCTTTTACTCTAGGCTTTCATCTGCATTCAGTCCGTGTTTTGTTGATCATGCAAAGCCGGTACACGCAGACAATCATCATGTATCTTACAGCCTCAGTGCTGGGGATTTGCTATATAGGCCTACTTCTCACCAACAGACCACAGACTCAAGTGATAGTTGAAAAAAAAAATCAAGTGATTCTGTTAAATCCCATTCTGTTAAACCCCATAATTGGCAAGCTGCTTGCTGTGATAGATTGACATATGAAGAAGTGATTTATATAATGTGCATGGGTAAAAGTACAGTTTCAATTTCTGCCAACTTCAGGAGAAGAAAACAGAGACACTCTCCATATCTTTTCACCACAAAAGGCATTTGAAATCCACACTATGAAACCATTTTCACACTGTAAACAAAACAAAAAATGCATGGAATTAAGTGCATCTCCAATGCATTTTTGCAATTATTTTCAATTTGGCTCACTTACATATAACTTCATAGCATCTGTTGAGCTTCTACCTAGGCAAATTATAACACTACATTAGAAATTACGCCTGTACATAAATATTTCAAAAGGAACAAACATATTTGATAATAATCGGGGCTGCCCCGATTTGTGTGCAATTCAATCGGTGAACGCATCACATTACCAGATAATCCACGCCGAACATCGGGACAGATCGAGGTGCTCGACAAGATTTTTGCTCCGATTCTCAGGAGGGGGAAATCGAGGCTAAATCGGGGCTAAAAATCCTATAGTGTGAGTCAGGCTTTAGTCAAAAAAGACAAAAATCACCATAAAAGTGGTCCAATAACTATTTTTAAGTTTTATAAAGACATAAAATGATTAAACTCATTATTCAACGATAATCTTGCTCTCCAGTGGGCTTTTAAACTTAATATTTGATCATTCTGTCCAGTCACAGCTTTATTTGGGGTTCTCCTGCCTGGCCATTCTTTGCCTTCTCACTTTTCAGATTTTGTAGCTTTTCTGACTCTTTTAGCTAGGCGTTTCATTCTATTGAACTGGAAAAGCCCTCACCCTCCATCTTACACTCGCTGGATAAGTTCTTTATTTTATGAAACTGGAGAAAATGAGGTACTCTCTTCACCGACCTAGCACCATTTTCATCAAGCTTTGGCAACCCCTTCGTGAACATATCAAAACTCTCCAGCTCGACCCTGCTCTTTGTGTGTGATCCCCTTATCTCCCCCCACATCTATCACCAGTCTAGATGTTGATACAAATTTAGTATTTCCTGGCCAATACACTGCTATGTTCACTGTTACTACACTGTATGTGATTGTACTGTACTCTATTATTATTTTTTTTGAGGGGAAAATAATCCTCAGTGCATCTTCTTACTGTAATGTTTTGTGTATTTTCATCTTCCCCTGTTTCTATAAATTAAAAAATATATTTTTTTTTATGGTTTAAAGTGTATAAATAAATCATACAAAAAAGATTTCCTAGTGTGAGTACACCCTAATTATTCTCCCACAACCTGCACTCACGAGTATCTAACCGCCCATCAAGTGCTGTCCCACGCCGAATTCTGCTGCGATGGGTCCTGTGATGGTGCAGGTCTCTACTCGGAAGATGCCTGATATAATGTTATGATCGACGCTCTGGACTCTGAGCATAACTTGTTTTTTTATAACAAACTATAAAATATTTTCTATAATAACGTTAAATGTCCTGGCAGTGAAAAACCTCTTGTTTTATATTAAATTTAATTACATTAATGTTATAAGTTAAGATTTACGATAAATATTTTAATTGCTACTATGTACAAGGAATACTGCTGTAAAAATAAATAAAAAGAGACTTATTCATGTTTATGATCTCTGCTGAATAAAGTGCTTCATTCTTTTTTTCTGAGGAATCCAAATCTCAAATCCTGAGGTAATCCACATCACTTATTCCTCTCATCACGAAGCAAACAGTAAAATAAAATAAAAACTTGAACAGTCTCACTGCGTTGTCTTCTGTTATATGGGCGTATTCAAGCCGCGCGCTTCAGTTAAACATTATAATCTGAATAGCACGTTCAGCGCGGGGGCGTGGTCGCATTAGATATGTGATGGTAATGAATGTGATAGGAAGCAAAAGCAGTGTGAACATATATTTATTGACGACAAATACGGTGAACACAAACTCCGTGAAGACAATGATGAACTCCGTGGGTGATGATGTTATCTCTCGGCTGGGTGGCGCAGTGGCTTGATGGCTGGTGATGACGTGGCGTGAATCTCCCGTGATGAATACAATCCAGTGACGATCAACGGCGAAATAAACAATCCAACACGAACAAGACCAAGACAACCCAACAAGACAGTCCAACATCCGGAACAACTATCAGACAAGGAAGGAGAGAATGAGGTGAGTATATGTAGCTGACGGTAATGTGAGACACCTGGTGCGGGGACTGATTAGCAGCTGATTCCAATGAGCATGATGTAACCACATGAAAGACACCAAATCACAGGACCTGAGAACACAGCCGATCCATGCACCGTGACAGTACCCCCTCTCTTAGGAACGTCCCCTGACGTTCCCAGCCTCCTGTACCTGTTGATTGAAATCATCAATAAGAGAGTGATCCAATATATCTCTAGCAGGAACCCAACTTCTCTCCTCCGGACCGTAACCTTCCCAGTCGACCAAGTACTGGAATCCGCGTCCCCTCCGTCTAGAGTCCAGAATACGATTGACCGAATAGGTTGGTTCCCCGTCTACGAGCCGCGGCGGTGGGGGAACCGGGGCAGGCGGATTAATACGAGCAAAAAATACAGGTTTAATTTTTGATACATGGAACACGGGATGAATCCTCCTGTACGCTGGAGGAAGATTGAGGCGGACTGCCACCGGACTAATGATCTTGGTGACAGAAAACGGGCCAATAAATTTGGGAGCAAGTTTATTAGCAACGGATCGGAGAGGAATGTTCTTGGTAGAAAGCCACACTTTGGAACCAACGACGTATACGGGAGGCCTCGACCGGTGGCGATCGGCTTTGGCCTTGGTGCGCGCTCCCACCTGGACCAGAGTCTCACGGGCTCTGGTCCATGTGCGACGGCACCTCTGGACGAAGGCGTGAGCGGAAGGGACCGCGACTTCGGATTCCAGACTGGGAAAAATAGGTGGCTGGTACCCTATACTACATTCAAATGGGGACAGGCCCGTGGCAGACACTGGTAAGGAATTGTGTGCGTACTCCACCATCGACAGCTGCTGACACCAGGAGGAAGGATTTCGAGCGACCATACATCGTAGTGTTCTCTCCAAATCTTGGTTGGCTCTCTCAGTTTGCCCATTGCTTTGAGGATGGAACCCCGAAGAGAGACTAACAGTGGCCCCCAGAAGTTTACAAAACTCTCGCCAAAATTTGGACACAAACTGGGGTCCTCTGTCAGAGACCACGTCTATCGGGAGGCCATGTAACCGAAAGACGTGATCAATGACTGTTACCGCTGTCTCCTTGGCTGAAAGTAATTTGGGCAAGGGGATGAAATGAACCGCCTTCGAGAACCGGTCCACCACGGTCAAAACTACTGTGTTACCCAGAGAGGGTGGGAGGGCGGTGACAAAATCTAGCGCAATGTGGGACCAGGGTCTCGAAGGGATTGGCAGCGGTTGTAGGAGCCCATCTGGGGGTCTGTTAGAAGTCTTACCAGTGGCACAAACTGAGCAAGCCAAAACAAAACTGCGAACATCACGAGCCATGAGTGGCCACCAAAATCTTTGCTTGACCAAATGTAAGGTGCGACTTACCCCTGGATGACATGCCACATTGGAACAATGACCCCATTGGATAACTTCGGACCGAAGACTTTCTGGCACAAACAAACGGTTAGGTGGGCAACCGGCCGGAGGCGTTACCCCATGTAAGGCTGTCTTTACCTTCGATTCGACCTCCCAACTGAGAGTAGAAACAATAAGTGTCTCAGAAAAAATACTCTCGGGAGTGGACGGGCGATCGGAGCGGTCAAAAATTCGAGATAAAGAATCGGGTTTGATGTTTTTGGAACCCGGGCGGTACGAAAGTGTAAAATCAAAACGTCCGAAAAAAAGTGCCCACCTAGCCTGCCTAGAGTTTAGTCTTTTGGCAGTTCTGATGTATTCTAGATTCTTATGATCGGTCCAAACCATGAAGGGTACCCCTGACCCCTCCAACCAATGACGCCATTCCTCCAATGCCAGCTTGACTGCCAACAGCTCTCTGTTACCAATATCGTAATTTGACTCTGCTGGCGACAAACGATGAGAGAAAAACGCGCAGGGATGCATCTTGTCGTCCGAGGGTGAGCGCTGTGAAAGCACCGCACCTACCCCCACCTCTGACGCGTCGACCTCTACCACGAACTGACGTGACGGATCAGGGGTAACAAGGATGGGGGCCGAAACAAAGCGGCGTTTGAGGTTGGCAAACGCAGCTTCCGCTGCGTCTGACCACCTGAACGCCGTTCTGGGAGAGGTCAAGGCAGTCAGAGGCGCGGCTAGTTGGCTGTAATTGCGAATAAAACGCCGGTAAAAATTGGCGAACCCCAGAAACCTTTGTAGGGCCTTACGGGAATCTGGACTTGGCCAATCTACCACAGCCTTGATCTTCTCGGGATCCATGCGCATACCCTCGGCTGACACGATGTACCCTAGAAAAGGAACAGACTGTGCATGAAAGTCGCATTTCTCCGCCTTGACAAAAAGCCCATTCTCTAACAGCCTCTGAAGCACTCGTCTGACGTGTTGAACATGTTCCTGGAGAGAAGAAGAAAAAATCAATATGTCGTCCAGGTAGACATATATGAACTGATCGACCATATCTCTCAACACATCATTAACGAGTGCCTGAAAGACACCTGGGGAGTTGGACAAGCCGAAGGGCATGACCAAGTACTCAAAGTGCCCCCTGGGGGTATTAAAGGCAGTCTTCCATTCATCTCCCCTCCTGATGCGAACCAAATGATAAGCGTTTCTTAAGTCCAATTTAGTGAAGATCGATGCTCCCTGCAACCTCTCGAAGGCTGAAGATATCAACGGCAAAGGATAAGTATTCTTTATCGTGATATTATTCAGCCCTCGGTAATCAATACAAGGTCGCAGAGATCCATCTTTCTTCCCCACAAAAAAGAACCCCGCCCCCGCTGGAGAAGAGGAGGATCGAATGAACCCGGCTGCTAGAGAATCAGAAATGTATTTCTCCATAGCCTCTCTCTCAGGAATAGAAAGTGAGTATAACTTGCCCTTAGGCGGAGACGTACCTGGCAGTAATTCTATAGCACAGTCATAGGGACGATGAGGAGGGAGAGAAGCAGCCCGAGACTTACTGAACACTTCCTTCAGGTCGAGGTACTCCGCGGGCACGTTACACAGATCCGCCGCCTTCTCCTGCAACACAGACTCAGATACAAACGGACAGGCAGACACAAGACAAGACTCATGACATTTAATGCTCCACTCAGACACCGATTTCAGCTGCCAATCAATCCGGGGGTTGTGTTTGATGAGCCAGGGATGTCCTAAGACCACGGGTGCGTGGGATGAGTCCAGGATGTAAAAGGAGATGCTCTCACGGTGGTTACCAGATACCGTGAGAGTGATGGGTTCCGTGATGGTGGTGATGGTGGGAAGCGTCTGACCATTGAGTGCGTGGACTGCAATGGAACTGGTGAGGGGGAGGAGGGGAACATGATTTTGATGCGCAAAAGTAGAATCCATAACGTTACCTTCAGCCCCTGAATCCAAAAGTGCAGTGCAGTGCAGGTCCAGACGATGCCATCTAAGCCTGACCGGGAGGAGCGTGGAGGTAGATCTGAACGAGGACTTGATAGCGGAGATCCCACCCGACAGTAGCCCCTTCCTTACTGCCGGGCTGGCCCTTTTACCGGGCAGCTAAAGGCGAAATGTCCCGCCGCCCCGCAGTACAGGCAAAGGCCGTGAGATCTCCGCCTCTCCCTCTCCTCCCGAGTCAACAGAGCTCGACCCACCTGCATGGGCTCGTGATCCTGGAATGGGCCGACCGCGTCGTTGCCACTGGCTCGAACTGGAGGTCCCTCCCCAGGGGGAAACCGAGCGGTTAAACACCACCGCTCGGTTCGGGAGAGTCGAGCGTCTACCCGTAGTGCCAGATCGATGAGGCCGTTGAGATCAGCGGGTAGATCCAGGGCGTAGATCTCACGTTGGACACGGTCAGCCAGCCCATGCAGGAACATGTCCCACTGCGCCTCCTCGTTCCATCGGCACTCCGCCGCCAGGGTGCGAAACTCGATAGAAAAGTCTGAGACGGATCTCTCCCCCTGTTTGAGATCCGTCAAACGCCGCGCGGCCTCTCTTCCAGTGGCCGCGCGGTCAAACACCCGCTTCATCTCGGCGGAGAGCGCCGAGAACGAGGCACAACACGGATCTTGGTTCTCCCATACCGCCGTGCCCCACAGTGCCGCCTTCCCCGTTAACAGTGTGAGCGCGAACGCCACTTTGCTTACCTCACTGGTAAACGTGCGAGGTTGCAATGTAAAGTGCATGGAGCATCTAGTGAGGAAAGCCCGGCAGAAGTTTGGCTCACCGCTGTAAAGCTCTGGTGGGGGAAGGCGGGGTTCGGGTGACTGGGCAGCCCCGGATGGTTCCTGGTGGGCGGGCGGCATGGGTGGTGGGGTTGGCGCAGTGGGTTGTTGCCAGTTCTGCATCCGCTGGGTGAGCTCAGATACCTGCGCCACAAGAGCTCGGATCGCTGTTCCCGTATCCGCCGAGCTCTTCTCCTGGGTCTCCAGCCGAGAGATGCAGGAACGTAAAGCCTCCTCAGCCATGAGTGGGGTGGAGCCTGCTGCTTCCATAAGTGGTCTGATAGTTCTGTGATGGTAATGAATGTGATAGGAAGCAAAAGCAGTGTGAACATATATTTATTGACGACAAATACGGTGAACACAAACTCCGTGAAGACAATGATGAACTCCGTGGGTGATGATGTTATCTCTCGGCTGGGTGGCGCAGTGGCTTGATGGCTGGTGATGACGTGGCGTGAATCTCCCGTGATGAATACAATCCAGTGACGATCAACGGCGAAATAAACAATCCAACACGAACAAGACCAAGACAACCCAACAAGACAGTCCAACATCCGGAACAACTATCAGACAAGGAAGGAGAGAATGAGGTGAGTATATGTAGCTGACGGTAATGTGAGACACCTGGTGCGGGGACTGATTAGCAGCTGATTCCAATGAGCATGATGTAACCACATGAAAGACACCAAATCACAGGACCTGAGAACACAGCCGATCCATGCACCGTGACAAGATATAATGAAGGGAGACGTGAAATTGTTTTCATAATTATTAAATATATTTTTTTTAATATGTGTAATATATCTGGCTTATTAAAAACATGAAAATTATTTAAAATGGATTTAAAACAGAAGTGTGGCAGCGCTCCGTAAGTTCACGGAAAGAATTAGATGACAACGCACATTCTGTTGCGTTGTCACATCCAGACTGCGTGACTGCAATAGACGTATTTTGCAGCATTTGGGTTAACGATTACCATATTTTCTGCACTATAAGGCGCACCGGATTATAAGGCGCACCTTCAATGAATGGCCTATTTTAGAACTGTTTTCATATATAGGGCACACCGGATTATAAGGCGCATAGAATAGAAGAGACTGCAGTCAAACGTTTGACTAGGTTTGCGTTATGCATCCACTAGATGGAGCTGTGCTAAAGGGAATGTCAACCTTTTGACAGAGCGCCTTGATCCATATATAAGGCGCTCCAGATTATAAGGCGCACTGTCGTTTTTTTTTTAGAAAATGAAAGGCTTTTAAGTGCGCCTTATAATGTGGAAAATACGGTAATCGATTAATTGATCGTTAATTTAAATGACGATCGATCATGGAAATGATCAAAAATTTAAATCCCTATATATATATATATATATATATACACAGGTGCTGGTCGTATAATTAGAATATCATCAAAAAGTTGATTTCACTAATTCCATTCAAAAAGTGAAACTTGTATATTATATTCATTCATTACACACAGACTGATATATTTCAAATGTTTATTTCTTTTAATTTTGATGATTATAACTGACAACTAAGGAAAATCCCAAATTCAGTATCTCAGAAAATTATAATATTGTGAAAAGGTTCAATATTGAAGACACTTGGTGTCACACTCTAATCAGCTAATTAACTCAAAACACCAGCAAAGGCATTTAAATGGTCTCTCAGTCTAGTTCTGTAGGCTACACAATCATGGGGAAGACTGCTGACTCGACAGTTGTCCAAAAGACGACCCTTGACACCTTGCACAAGGAGGGCAAGACACAAAAGGATTTTATATATATATATATATATATATATATATATATATATATATACACACACACATACACACACACACATACACATCTATACTGTATGTATGTATGTATATATATATATATATATATATATATATATATATATATCTTGAGGCCACATTAAAAGTTTATTGAACCTTTCCTAGTGGGCCCTGGCCTCTTGGATGAGAACCACTGCTCTGATATAGGAAATAATAAGGATGACAATAATAATTCTTAACCATAACAAAAGCAGACCGTTCAGAAGCAGACAGTCAGACTGAATACTTGTGCTGCCTTCATGTTCTCCTGGGAAGTTCCTATTTATGAGTCCAGAAGTGGTAATTACGACATAATGTGCTTTCTAGTAATTGTGGTCAGAATAAAATGGATGTGTTTAGCAAAGTCATATTTATTCTCTCTTACTCACTTACTGACAAATTCAGCCTGTTTTAGTGCTAATGCAACAAAATGAAAGAGTAAAGGATGTGAGTTAGGAGTGTAACTGATGCTTTAATGTATTTAATCATGAATTCCATTCTTGTGCTGCCACGGAGAATGATGGGTAATGCAGTTCTGTTGCACAAGCTTGTCGCCTCGTGAACAGCTAAATTAGTAGGATTTCTTGGAAAGCTTTATAGATTTTCTTTATCTACAGCACGCAAAATGTGTACAAAATGAAACGTACACCGGACATGCACATTTAAAACATAATTATGACCCATTAGCATTTGTTTTGATTCTCAAAGTAATTTACCTTTTTAGTGGCTTTCATTTAAGCTTTTTTTTTTCTTTCTATTTTTTAAATGCTGAAGGCATGGATTATTCATTATGATGATTTTCCCAAATTCAGTTTTTCCCATTAAAGCTGTTGTTTTTATTATGGCATAGCTTTTCTTGTTTATTTTTTATTATTTTGTTTTATGTTACAAACGCAGTAAATGTTGTAAAACTGATCACAAATCTTCATAATATATAAATTTTCCAAGATGGTGTACAATATGAATAATAATAACAATAATAATAATAATAATAATAATAATACATTAATACACAATACATACATCTTGCTTTTGTTTTAATATTTGTATGATTGTTAATTCATTTTATGTTAAGCACATTGAATTATTATTGTGTATGAATAATAAAATTACTACTAATATTTGTATTAATATTCATGTAAATATTTCAGAAACCTTGTATTACTCATGTATTTATTAAGAGTATTATTATTATTATAGCAAAAATTTGTGATGAAAATGAATGAATTTGAATCCACACAGCTTTTTTTGCAGTAATAAATGGTGTATCCTTTTTTTTTAGTGAAAATGGATGTTTTTACATAGCAGTCAATTTATAGATAGAAAACTGGGAGTTAACTTCTTCACAAATCAATTTCATAATGAGAAGGTGGCTTTATATTTATCTCTGCTATCCCCTCATAACCCTGAGGGACGAGGACAGAGCGTAGTACATCTCCACTATAAAACTGTCATCACCGCGTGTCATGTCTAGACTGCTGTCGATCGCTGTGACTTTGTTTCCTTATCATGCAAATAAATGAGGTTTTTATTGACTGGTAGACCTCCCCAAAGTGGGTCTGCTAGTGATGGTGGTAAGCCTGCAGGACAAATAACACCATGTGGCAGCCAATAAAGTGAAGATCATAGAATTTTTGCACCACTGTTTTAGCCAGAGGTGCTCGGTCAAAACGCATAGAGCATTGCTTCTAAAAATAATTTGATCCTTACTTGCTCACCCAAAATGCATTAGGGCATGACCTATTGCCTGAAACAAAATGTTTGACCACTGGTTGGGTGATGTGGCTGTGGTGACAGAGAGGGATCAGGGAAAAAAGCAACTGAGGAAAGAAGAGAAAAAGCGTAAAAAGAAAAGGATAAAACCTTATAGAGAAAGAGAAAATAAAGAAGGCTGAGAATTGCTGCTAGAGAAAAGCTGGTTAGCAATGCATGCTCAGCCTTTTGCCGTTTCTTCAGATTAACCTACAAAGCTCATCCACGGCAGAGAGAGAGAGAGAGAGAGAGAGAGAAAGACAGAGAGAGAGAGAGAGAGAGAGAGAGAAAGAGAGAGAGAGAGAGAGAAAAGAGAGAGAGAGAAAGACAGAGAGAGAAAGAGAGAGAGAGAGAGAGAGAGAGAGAGAAAGAGAGAGAGAGAGAAAGAGAGAGAGAGAGAGAGAGAGAGAGAGAGAAAGAGAGAGAGAGAGAGGTTTTCACAGCGAGGTCATGGTTAAGATCATGCTGTATCTTAATTTTTTTTTTTTTTTTTTTATTAATAAGTTGAATAAGATTTGAAATGTCTGATGTTGGGAGACAAAATTCCCCCCCCCCCCCCCCAAAAAAAATAATATGAATAGAATATTATGAGGTGTATTCTTCATTTTCTTAGCACCAAATGATGAAAAACCAATATGATTACAAATAATTGCCATATATATATATATATATATATATACTACCCATTCTTATGTTGTTTAAAAGCAGTATACTTTTTTCTCTTTAAGGAATCCATGAGGAAAAATGTAACTAAATGTTCAAGCTACTTTTTACACTTTTATACTATTAAAAGTGAATGTTCACCAGAGCAGGTCAAAACAGCATAAAAGTAGTGATAATCCATGTCTTCTGAAGCCATGTGATATCTTTGTGTGAGAAAAATAAGCTTTTAAATCATAAAATTTTTCATGTTTTAATATATTCACACCAATGACATGCTCATTTTGACATTAGTGACACCAAATGTCACTGATGTCTCATAACTGATCACGATGGGCCAAATGTTAATTGCACATATTTAAATCGCACAGATTGCATGTCTCATTATGAATCATCAATAAGTTCTCACTGATTATGTAACATATGGCATCACAAGGACGGAATCTAGCATACAAGTGGTATGGACTACTGATCTGGTCATTTTTATTTAATACTTGACATTCGCTCATCAACACTGCATTTCGAGAATTAGAAACGTTCACAAAGGATTTATCTGAGATCTGGGAAGGTGATAAAATATGCATTTACATCATTCAATTTCAGCAATGAAGAAAATGCTGGTCAATTAAAGTGCAAGATGCTCTAACACAGTCAGTCAAGTTGATAAACTGACCAGCGTGCAATGAAATCCATGGTTTGGATGCTAATCCTGGATCCAAATTAGAGAGACTCGCTAATAAACTGAGCCTCTGAGCGATGAACACACTTCCCTCTGCCAGGCAACTGTTTCTAGGTTTTTATTTATTTATTTTTTTCATGAGGAGTTAAAGGATGAGAACTTCTGAGACTAAACAGATGTGCTAAAGGCTAACAATAACCTCAGGAGATGCATGCTATAAACAAGGCTAACTAGAGGTGACAGCCAGCACAAAATAATAATTAAGCACTATTAGACGCAAGGGAAGCTGGATGAATGGGAAAATGTCAGCGTTTGCTTTTATGTAAATGAGACTCTAATATATCCCCCCTACTGTCATATAAACCCCTCTATCCGTACAAGCCACCAACTCACGCTTAAGTTATCTCTTACTCCTTCAACTTAGATTTAATATTCATTTAGGGACTCTTGAATGCTGTTGTCGTGTGAAGGCGCTGGTGATTCTGTCACTGCGGACAACAAAAGATTTGGATGGGTTCGTAATCACGTCAAGGCCAGATGGTTCAATCCACCCGATAAGACAGAACAGCGGGAGACAATCTGACATTCACTTTTATGATAACTACAAGGGACTGGGACATGCAAAAGAGAATGTGCAAATCAAAAGAATTTGATTCTGATCACAATCAGTGACCTTCATAACCTGATTTACAGATGAACCTGGAGTTGTGTCTAATAGCAGGGAGACACAGCTGAAGGTACCTGGCATTTTAGGTATGAGAAAAAGTGACAGCAAGGAATGGGTCTGGTTGTCCTAAAAAAATTTGTATAGGTTATGTGATTTCTGATTCTAAGGTTAGATATTTTGTATGTATCTTAATAATAATAATTATAATAATAGTAATACTGCTTTAAAAATGTATATTCCATAGTAGAGAATACCTTTCATGTTCATATGGTAATAAATGGAAAAATGGAAATATGCCTTAATGTCAATAATTATGTACTGATACCTGCTGCTGCTGCTAATAATAATAATTATAATAAAGTTTAATATTGTACCTACACATATCTAAATTAAACCTACAAAATTAACTAACTAAACTTTTTTTCTTCATGAATTGTTTGTTAGTTATATGGTAATTTCAAATCAAATTAAATTAATAATTACTTGAATGGTTGTACTTTACCCCAAATAACCTAAAATGTACATAATGTAATGTTTCATGGTTTCTTAAAGTACATTTTAAATATGTAAATATGTCTGTGTTATGGAAATACCACACACTGAATTATTACAAACCCCTGGATACATATACTCACTGTCATAGTCATTATTTCACTTCTCAAGGTACATGCAAGAGTACAAAATAAATAAACAAATGAAAATGCCACCAGCTAAGAACATACCAGCAGTCAACATGTCTGCTGAGGCCACAAGCTCAGCCACTAAAAGCTGACATGAGTGACATATTTTGTGGAAGTGTGCTCCAAACTGTCAATACAAATGTTATATATATATATATATATATATATATATATATATATATATAAAAATACAGTTTGACAAGAAGCTTTTCTATAAAATCAAAATATTGGCTAATAACAACTAATGATGCATACAGGGCTGGTTTCAGCTGAGAATAAGATATACTGCCAAGCCTCTAATATTTACTTCATTTAAACTGACCCTCAAGCATTCTAATAAGATCAATCTCATATAGACTTCTTTAGAAACAGTCTGTTGGGTCAAAGGAGAAATACTTCTCAGACACGATCATCTCTTTGATATTCACAGGCCAATGTCAGACGTGAGCTTGAGTTATGTGGAGTGAATTTTAGTTTACAGAGCTAATCAAAGCCATTACCTCCAGAGCAACACGGCTTCTGGAGGATTTCTGATGCTATTTCAGAAGAAAACACAAAAAACGCCATTTAAAGGGATAGTTCACCCAAAAATGAAAATTCTGTCATCATTTAGCCAAGAGACTCGATAGTGTTATATGATGAACAGATTTAATTTAGTGTCTTTTATTCACATATTTACATTGATCAGAAAACATAGACAGAAGCTCAACTGTACTTGAGCTTCCGTTGCCATAACCGATGTGAGCATTGATGAATGTTTATATGTGATTAGAAATTAAATCTGTTCATCATACATCTCTTCAGAAAATTTCAGAAAATACAGATAGGATTTACAAACCTGCTGTGAACTTTTTGATGCGTTAAAAGCCACTTTTCCACCATTAAATAATTTCGCATGCTATTGAATATGAACTGTGGCATCATGAATATGCATTTCGAGTGATATAAGTCATGTTAATGATCTCTGTCATATTAGAATGTTAATTACGTCCAGACTAAATTAGTATTGCCCTGCATATGAAGTCCCATGGGAAATTCATGCAAATGCACTTGCCTTCCAGTTCCTATTTCATGTGTTGCAGCCATCATAAATTAATTGCATGAGATTAAACATTTACAGATGACTCCGTTTAGAGAGGAAGCAGTGCTCCCCTCACCTCCTGCCGTGTGACCAGCGAGGGACGAGGTCAAATCAGAGCTAATGCTGGCCATGGGTTGCGTTCTAATATTACAGACTTGGGCAATATGTAAAGCTGAGAAATGCTAAATCATTGGGGGTTTTGGTAGTTTCACCTGGAGTCGAGGGTACTGTACATAAGAGGCATTAACTGAGGGCCGACACACACATCTGACTTAGGCTCCAGTGTGCTCCACAGTTATAAAAAGGTACTTAGCGGTTGTCAGGACCGCAGCTAAACAGAGATTAATAGATGCATAATGCTCTTAAATGATTAGAGGTAAATCGATCTTTATTGCTAGAAACTGTTATGGATGCATTACTGTTATTGAGCTATGCAACTTAACTGTTAGAGAATTCACAAAAGAGATGTCAGTATAAAATGACATGCCACTAGTTCGTCAAAGAATCAGTTTTGTTCTGCAAGAGAAAGCGGATTTATATAAATGGCAATATTTGTGATTTTATAATGCTTTTGAAAAAAATCTCTAATGGTCACCAACATTTAAACTGATTTGATTTGACAGTAAAAAACAAGCTTAAAATAACTTTTATTGTAACTTTAAATTTAAGTACTTTATTTCTGCAATACAAAAGCTGAATTTTCAGCATTAAGTCAAAGTGACAAATAAAAAGTGAAAGTGAAGTGACATAAAACCAAGTGTGGTGACCCATACTTGGAATTTGTGCTCTGCATTTAATCCATAAAAAGTGCACACACACAGCAGTAAACACACACCTGGAGCAGTGGGCTGCCATTTATGCTGCATCACCCTGGGAGCAGTTGGGGGTTCGGTCTCTTGCTTAAGGGCACCTAAGTTGTGGTATGGAGGGTGAAGAGAGCACTTACATTCACTACCCCCACCTACAATTCCTGCTGGAGACTCGCAACCTTTGGATTACAAGTCCAAATCTCTAACCATTAGGCCACGACTTCCCCCGTCTCCAGTTAATCCAGTCTTCATAGTCATTATCCTTAAGAAATCAAATGATTTGCTGCTCAGGAAACATTTCTTATTATTATCAGTATTGGAAACAGTTGTGCTGGTTAATAATTTTTTGAAAAGCAAAACAAACAAACAAAAAAATAATCAGATTATTCAATATAAAAGTAACGTTTATTTATTTATGGTATTTATTAATTTACTAATTAAATGACTGGAAATAGAAAACGTATGTATGTACATATGTCTATACTTTAGATCTGCATCCAAGCCAAAAAAAAATAAAAAATACTTTTACCAATTTTATGCCCCATACTTTTTTTAAATGATGCTTTTATTTCAACTTCCTTTTCATATGTACTGTATAACTTCATCATATGACAAATGAAGACTGGAAAAAAGTATATTCTTTATATGCATATAAACCAACTCTGAACACTGAATCATATCTCACTGTTATTCAGTGTGTTCCCCAACTATAGTAGTCAAAGTGGATCAAAAAAGTTGTCCTTAGGCAAGAACGCATTTTGGTTTTAGGACAACTTTGATAAAAAGTTTTGATCCAAATGTTGACGATATCTTTTAAAAAAATATGTCTCAAAAAAGTGCATCATATTCTTGCTATTTTATTCACTGTGCACATCCTTGTCAAGTTGTCCTCTAAAAACGATGTTGCATGCAACCAATCACAAAACTGAATATTAGCCAACTTTTTGACACATCTGTGTATAATGAAAATATATAAGTCAAAAACATTGAGAACGTCTGATGTAACATTAGCAATTAATGTACACTTTAACTAAGATCCCAACCCAATGCAGAAACAAAAACAAGAGTAGCAAGTCTTCGCATATATACCACATTCTGCTGTTCTGAGTGTGATCACTGGCACTAAGTGTAACCGTAGCATAAACAGAACGGGAGTTAATTAGGATGGAGAACACATCATTTTTACCTTTAATGAGACAACACCATGCCACCCCATTGACTCCTGTCAACAACAGCTCAACCTACACACAACATAATACATATATACGGTAACACAAAAGCGCAAAAGCATCGGTAACAGATAGTACCAAACATGGCTGAACAACATCAGATGTGGTAATTGATTTCCTAATTGTGTTTGTTTAAGCTAAGCCTCCTGATTTTGGGGGGGATTGTTTCTGATGGCATTTTAATTTCCTCCTTTCACCAGTTCCAATATACAGCTAATCCCACAGTGTCTAATCCTGTTTGGGTGAATTTCATCATGCAGACAGTCAATACAGCTGCACCAGCGCCTAAACACACACACAAAGCAGCACTTCATGAGCACATATGATGTCTGATATAAACTTCACTGGAAAATAATACTGCCAATTCATCTGACATTATCTTTTTTTTTTTTTAGGGTAAATACCTTTTTCCTTATTTGTATGATATTATAAACTATTAATAGTCTCTTACACTCACCACGGCTGCATTTGTGCTTAAAATACAGTAAAAACACTTATATTATTACAAGTATCATTTGTCTATGTTAGCATATTGCAAAATGTAATACCTGTGATTTCAGCAGCAATTACTCCAGTCTTCAGTGTCACATGATCCTTCTGAAATCATTCGTATATGCTGATTTGCTGCTTAAGAAATGTATCTTAATGTTAAAAACAGCTGTGCTACTTACTTTTTATGCAAAAACCATGATATACTACCATTCAAATGTCAATATAAATATAATCAAATAGAAAGCAGTTAGTAAAAAACTATTTCACAATATCATGGCTTTATAAATGCGAGAAGAGAATTCTTTAAAATCATAAAAAATCTTTCTGTTACAAAAACTTTTGACTTGTAGTGCATATTCTAATTGTAATAATGTTTCTATTACTATTTTTACTGTATTTTTTGATATATTGTATTTTGTTGCCCATTGAAAAAAAAAAAGCTCAACTTTTTTTTCTCATAATCGTATGATATAAGTATGCACTCGAAATGGTGAATTATGGAGTCAGAATTGTGAGACGTAAACTGGCCATTACTCGAGATATAAACTTGCAATTGTATAAAAAAGTCAGAATTGCACAGAATTTATTTAATTTTTTTTGAGTTTATATTTTCATAATTGAACTTTATGACACGTGAGTTTACATCTGAAAACTCTGAGAAAAGAACTCAGAATTGCGGGATATAAACTCAAAGTCGTTCCATAAAATCATACAATCAACACAAAGACAAACTCTTTTCCTATGTGAAAAAATTGTAATATATGAAAATACAAGAATTGTACAATATACCATATATGCACAATAAACACAGTTTTATTCACAAAATGTGACACTACAGATCTGTTTAGAATTCAGGCCTTTTCACACAAGGTCAATGATGCCTCTGTCCAAAGTGGAAGAGTTTAGAGTCTCATGGCAGTCAGCAAAAATGGCCTCCTGTAGTGTAAAGTACTTCTGTAAAGTGTAATGTGTTTGAAAAAGATTGTGTATATGTGTGCGCTGAGCATGCACTTAAGTTAGCAGAAACTTGTGATTTTATCAGGAGATTGAGCAGAGTGATGATGTGTGAAGGATATACACCTTCAACGGTGCCTATCAATTTCTCACTCTACACTGTGAATTCTTGCTTGTGGATGAGTTAACAGCTTCTCTAATCCATGATCCTTTTGCTCTGTCAACAGACAAAAGAGATTTAAAAGAAACAGTAGGAGGACTCCGTGGACTTTCTTCAGATGCCTTGCGAAATATGTGCCTTTTACTGTTCAGTAGCTACATAACAAGAAGATGTGATTGCACAAGTTTAAGCAAACCTTCAAAGACATCTAACTGTCTGGCTGCATTTACTCTTCATAATGAAACTTAAATTTATATAATTATCTGCACTTACCAAATGATGTATTCTCATTTGCAAAAGTGATAGCTGTTATTTCAGAGGCTAATACATCTTGAAGTTCACTTAAAAAAAAAACAGGAACTTTCAAAACCAGCACTTTTGATAGAAAAGGGTGTTCTTACTGAACTGTGAAATCATTAATATAGACTGACACTTCCAAAACCTACAAAAACCTTCAGACTCTGAGCCATGAATAAATTAAATCTTCAATTCAAACGGCAGACTGTTTAAAAAGACTTAATTACAGTATTAATTTCCTTGTCACAGAGGAACTTTGTATTATTTTACTCCAAAATTTTGATGGCAAAAATTTTGTCACCATTTACTCACCATTAAGTCAATCTACTTTCTTCTGAGTAACATAATAGTTTTCCATAAATACTTTTTACCATAATAATACAACTGGATGGGGTCCAAGTTCAGGCAATAATATATATAAATATGTATAGCTTACAGCTCCATACAACTTGTGCACAACATCAAAAGATTTCCAAAACCCTGTCCCTGAAAATCTTGTTTTTGACAGTCATGGTCACCTTTTTATTTTATGGAATAGACAATTTACACAAATTTCAAAAGACATCAAGAATAAATGATGACTTCTTTTTGGCTGAACTATTCCTTTAAGTAAAAACAACATTAAATGAAGTCCAATTCCACTTTCCAATTTTACCATATGAAATGTTGCATGGCTCCACATCAGAAAATGTTGCAAGCGCATTGACCTTGATATCATAAATCCAGTCCTTCACCTTTTCTCACTGATTGTATTAAGGAGGTGTATTCATTTTAACTAGACAGTCATGCCTTGTTTTTACACATCTATAAATTCCAGAGGAACTGGAAATAACACTTCATGGCGGCTTTTATTACTTTTTAAAAAACTTTTAAATTAATTTGGAATACTAATAGAGTGGTAGTATATTGTATGATGGCTTACAAGCGGCAGATGTAGCATGAGCATGTTGTTAAGACATGCTTCTTATGAACTTTCATGTTCCAACTGAGTTTATGAAGAATTCATCACTAACCTAAGTGAACTTCTTTCTTTCACCATGGAATAAAATAACAAAGGCTAAAGGCTAAAGGCCCGTTCACACCAAGCACGATAACTATAAAGATATAGATATAAAAGTTAAAGATATAGTTCTAAAAATCGTTCTCAATATTAAAGAATAGCGGGGTCCACACCACAACTAAAGAGAAACGATATCGTTGGAATCACTTTCAGAATGATGTTTTTTTCTGATGTACTATAAAAACATTGGCAACCAATCAGAATTAATCCTGCTGTAATGAGCTCAAGAATTTAAAGCAGCAGACGCGCGTCCGCTTAGAATAAACAGACAATATCGTTCGCTGGTGTGGACGCTAATATCATTATCTTAATAGTTATCTTTATAGTTATCAGTCTTGGTGTGAATGGGCCTTAAGAGTTTGTCTCTCATAATTCAGACTTCTCTTTTCAGAATTGCAAGTTTATATCTCACAATTATGACTTGACATCTTACATTTCTGTTTTGTTTTTTTGTTTTTTCTCGCTATTCGGAGTAATTTATATCTTGTGGTTCTGAGAGAGAGACACACACAAACACAAAATACTGATTTGTCTTCCATAAATGACAATGTTATTAGCTGTCATTCATGTTAAATTTTAACCAACAAGCATAGACTTTAAATGGATATTAGTTTGAATTATAGAAATTATGTTCATATTTTAAAATGAGCTTTTTTTGTAGCAAAATAACTAACAAAATCAAATTATTGCGTTTAATGAAAAATAGAATAGTACTGCAACTTCGCCCTGCTAATGAAATAAATGTAAAAGAGAAAACGAACAGCATAAAGTACTCCACATTCTACATGAAGTCGGTTTTTCTAAGGGTTCAGAGGACACGGTGCCCTTTCTAGTAGCTGTGCTGGTATAACAGGCAGCTCAGAGCCCACCTGTCTTTCTTCATTTCACCTGTGACATTTTGTTGTTTGTTTTCCAGCAATTCTCTGTGGGGATGTTTTTTAATCACTGATGATTGGGTCAGAGAGCAAAGCTTTACATCAACCCCTCGCTTCTGCCCCAAAAGCGGGTTCCTCACGCTCTCCCAGCGGAACCTCTGCACGCTCACAGCTGTCACTCCTGTCTGGCCCGCGTCTGACCTGCTGTACGGGGGAGAAGGCAATAATCCCCTTCACTTGAGGCAGAGGGGCAAAGGAGCAGACGTCTACTGTGTGCTAGACCATCTGAGCATCAACGTGGGAGCAGATACGAGGCCAGAGAGGTTTACTGAGGAAAGGTGATTGTTTTATAATAATGGGCACATGTGCTTTTGTAGTGGTGAATGATAAACATTTCATGGCTCACCAATGTGTCAGCTTTATGTAACTGGTTTAATCATGACAATAAAATTGTCACTGAGATCAAACATCAGCATTTCGCATGATCTTATACCATTTTGAGAAGTAAACAATAATATTCTGATAAATTCTGAAAAAGCCTTTATACTCTATTTTATTTGATAATAAAACTATTTCATTAAAAAAGTCTTATTTATTCAGTATTTAACATTTCATAGTTCCTATTTAATAGTAATAAATGTCAGCATATTTAGAATAACATTTTTCTTGCTGTCTAATATTTTTATCTTGTGTTAAGCAAAAATAATCTTTTTATTGGGGTTCATGGCTAATTTTTTTATTATTTATTTTGCACAAAATTCGACTTCATCAGCTTTTTTCACATTACACATCACAAATAAATTACACAAACAAATCTTTATCTTGACTGTAAAATGCTATTGCTAAGCCTACTTTGTTTTTCAATTAACTATGCAGCGCATTTGACTGCATTTATTCTATAATTAATAAGATGCCCTCTTGCTCCCTAAGGCCAGATAATCGCTGCTTCTTAGACGTTAAGAGTCTTGCTTGTGAAACTGATGCAAAAGTGTACATTTCTGCTGCGTGTGCTAGTGAGAAATGAATGGAAAATGAAACAAGAGTAGATGATGAAAAACCTTTTAGCTCTTAAATGTATGTGTCTGGGTACATTAGCTCTTGCTATCATTTGCTTCTCAGGCTGTAATTTAAAGCAATGTGGGTCCTTTGGGGATGTGAAGATGCCAGGAAAACCCATCTTCAGAACTATCAGTTAGCAATTCCTTTTATTGTAGAGCATAATAAATTCTTTCTACTTTTTAAAATGTGATTATTCCACAAAGTTTAGCAGTAACGAAGCGAAAGCGAATACATTTATCTTGAGTTAATCAGTCTGGGTTTGAGACCCCAAACCTACTTTTGTGGAATTAATTTGGTTTCTCCCCAATAAAAACGGGGGTGGACTTAGTCTATTCAGATGACCGTGATTCATTTCATATTATGCCACAAATCATCTCTACCCCCGAGATGGCTTTAAATTAGCTCATTCAAATGAAACCAAGAGGGAAATCATGCAATATCTCTCCAAACTTGCTGAATTTTCTACAAGAGATGTTTAAGAATCACTTAGCCTCTGAGTTAGAGGAACTGGAACATGCTTGTGGCTTTTAACTGACAAAAACAAAAGTCCTAATGTCTCCTTAAGTCTAACTTCCATTAAAGGAATAGTCACCTGCAAATTAAAATTTCCAGAAAATGTACTCATCTTCAGGCCAAACTAGATTTTTTAACTGAAACAGATTTAGAAAAATGTAGCATTAAATAATTTTCTCAGAAATAGATCCTCTGCAGTTAATGGGTGCCATCAGAATGAGAATCCAAACAGCTGATAAAAACATCACAATAATCCACAAGTTATCCACATGACTCCAGCTGATTAATTAATAAAGAAAAAAATCAAGATGAACTTTTTGGCCATATGCGACAATGGTTTAAAGTTAAATCTCCTTAATGACAGATTTATTTACAAATCCTTTACCTATAGACTTAACATGGCACCTTCTTTAAAGGCGCATTTTTGTAGTTAATAGTACAGTACAATAGTACCGTTTTCAAAATCATTTGAAACACTTGCACAAAGTCTTGAAACCTGTTTTCAAATGTTTGCATTTTCAGACCCCAAAAAAACACTTCTGTTGTATAAATGAAGAACCATAAACTTACGTTAACTTACCAGATCAGTTGTTTCATTGAAATGATCCAAATCAAAACAAGGATTTGTTTAGGACGTGGACATTTTCTAATGAACTCGCCAACGGGAGGTTTGTAATGACATAAGGGTGGGTTAATGATGACAATGTAAAAATTTTTTGGTAAACTATTCCTGATTTTTTTTGATAGTACAATCACAGTGTGAAGAGAAAGCAACATCAGTAGCTGTGAGATCCAATTTGACCAAGCTAGCCATTGTGAAAAGAAATGGCAGAAGAAATGTTCATAAATTGCACTGCATTCAGCTCAAACATAAAAGCAGGTTGCTTTCACGGGCCTTTAGTGTATCAGTCCTTGTGCAAGACAAACTCCTTAAGCAAGATGCACACTGCTAGAAGATATCTTCAAAATCAATATACAGTCATGGTTTGTATGTTTCTCAAAACGCCTGGGGATTATTTTGACCTCTGTAATACTTTCCAGATTGTCAGTTTCAGTTAGAGCTTTCCATTTCATCTGCCTCACATTGCTGCACTTAGGCTGCCTTCATTTGGTGATCAATCACAGCCACATAAAACGGCAAAGTGCAGTTTACTATTTGGTTCAGTAGGCCAGCTATAAACCGGCATAACATAGGCCAGGGGCCAGGCCACATAAGGCCCAGGGTGGCATTCACCCAGATCAACAAATGAACTATTCAGGGTCAGAATATATGAATGTTTTGAAAATTATGAAAAATACAAACACATACACCGTATTTGTTTAACTCCTACAAAAAATTGCATGGTTTTTACCCACACACAATAATAATAATAATAATAATAATAATAATAATAATACAAATAATTGGAGTTAAGAAAAAGTAAATAATCTAATTCCATATTTCCATGTTTTGCAAATATTGTTGTGTTGCTGCATTCATCAAGTTCAGCATTCAACCATGAATTCAACCAAAAATTGTCTTTATATTTGAATGAATTAAATTACAAACCAACATACGTATATGACAATGAGTTAGCTATTTTTATTTATTTAGGATGAAATTTTGTTCATATGTGTTCCACATTTTGGTTACAGTAGAAAACTGTCAAATCTCTTATAAAATTAATCAAAAATAGAAGTACTCCCGCCATTTTTAGTTTGACCTCTTGAGACTGACGGAAAACTATACGTTTAAGCACCTCCTTTTCCCCCTTCAAATGTCTATTTGAAAAATAAAAATGTCAAGCCCAGATGTCTGCCCAATATTAAATAAGGTTTTTTTTTTAATGTTTTTTAACTCATGTTTTTTTAGGTAAATAAATTATGCGACTAGATAATTCACTTACTTTCAATGTTAGTATAGCATTCTCTTAGTGAAATTGTAGTGAACCTGAAGTGCAAATGATTGTCTACTGGTCGTTCAGGCACCCTATTGACTGTACATTTCAAATATAAGTTTTGCATATTCATAATAACTAACTGTTGACAACCACCATGATTTGGACCAGGTCTTGAGGTCAACATCCAAACTCACCAGAGGAAAGCTTAAGAGTTGAACATCCAGCCCCTCTACAGCAATCTTAATTAAAATGAAACACACTGACCCCAATTAAACTTTTCCCGTCAATTACGTGACATTTCCAGCCTTTCCTGAGCTGTTTGTGACCAGTGATTACATATGTCCCAAAATTACTTGACCACCACAATCTTCATCCCGTTTTGTGTGCTGAAATGGAGTTTAATTGGCTGGAAAGAATATGGCATCTTCCTTGATTATTTCATGCCACATTTATTAGGTGCAATAAAAGCTAAAAAGAAATCCTACTGGCAGTAAGATCCTCAGGGTCTAAAAGAGACAGCAACTATTCCATTCACCATGATTATTTTCACTATGTTATTATATTTTCAGTAATGCAACAAAAATGTCTGCAATAGCATATGGTCACTGTTTCATTCAGAGGAAAAAAACAAAAGAATCTATGAAAACAGTATTCTATTCTGTCACAAATTAAAAAGACTTTGCCATGTATTATACGAGATGTAAATTTCCATTAAGGGAACTGAATCTCAAATAACTGTTTAAATGGTAAAGAGATTAGTTAACTGTCAAGGAAAAAGTTTGTAATCCCTTGGATTTAGGAGTTCAAACCCAATCGTTACAACAAAAACAAAGCTGATTTCAGATCAATACAAAATTGCTGCTTCTACCTAAACGACAAAAAAGGGAGTGTGTCATTTAGTCTGTCAGTGAGATACCACAGCAAACACCTGTTTTTAAGACTGAGCCTCTGATCTGAAATCCAATAAACTACAGATGAGATCACACGTACAAAACTCATCCATTGACCCCACTTGATATTTTCTACCACTTTCTGTGACACATAGGTTTGTGTTTTTATTTTATTAATAGACTTTCCCCCCACAGTACTGCCAAAAAACAGAATACAGCACAGTGAGTCTCAACAACAGGCTGTCAATCACCTATGAAGGCCTACTCACAGCACCACCCACCTAAGCAAGAACGAAAACAACACAAGGATTATTGTTGCAGTCAGTGTCAGTCAAGCAACATGCCCAAACTGAAATACCTCTCATAGTTTCTCTTCACTTTTTTATTTATTTTACTGAGAAAAGTTCCTGCACTCCCACAACGTGGCATGAAACATGAGAAAGAGAAATGTTTTTCCTTTCATCAACCTCATGTTAGCATTAAAACTGAAGCCCGTTTCCTTCTCAGACTGAAAAAAAGGTATTGTGACGAGTAGTGCAAAGACTAACTACTGTACATACACTCTTAAAAATATAGGTGCTTCATAAGGTTCTTCACAGTGATGCCATAGAAGTGACTTCAACTCTTTTTTTTTTTCTTTTTTTTTATTGCCATTATTACACAATGGATTTATTTAGCAAATGTGACTTTTGTTTTTTCGTAATTGTTTCTACATATTTAAGAATGACTACGTATATAACAATTGCTACTGTTTCTTTTTATTATGACTATGTACCTCCGAATGTGACTATGTAGCTCATGTTAATTGGACTTACAAAGTAATATCCTGAGATATACTGCATCTTATAACTGTTACTTTTTCTCATATCATATATATATATATATCAGAATGCGACTTTTTCTTTCTCATTGTTGCAACCGTATTCTTTCTAGGTGACTATTTACCTCACAACTGTTTCTGCTGGAATTGTGACTATATATCTCAGAGTATGACTTTACATCGCACAACTGTGATTTTGTTTCTTGTAATTGTGACTATACTATTTATCTCAGAATGTGGCTTCGTTTCTTGTAATTACAACTATACATCTTAGGATATGACTCTCTCTCTACTGTGACCGTTTCTTGTAATTGCAACTATATATATCTCAGAGGGTGACTTTACATCTGTCAGTTGTGAGTTTTTCCACATAATTGTGATTTTTAATGTCACAATGTAACTTTATCTCACAATTAAAATATTTTTTGAATAATCTTCACAAAGCTTTTTATAACCATCTCCAAAAAACAAAGTAGTTTAAATGAAAAACATGAACTGCACCTTTAGTAATGATGTTCATGATTAAGCGTTAATAGAGTTGACTAAGAGGAGGAAATAAAATCGGAAGCATTGATGATGCCCAGCCACTTTTTCTGCTTTGATCTTCTGCCCCTAAAGGTTAGGCGCCTGTGATGGACTGAGAATGCTGGCAGATGCAATCCAGCAGCCGCTACACCAATGCTGAGTTTGCAGGGCTTGAAACCAACACCATGTGAAACTCGTTTAAAGAGAGGTTTCAAAATTAAGACCTTCACTATAGGTGAAGCTGCTCATCCTTTATCTAGTGAGCCTCAGGAGGACAGAGGCACTTGTACTGTATATCAATGAGGCCTGTGTTAATACGAAAGTGTTTTTCGTACATTTTAAATGTGACTTCCAAAACATTACTAAGAACAATGTGTAGCTTTAAATGAGCTATACTTACAGTATACTCTCTATGCAACTCATTTTTCAAGGACTGCAGCTGTGCTAACCTTGCAGTGAAATTTTAATTTTCACCACGTCAACAACCCGGGATCTTGATGTTCTCAATTCATATAACTTTGCTTTATTAAAAAACTGAAGTGCATTATTTGTGTCCTGATACTTTCTTTTGGAAAGTGTCCTTATCAGTGCTTGCTTGTATTTCTCACTGAATAAAGAAATTATTCTATATCAACATGAATTTTCATGATCACATTTTTGCTACAAAATGCATTCATGTGTAATTGCTTATTGGTTGTCTCCAAAAATTGCCAGCGGTATCCAGGAAATGATTACAATTCGATAGCCAAAATGTTTTGGCAAATTGGCTACATGGAGTTTTTGATGTCCATCCAAAAAAAAATAAAATAAAGAAATTGCAATTACAGATGTAAACGTACAAACGATCCTTCTGTTATTGAAGCACTAAGAAATATTATTTTTGTGAGCACTCTCCTATTCATCTGCCAGTAGATGTGACCTAGTTATGAAGCAAATTTATCATATACAAGTTCATATGAAACAATATTCACAGAAAGACTACAATTCCCACTCAACTTTTCATATTTAATTCAAACTAAATTTGAATGATTGCAACCACCCATATATATTGTGAAGATGCAGCCAAGAATCCTTCTTGATTTCCCCAGCCTGAATGTGAATCACATACAATAATTATTAAACAGTCCTCAGAGTATTTTAGTGTAACTGAACGCAGGCTTGCAGCTCAGAGCAAAAAGAGATTTCTTTCAGAGCACTCCAAAGGTTTCTTTCCACTGAATCCCTGAAGTAACACTCATCAGTTCCAAAAGCAGGTTGATAAAAAAAGGCTTTACTTAAGTGCTTTAGAACTTTTACCCATCAAGGAAAACTGCCTGCCTGACTAGTACATTTATCACTGCTTTTACCTTAAAATGAGATCAAGGAGAAACAACACTTGAAACATCTCAACCATACTGAACTATCTTGAGGATACTTTCTGTTGATACGATTGCTACTGGTTTAGACAGTTTGATTCAGACAAATTTCGACACCATATACATAAAAAAGGATGTTGCTCATTTTTTAAAGCTCCAAATTTCATAAAACTGAATAACAAGAGTCGTTGTTAACCAAGATGCCATCCACCAGTTCTAAGCCATTGAGCCACTATCCGACCTGTCAAGCGTTGTCAATAGGCGGTTTGTGTGAAGAGAAGGAAACAGAGAGGGATGTTCCCTGACATGATGGCAGTGTTTTCAGGCATAAAGCAGGATGTCAGTGCCAAGTTGGCAGTGCTGACGGTGAGGTCTACCTGCAGTCAGCTGTCCCCTTACGACACAGTTCTTGTGCCCATGTATTATTTAGGCTGCAGTTCAGCTGTGCTGTCAAAATACTCTAAAGTTTCAGTTCATAAACAGTCTCTTTCCCCTTCGCCAACTCCGATTCATTTTGAAAGCAGAGACTCTGGGCTAGTTAGACAGCAGAAGTGCCACGCCACAGGGTTCCAGTGGTGTCTTATTGTCTTTCCCCCAGGAACACAAAACAGCCACGATAATAGATAAATATAGGTCAACTTAGGCCAAACAGCAGAGACAGACATATATAAAGGCTTGGTTGCCTTAAAAAAAAAAAAAAATACCGTATTTTCTGGTATTTTTTCATAGTTTGGCTGGTCCTGCGACTTATTTATCAAAATTAGTTTGACATGAACCGAGATAAATTAACCAAGAGAAATGAACCAATAGAAAACATTGCCGTCTACAGTCGCGAGAGGGCGCTCTATGCTGCTCAGTGCTCCAGTAGTCTACACTGAAGACAGAGCGCCCTCTCGCGGCTGTAGACGGTAATGTTTTCTCTTGGTTCTTGGTTCTAAATAAATGCGACTTATAGTCCAGTGCGACTTATATGTTTTTTTCCTCATCATGACGTATTTTTGGACTGATGCGACTTATACTCAGGTGCGACTTATAGTCCGAAAAATACGGTAATACCACTTTTTTTTATTTTTGCCTTGAAGAAATTTGAGCTCAAGATGCTTTAACAGTGGAAAAATTATTGGGTCACAAGCTATAAATCTGTTCGCTACATGCTAAATGCTAAAATCAATGCCAAATGTAAATGAGGAAGCAAACCAATATAAATGGACATTGTAAAGGCAGCAAAATAAAAAGGCTTCTAAACTTTTAAACAGAGTTAGACATTTTTCCTGTCTTTAGCAGTCAAAGCAAAATTACATACAATCAAAATTATTTAATCGGTCATAAGAAAATGAGAAATTAGAATATACTTTTAACTCTTTAATAATATGAAATATCATAATATAATTTTAGAAAAAGTTTGCACTCCTTGCAAAAAAAAAAGAAAAAAGAAAAAAAAAAGATCTCTATGAAGATTTTCCATCAGGTTTCAGGCCCCCTACCTGTCCAATCACTACCACTTTGTTTATTTAAACAGGGAGTCATCTCAATTATCCCAAGTAAAGTATGGAGTGCCACAAGGATCTGTCCTAGGTCCTCTGCTATTTTCAATATAGATATTGCCCCTTGGTAATATTATTACAAAATACGGAATTAGATTCCAATGTTATGCTGATGATCCTCAACTAGGCTATATATCTGAACAAGACCAGATGAAACTTCTAAATTATTTAAGCTAACAGTGTGTTAAAAGATTGGATGACCAATAATTTTCTTCTACTGAATTTGGATAAGACAGAGATATTACTTGTTAGACCAAAAAACTGTACACAGAATCTCTTGAATTACAATTTGCAACTAGACAAAACAAATATACCGTTACTTCCTCAACAGTCAAAAATTTGGGTGTTATATTAGACAGCAACTTGCCTTTTGAAAATGATATTTCCCATATATATATATAAAAAAACAGCATTTTTCCATATTAGAAACATTACCAGGATACAAAACATGTTACCTGTTTCTGATGCAGAAAAGCTAGTTCATGCATTCATGACCTCTAGACTGGACTATTGTATTGCACTGCTAGATGGTTGTCCTGCATATTCAATAAACAAGCTACAGTTAGTCCAAACTTTACTAGGAAAGGAAAATATGATCATGTTACCCCAATTTTACAGTCTCTGCACTGCTTATTAAGATCCATATCAGTTACAAAATATTATTACTTACCTACAAGGCCTTTAATGGTTTAGTTCATGTGTACCTATCTAGTTTTCTACCATGCTACAATCTATCACGCTCCCTAAGGTCGCAAAACTTTGGACTTTTAGTATTGCCTAGGGTAGCAAAGTCCACTAAAGGACGTAGAGCTTTTTCACATTTGGCTCCCTAACTCTGGAATAGCCTTCCTGATAACATTTGGAGTTCAGACACACACTCTCTCAAAATAATGCATCTCATAATTTTGCACTGCAGTTATATCTGATCATTTGCACATTATTATTCCTTAGCTTGGATTAAACAAATCACTTTTTGCTTGGTTGGAAAAGCGGTTATGCTAATTATGTCTCTATTTGTTTCTCTGTTCTGTTGACATCCGTGGTCACTAGGAATGTCACTAGGAACTAGGAATTACACAAGCTTCAGTCTGGATCCAGTCCCTTACAAAGACCTGAGATGACAGAACACCTGAGAAGAAATGATGCCAACCCCTCAGAGGAACTCAGATGATGCCAACACTGAAACAACTTAAACTACCAAATTTTGCTACAAGTTTCATTGCAACATATAATCATTGCTGTTAATAGTGTTCATCATGTTTGATTATGTAATTTTACCATACATTTCTGCCATATGTACATTAATTTGACAGTCACCACTGACAAGCTACTACTAAATATATTGTAGAAACTTAATTTTCTGTAAAGCTGCTTTACAACGATTTGTTACGTGAAGAGCGATATACAAATAAACTTGAATTGAATGAGAAAATTAGCCTATTAAGTGTTTTTTTGGTAAAATTGTTTATAAACAAATTGTTTTTATTTTGTTTAATTTATTTATTTGTTTTTTTTTAATTTGTAATGTTTTTATTTTCAATTTTTTAAATATGTACGAAGAACTATAACACTGTACTTTGTATTATAATACCTATAGCATCAAATTCAAAAAAAAAAAATGTAAAAAAGGTGAGGATGTTTCTAATATGGCGGTTGTATGAGTGACTCAACTGAACTCAATACTACACAACTGTAGTATCAGACAACTGTACATCAAAAAACTAATAAAATAAAATTAATAAAATAAAATAAAATGGGATTTTCTAACTTTTAACCACTCTTGAACAACTGTTAGTTAATACTAGTAATGAAAGGTAAAAGGATAGTTATTCACCCTCATGTCATTCCAAACCTGCATGAGTTTCTTTTGAATAATGTTGGTACTCAAACCCTTTCGGTGTTCACTGACTTCCATTTATACTGAAAATAAATAAATAAAATCTTCTTTTAGTTTCCAAAGTAGAAGGAAACTCAGAGGTTTGGAACAATGTGAGGGTGTGTGTAAATGTTTACAGTTTTAATTATCGTGTGAACTATCCCTTTAAGTCTTAGATGCCAAGAATATAGTGCACTCCACTATTATTGGCACCCTTGGTAAATAAGAGCAGAGGCGGATGTGAAAAGAAATTATTTGGAGTAAAATATCTCTGAAGTATATTACCATTAATATTTACAATTTTTAGCACACCAGGGTGACTAGGAGCATGAAATTGTCCATCCATGACTTTCTCTTCCACAGTATTATAAATATGAGGAACACAAAGACCAAATACCCCTTAATCATCACAAGAAGTAAAACCAAAGAATATAGTTCTGATGTGCAGACCAAGATAGCTGAACTACACAAAATAGAAAGTGGCTGTAAGAAAAGAGCTAAAGCATTGAAAATCTCCATTTCCACCACCAGGGCAATGATTAAGGGGTTCTGACTAAAGATGTTGCAAATCTGCCTGGAAGAGGACATGTGTCTATATCAACATAATGCAAGGTAACAAGAAGAGTTTGAGTGGCTGAAGACTCTCCAAGGACCACAGCTGGAGAATTGCAGAGATTAGTTAAGACTTGGCGTCAGAAAACCTAAAAATAGAAAATAATTTTAAAAAGCCCCTACATCACCACATGTTTCAAGAAAATAACAATTCTCATTGATCATCCAAAAACAAAAACTCCAGCATATTCAGCTGTCAGACACAACTGGAATTTCAAATGGCACTGGCTTCTATGGTCTGACGAAACAAAAAAAAAGAGCTTTTGAGCAGCAAACCCACCAGATGGGTTTAGTACAAAAACAGGGATAAAAAAGTAACCCATGTCCATGGTTAAATACTGCAGGACCTGTAATGCTGTGGGCCTGTTTTACTGCCGGAGGTCCTAGATGTCATGTTCAGATACATGTCCTAATGTATTCAATCAGATCCCAAATGATAAAAAAAAATCTGAACCTGACTGCCTCTGTTCCAAATCTTATAATGGGCTGTGGTTGGATCTTCCATCAGGACAATAATCCAAAACAAATATTAAAATCAACACAAAAATGGGTCACTGAGCACAAAATGAAGCATGGCCGTCCCAGTCCTCTGGCCTGAACCTTATAGAAAATGAGTGAGGTGAACTGAAGAAAAGAAGCACTAACAACTCTTCAGTCATTATAGGAGAAAACTCAGAGCTGTTATCTTGGGAAAAAGACATTGAAATAATTGGGTGCCAATAACTGTGGCCAACTTGAACTACAGCAAACATTTATTTTACAATGAGATTCCCCCCCCACTTTCAATTGTTTTACTTCAATGAAAGTTTAGAATTTTGTGAATTTTTTTAATGAAAGATCAAAAGGATAAACAATGCAGACTTTTTTTCACAGCTGCCTTTGCTTATATTTTTGAAGGGTGCCAGTAATAGTGAAGGGCACTGTATATTGGTTATATTATTATTATCTTTTTTTTTTTTTTTTTTGGAGTTCTCTATGACACAAAATGACATTTGCTAGTTTTGCACTGTCATTGCCATCAGCTAAAAAGTTTGTGATGGGTTGAGTTCCCCTCATGCTCCACTAATGGCATGAGATCAAATTAGTGGTGTCAGTGTGGACAGAGAGGCAGCAAGCTCACATACACCATATCCCTTTGTGCTTAGCTATCTATTAGTAATAACAAATGTCAATAACACTCTAATTTCTATATTTCTGCCAGGACCATGTCACCTGATCAAATGCTCAAATTGAGCATCTTTTGCCAATTTATGGCTGGTGCGATGAAGTGCCCCATGAAAAATAATGCAACTCATGCAATGCATTGTGGGCCAATAAAAACAACTCCCTCATTAAGGTCCATCTTTCATAGCAGAAATTAATATTTCAAATCTCCCGTGGTGCATATATTTTCCTTACTCCAGGCCCAGCGCAATTAAAGTTCAAGACAGCATCACTTAAAATAAGCAGAAACAAGTTTCTCTTTCTCATCTGTGGGGACACAATCTATACGGCCATGTTCATAAAGAGAGAGAGATCGCTGCAATTAATTAAGAAAGACCTGGGAAAGAGCAGCAGTAGAGATAGAATGGAAATCAATGAAAGAGTAATGGTTTCATTTTGGCATGGATCAATGGGCTGAAAAGAATGCATTACACCTGGTGTGATTTCAAAGCTGGGCACGGCTGCCATTGGCAGGAGTGGTAAAACATCACAGGCTACATTTCATTATAATATTTTTTATAGGTGAAAGAGAGAAAGATGTACGGTTGACCAATGCACTGATTATTAACAATACATTTGCAGTGATTTTGTTGAATATAAATAATGAAGCAAAATGAATACTGCAGTGCTTTTAATGGTACAAGGTTGTTAAGACAGTTTGCTTTATTATGTCTCACATTTAAACTTCAGCAAAATGAATCATGGTAATTTTATATACAGTATATATACAGCCCTAGTTTCCACTCGTGTCATATTAATCATCTTGTTTGCTCCTTTGTTCCCCTTTCTTTAAAAGGCTTCATTCTGTTCTTTGGCCTGAACTAACGTTACTTTGATGTTAACATAATAATGTATGTGGTTTATGATTATTAAAGGAACTCCTTTGATTCATCCCCCTTCGTTGTGCGTGTCTTTTTAGTTTTTTGACTCCTGACAATTGCCGCAGAGCCGTAGTGGATTTTATAAATTATGTTCTTGATTGAAATTGAAGTTCCTTGTTGATGTGGAGGATCCTTATCCTCCTCCCATCCAGAAGCATGTGGGTGCTCCAGCTCACCACAAGCCAGCCCCATCCACATACTGCACCACTCCAAAGCCCATTTCCTCCTTTCCTTCAGCTCTTCCCCAATCCTCCAGAGCTCCTCCCTGGTCCTAAGCCCAGGATCATCAACTCCAGCCCCAGAGCGATGCCCAGGATGGGCTTTTGTTCTCAAGTCAAACCCAGGATGGGCTCCTGTTCCTAAATCAAGCCCAAGATGGGCTCCTGATCCCCGGTTAAGTCCAAGATGGGTCTGTTCCTGAGTTAAGCCCAGGATGGGTTCCTGTTCCTGAGTCAAGCGCGGGATAGGCTCCTGTTCCTGAGTTAAGACCAAGAATGAATTGGGTACAATATCTGTTTACATCACTGTCTTATTGTCATATTATGATGATCACAAAAAAAAAAAAAAAAAAAAAACAATAACCAACCCATAGTCTTGTCATGTATTATACCATAATCCAAATCCTACAACTCGAAACTCAAGTCACCAACCCAGAATATTGTCAATTACATAAAGCATTTTCAAAATCATGTTCTCTGCTAACAATTGTATATTTAAAGGAAAACATGATTGCAAAAAGAGCCCTGGAAGATTAAGCCTGAACAAGCGCATTTCTATACAAGAAACGCATTTCAGTCTCATCATGCCCCTGTTTTAATCTCACCAAGGCTTCCAACCCTGTTTTAGACTCACATTTTCAACATAAAGGTGAAAATAACCCCACAGAACAAAAGGAAGGAACTCTACTAGCATTCAGCCATTCGCGAATGGTGGCATTACAATTACGGTTATAGCTATCTGGATAATTACCTAAACAGGTACCCAATGGATACGCACCATATACCAAAGCTAAACCTTGTGGAAGTACTGCGGGATTACTAATATAATTGTATTTTGTGAGTTACTGTAAAACTGGGTCACACACAAACACAAAACACTAGCTGCAGGCTCCCAAAGCCTTTCAGACATGTTCTAGTATGGACATCTTCTCTGAAAAAACAGAAATTGATAGAGGTTAAATGTTATTTCCCTTTATAAGCCCCCCCCAAAAAAAAAACTGACAGACAAAATCCTCCCACAAGCTTCAGGTCATCATTTTCAGAGCACAAGAGACTGAGAGACTGAGTGGGAGTTAGAGAAGGGAAAAGAGAGAGAGAGAGAGCGCAGAGGTGAAGCAACTATTATAATGGCCACGTACAACAATGACTTTAAGGGCGCCTACATGCTACAGCCGGGATACTCAACGTCCAGCCCAAATGTGTCCTGCCAAGAATATTGATGGCCTGTCGCCACAACCTGCACTTTTGAGAATTAATTTTTTGCCTCTGTGTCTGCAGCACACTGTCAGTGGTTTTGACTGTCACCAGTTTTATGTAGAAAGCCCATTTTTTCAAGAGGGTGGGAGGCATGGACCAACTACACACCTACAGTATATAACTAAACCAGGGCTTGAAAATGAAAAAAAAAATTCAGTTGGTTCACTCCGAGCAGAATCGATATTTTAACGTTTCTCTTCTGCGTTCCTCTGATATTATTACCGTTCCGAAACCGGTTTGGGTGGAAGAAATACCGGTTAATAACGTAATTTTTTTTAAAACAATATTATTTGCCTAATAATAATATAATAATAATAAAGTATAGCGTTTTCTTTACTCAAAAAGAAAAGGAAAAAAAGAGATCTAACGCTTAGTCACAGCCAATCGGCTACAGCATCATCATCTCTAGATTTTGGCCAAATGTAAGCTACTTAAAAAAAAAAAAAAAAAATCTATCAACACTTTAAAGACAAAGTATTTTTAAGATCTTTAAAAATGTTTGCTGCATTGCTAAAATAAAAAAAAAACACATTATGAGATTGCGTTTTGAGAGTAAAAAAAAAACAAAAACAAAGTTGCTGCTCACGTCGCATTTTATTAGCTCTATTACTTCTGAAATAATAAAGGCTAAAATGGCTGTAGTCTAAAGCTATATGTTTCAAAACATTATAAAAACAGTTATTAGTTTAGGCTATAAAAACGTCAATCCAAAAACAAATTAATCTAAGGTGAAGCTGATGCCTACCTCTCTCTTTCGGCACAAATCCAAATGTTTCCATGTTCCCGACGTATCTGGATGCTAAAATGTTATTTAATATAAAGAATATAGAATAATAGTAAATGTATAATAAGTAACGCTGTATATGCGTCCGAAAGTTGGACTCATTCTAAGAATTATTTTGAGGTTTTTAAACTGTTTAACTGATTATTAATCGGCCAAAATTAGCTGATACAGTTTGCTGCATTCGTTTACACTCAGAAAGCGGTGACTGTGAACGAATCAGCAGAGCTTGTACAAGCTTTTGTCATTGCTGAATCTTTCTCAGACGTTTCCAAATGTCGAAATTGGTTAGCGCATCTATCTGTGCATGTTGATGTCCAATGCCCCCAGCGAGCAGATCTTCTCAAAGTAAGGAGAGCTGCGGTCCTCAGTTGGGCAGGAAAGGCTAAGCATGCTGGCCCTTGAGTGTCGAATGCACATGCACCAACACCGAGAAAAAAAGGCCATTTTGCGCTGCGTCATCAGGCCTAATTTGGTCTTAATCCAGCCCTGAAGGTGGTGCATTGTCATTGAGACTTGCCTATGATGAGTTCACAGCTGAGCGGACATTTCACTCGCTGGCTTCAGCGTCATATTTGCATATGCCGGAGTCTACTGGAATTCGTGATTGGTTGACAGCAAATTTCAAATATTAAATGGAACGATAAAATAACGTTATTAACCGGTTATCGGCCATTTAAAATTTTCTATTCTGTTCGGAACTATAAAATTTTATATCGTTTCTGGTTCTCTTCCTGTCAAAATTTAGTTCGTTTCCGGTTTTCGTTTTCGTTCCTTGAACCGGTTCGGAGCCCTGAACTAAACTGCAATAAATTATCAATTAAAAGCCAATCATCAATGAAATATACACTAATGGTCAAAAGTTTGGGATCAGTAAGACTTGTAATGTTTTTACAAGTCATGCTCATCAAGGCTGCATTTATTTGATAAAAAATACAGTGAAATAAAATACAATAAAAATTCAGCTTTGCTTCACAGTAATACATTAGATTTTTTTATGGATATCAAAAAATAGCCAAACACATCGTATTAATATTTCACAATATAATTTTTTGCCTGTATTTTTGATCAAATAAATGCAGCATTGATGAGCATAAGAAACTACTGTAAAAACATAAAAAAATCTTTCTGATCCCAAACTTTTGACCAGTAGTGTATGTATGAAAATGTAAAGTATTTTATGTAATTTACTGAAAATGTATGACATGTTGAAAATAGTAAATGGATCCTATTTTTAGTAACAAAAGTTGTTTGCATCAACATTTTTTGACAATTAAAAAAATTAGGCACATTAGGAAAGTAATTCACAGGGAATTTGGCTGAATTTTATTTTTTAAATTTCACTGACCTGATTGACCTGACCTGTACTGACCCCAAAATATTGTAATTCAAAATTTGTAATATTTGTCCTGATCCATGTCTCAATGGAGACTTTTACATTTAATTAAAAAGAAATATAAAGACCTCTTCAACTAGAACAATATCTTCCATAAGAGATTAAAATAACAGTAGTGTAATAACTCCTCAGGAAAAGCAGCGCCAGGTCCATTATAAGATAATCACTTACTATAAATTAACCATCAATTAAAATTGTATCTCATCCACTAAAAGGTGGAAGTTATTTTACATGAGTTCAGAAAAAAATATCATTATGCTGTTCTTTTACTAATACAAAGGTAAAGCGGTGTTGAAGAAGCTATTGGAAGTAGTTGCTATTTGTTTTCAGATGCAATGTGTCAACACTGCAAATAAAAACTGCACATAGGGCAGTTTTTATATCAACTTTTTAATTATATACCTATGGGTCTATATTCTACAATGTACAAAATTTAAACAGTGGCTGTCATAAAAGCTTTAACTTTAACTTTCATGACAGATTTATTCCAACACACATTAAATAATGAAGGTTAAGTAGAAATACAATGATTATACAATTGAGTGCATAATTAATAAAAATGTTCTTCTCTAGAATATTTTTTTCTAACAAGCTATGTACATTAAATGGCATTCCTGAAGTAAATGCAACATTGCCTGACATACTGTTTACAAGCTATGTCTTGTGTGGTCTTAACACGTACTAACTGAGCAATTACTTGAGACATGATATATTTCAGTACGTTGTAATAATTCCTGAACACTAATATGATAATTAGCTACATTGATGATATGAAGGGGGATAATATATTTTCAGTTGTGTCTGTAAGATATACATTTACTGCAGTAGGTCTACTATTATATTGTATATTTATTATATCTAAACATTATATTTACACTAAATACAACAAATAAGTCTATGAAACACCACCAATTTCTATACATGTAGTTGAGTTAAAAACATCCAAAAAAAGCCCTAAACAGACCTACAATAAATTACCTCAAAGAGATCTGCCGATTGTTTTATAACATGAACCATAGGAACGAACCACATAAACAAAATCTGACTTATTGCTAATACGAAAGGATAGATTAGCATTGTAGCATTTTCTTGTCAAAAGTAGCTAACTGCCAAGCCCTTAAAAAATCTAGCAAGAAAAAGGCCTCAAAGAAGACACATAATAAAAGACCTCAGAAATTGGGTGGATTGCTTTGAAAAATGTACGTGAACCATCTGAACGAACCAAATTAGCCAAAGGAGCAACACTATGATTCTCGTCGCTACATACAAGAGCAATGTAGCATTTTGTTGTGTCACAAACGCACTGACAGCCAACCGACATTCCAAGACCCAACTCAACATGTTCAACTGGCAAAGACAAGCACAAAGCAGTGCCAACAGACAGGGCATCTACACATCTTCTCATCCAAAGTTGCTAACTGCTAAGCTACTGAAAAATACAGCTAATTTAACACCACTGCTACTTTTAATTACTCAATTCCCAGCACTGTAAAACATCAGGATGTTTCCTTGCTGTAGATCTGGGAATCACGCCCTTCCCTCATATACATTTTCTCCGTGTCTGCAGTTTCCTTAAAGCAGATTTAATTGCTCTACTGTGAAGCTCTCCAGCTAGCAAGAAGCTATTCAAATCATTATCACTTCAAAGAGCACCACACCACTGCTCTGCATCACATTTCCAACGAGGCCCCTATATGTTATCACTCACATGTGGTATTAAATTTGTGCTTTGAGGTAGAGTTTTAAGTACATATCCTATTCTGATATCTCTACATTAGGTTGGCTCAGTATCCACCGTAAGGCAAGCATAATTTGGCACAATTAAGATATAAATCAAAACCATTCTTAGTTGTTTCACTGATAAACATGATAATTAATTACTGAAGTCATTTAGAAACAACTGGGAGCTGTACAGGGAGGATATGCTTGCATGTATCACCTCTTGAGGTTTTCAGTATGCCTGTTTACAGAGTAAAGTCTGTAGATATTTCTTTTTAAATATATATATTTTTTTTTTTTTTTTTATCTTTTAGACTTTTTTCCTCTTCCCATCTGAATGAGTAGCCGTGGGTGCTTGGCACCGAAAAAAAAAGACACACACAAATATGCTGCGAACCACAAATTTCATTTTCGAGATTGAAGTTATTTGTGACATCTCAGAATAAAGCACAGATATATAGTTACTGAAAGTAAGAAAGAGAGGGAAAGAGCATTTTGTTGTTACTGCTGTTGTTGCTGCTGTTGATGAATTGTCTTTTAAAGTTAATATAGAATGAAATAAAAATAAAATTGAATAAGTTTCTGGTTTTATTGTGCATGACTTGACTCATTATTCAGAAGATGTTTGTTACAATAACAATTTTTTTATATTTGAATATTCAGTTTCATGAGTTAAAATAATGTGTCATATGTAATTACTTGATGTGCAAACTATGGAGGCAAAATGGCTTTTCACTGCTGTTTCATGTTGATTTTGTGTTAAATATAACATTTGTGAGATAATCTTTGGGAATGTAGAAATTAAAGCAGCGTTTCTCCAACTGGGATTTATAAGGGTAGTGCAGGAAGTTTATAAAAAGGTAATAAATAAATCATAAAAATGCTAAATTAAAATAAATAATTTTAAAATGAAAACAAATCTATGGAGCCCCGAACAAGACATGAAAAAAAAAAAAAAAAAAAAAAAAAAAGAATGACCAATTCACTATTTCGTTACCTCAATTTACCTAATAAATTGATCAGCTTCCTGTCTGTATTGTCATAAACCTGTTGTTGCTATGTTATGTTATGTTATGTGTTAAATGTTATGGGCCCTATTTTAATGATCTAAACGCAAAGTGTAAAGTGCATGGCTCAGGTGCACGCAGGGCGTGTCCAAATCCACTTTTGCTATTTTAACGACGGAAAAACGGTCCGTGAAATGGGCTGTCCCTACTCTCTTAATAAGTAATGGGCATAACTTTCTGGACTTTAGACCAGGTGCGAGTTGGTCTATGGTGCATTCTATTTTCAGCTCCTTAAAATACCAATGCGCCAGCAATGTGCCTGAACACACATCTTTTTTAGATGAGCACACCCATGGGCACACAAATGGGCGAAAATGCATTTGCTAATTAAACTACGTGATGCTGGACGGGAAAATGTGAATGGTGCCAGACTGAAACTAGCAAACACACTTGCGTCGCATTGCGCCGGGTGTATGATAGGGCCCCTTATGTTAAATGTTAAAATGTTATATGTTATGTTTCTTTGTTGTGTTGTGTTATGCTATATTATGCTATGCTATGTTATGTTATGTTATATATTATGTCGTTATGTTATATGTTATGTTATACGTTATATTATGCTATGATATGTGTTATGGACAAAGACACTTTAATTGTTTAATCATTTCATGCGCACAATTTAAATTTAAACATTTAAAATGAGGGCAAGAATGTTTATATCAAGCATATGATTTAGTTAACCGATAGAAAAAAAACAACAATCCCTGCATGTCATGTGCAGGGCTCCGTATAAATCAAAATTAAACATTATTAAAAAAAATATATAGAGACTAATAGCCAACTGACATTACAGAGCTGTGAACATTTATTAAATTATTGAAATATTAACTTACAATCGCAGGGGTATTCATTCATTCATTCATTTATTAAATGTTTGTCTAACAAAGAAGTTTGGAAATCTAAACAAATCTGCAAAGTATGTTACAATACGAGCCTGATCAACCCAGTCTCATGAAAAAAAAAAAAACTATTTTATGAGGTAGTGATTTTGTATGAATTCATACAATGTTGTTTGTATGGAAACGTACACTTTTTTAGAAAATAACATTAATGCATTTAATGTTAAACCAAACCATCAGTGGGGTGTAAGCAGACTGTATGAAAGTGCACAAATGAGATCATTAAAAAGTACACAAATTAGCCACCAATTTACCAAAACATAAAAAGTTATGAATTGCAATGATAGTGTGTTGGCCTGATGAAGATCCAATGGATCAAAAGGTAGCTAAATTTTGAATATTGCAACATTGTGCTTATATGCTCTGTGATACTTTGATTCGGTACCAGTTTAAGTGTTGCTGGATGATTGTGTGCTTTATTATTTTCTTTGCCCTAGAGTTCAGATAAGGTAATTCATTTATAAAAGTAAAATCCTGCTTGCAATAACTCTCAACAGCCAGCACAGTTTCCAAAACCTAGTCATTTGTAAAGTGCACACAAACCATATTGAAGCTAGTGTCATCTTTATAAGCCTCCTCTTTAACCTTGAATTTCCCCCTCTAGGCCGGGTAATCTCTCTCAGCGTTAGAGCGCTCGCTACTGGAATAATGAAAATTATGGCAAGTCTACATGCAACCCAATTGTGTGAGTGCAACACTCACAGACTGTAAGGCAGAAACTGATATAACAGAAAATTATTGTGTGTAATTTAATCTATAACACTGGCTTTTAAATTACACATGCATTATCACCTCTGTGGAAAAGCCTGAATACTGCTCTGAAGCATGCGTGTTTGAGGGTCAGAGAGGGCAAAACCTTCTGGGAAAAGCAGGACCACCAACAAGGTCAAGAGAATGAGACTTGGTAAAAAAAACGAAAAAGCTAAATCACACTACTATAAAATATTAATAATAATAATAATAATAAAGTATGTGTTTGAAAATATGGTTATGTTCCAGTCATTATATTACCATAAAGCACACAGAAATACTTCATCAAATTGAACATGTACATGAAGAGGTTATGTGATACCAACTTTGCAAATTACTGTCTGAATCTGAATATTTGTGTATTGTCTGATATAACAGACAATTCAATATTTTTGAAAGATAATTCAATAAATAAACTGTAGTATTCAGTGCATACAGTAGACAGTATGCACTCAGTAGTAAGCTAGAATCCACTGAGAACAGCCAGAGTTAATCAAACTAAAACGATTTTGCAAAACCAATTCCAGCTGCACTCATTTTGTGTATGAAAGTTTATTACACCTAAAAACACTCTAAAGGTGCTGGATCACACTCGCTTAAAAAGTATAAAGCCATATACTTGACATTCACAGAAGCAGAGAACATCTCTAAAATCCTCTTTTGAGCGATTTGAAAGTGTTTTAATGTTCTTTATTCAGCTGCTTAAACTGAAAGGTAACGTAATAAGCCAAGCTTGAACAATTTTTCAGATGGTCAGCTCTTAATACGGCGTTTCCTCTCTGTTGACTGCGTGTCTAAATTTCCTTTAAGCTTGTTTCTAAGGCTGGACCAAGGTCAGCCCTGCGCTCTGGGGCTGCCTCATTTTTATTCACAATCAGCTCCAAACTCCACTAATCACTCAGAGAGCCACTAAACTTTCAAGACGATGATGCAGTAGCACTGTGAACGTGCGAAACATATAACCGCTGACCTTAGTTTAACATCTTTAACCTTCCCACACATTGCACAGGGAAGAGATCATTAGATTGGACTTACCTTCGTCGGTGGTTGGCCAGACGGGAAAAGCATAGGAGAAAGAAGAAAGAGAGAAAGGGCATAACGTTAGGAATATCATGTGCCACATGTGAAAAATGCAATGCAAAATCAATACAAGTATATTTCACACTCTCTGATCTGATGTGGTTGCAGACGTCAGTTAATAAATGCTTGCGGTCAGAGGTGAAGCCATCAATCATGATCGAGTTAATTCAGGGTGGTGTTGATGTTTTATTAAGATTGTAATCTGCTGACATGCATTTCTGGGTCAACACTGTACTGCATGTATAAGACACAATAGTTCAGTTTTTAAACCTAGCGAGCTGCCTACTAAGAGAGCATTTTAAGGCATCATAGGTAAAAGGGAGACTTCTACTTTTTAAGACACCTTCTATGGACAACTTATAAAGCTGTGATCATATTTACTGTTGTTAAATGATATTTAATTTCATTTCAGTCATTGCTCACCATTGGATCCTCTGCAGTAAGTGAATGGATTTAAACAGATGACAAAAACATCACGAAATATCACTCTATAATAACACTTCCATAATAAGGCTTTGAACAACTAACAAGGTGCTAATTGATTGACATGGATTATTATTTGTGGATTACCGTGTTGTTTTTGTTTCTCATTCTGGCGGCACCCATTCACTGTCTGCAGAGGTCCACTGGTGAGAAAGTAATGGAATGCTAAATTCTTCACATCTCTTTTGATGAAGAACAAACTCATCTGAATTCTGGATGGCCTGAGGGTGAATGAACTAAAAAAAAAAATTGGGGGTAAACTTTTCCTTTAAGTCAGCATTGCTTGTATCCTTCACAAAAAAGCCAATCACAATGCATTGCAAATGAACTCAGTGGAGAGAGAGAAAAAAACAAGCTGGTGAACAAGGCAAAATACATTATTACTGAATATAATTATACTTATTTAATTCAGTATAGAAAAATCTATACTAATATTTCAAATCTAATAAAAAATTTACTGTTTTACTCAATATTTCACTATGCGACATATCATTAGCAACATGCTAACATCAAACTATATTGGAATCAATTACTCCAGGATCAGGAGCATTACTTCTGCAGCGAGCGGAGCCCGTGTAGAGCGTTCCAAATGAGTCCCTTGTGAAGTTCAACTTCAGTCAGGATGCTTCCTTAGTAGAGAGCTGCCTATTTCAACATGATCTCATGAGGATTCGCATGCATTCTAAAGTAAAATGTGGTTCTACTACACATACTGTACATTACTTGGGTTTGCTATACTAATACGGGCCTGCTGACAGCTTCTAAAATGTGAATCATTTACTAATGAACTTTACAGACATAAAAATGATCGTTCACGTTTTAAGGTCCTATTCTCACCATTAACAAAACATTAACTAGGACTTTTACCACAAACTACTAATTTGAAGCTTATTGAGGTATTTGATAACGTTTGGTAATGTGTCGGATTAGGGATGTAGAATATGGTCATGAGAATTGGTTCCTATAATAAAGTGTAACCAAATGATCTTTATGTAATCAATGAATATTTATAAAATATCAAATTAATTGGTTGACTCCATTTACGATGACACACACACACACACACACACACACAGTGAATAAAAATGCACCATAATAACCATAAAATGCACAGTTGTGCACATGTAGTCAAAATGTTCAGAATCCATATGATTGTGTTGAGTGGAACATAACCCAATTCAAGTCTTTATTTATCGATCTTCATCAACAAAACCAGAGGCCTTAACAGTGAAATCACACACTGGTTAATGTAATATTTTCAAAAGCATTACAAGAATGGTTTTATGCAATTTGATAGGGATACGATTTTAGAAAGAGACAATAAAACAATAAATATGTACAATAATATGATGTAATAAAGTACATTTTAACATTTCAAATTTGTAAAACTGTAAGAGAATACTGGTTAGATTTGTCAGTTTATGTCCTTTTTTCAGTCTCTGTCCAAAAGTACAAAAAAGTATGTTAGAATCTCTATTTATTTATTATTTTTTTTAAATTTACAAATTAAGTGAATACCAACATATAAAAAATGAGTCCAGGCAGCACTCACTAGGTTTTGAAACCGAGCCAATATGTTTGATTGCAAATGTAAAAAAAAGCAGCAAACTTAATCCACATGTGGCTATGTTGTTAATGGCAGCATAATATTTAAGCACTATCAATTCACCTTATGCTCTTGCACAATGTTTACGAAAAAAGCTCACTGCGTAACAGTAACTATTACAAAACGACTAATGGAAGTATGTGGAGATCCTCCTGTCTACCTTTAACTCTCAGGGCCACTGCCATTTTGGTTCCTTTTTACGATGCAACATCAAGTGAGAGGAAGTCTGAGCTTTCATTAAATTTCCAACTTGTAATTATGAGTTCAACAAAGACATGAAGGGGTTTACAAGTTGGAAACTCATAATTACAGTGTTTCTGACATGAAAGCACAGATTCCTGCCTTGCCGTGAAACACAACATATTTATCTGGGCATCAAATTTTCACCTGGCAGGTTTCTTTTTTCCCAACAGTAATTAACTATTCCTCAGCAGTATGAAAGGCTGTATCTCTGTCAGATCCATTTCAGCTAAACAAAATGATACATCAGCAGAGAGCGCAAGAACATGGAAGCTCTAAGCTTAAATCGTTAGCCAAGCTAAGCTTAGTCTCTGAATTGATTTCTGAGATAGAGATGTATGGGCATATTTGTAATCTCTAAATAAGCATTAGAAACAGCTACTTTAGCAGCAGACACAATATGACTTGAAGGAAACGCCTGACTGTCCCGCTTCAGGTCCTCGTTCTAAAAAGGTCTGGCAGATGGCAGAGGGAAGATGAATGTGAAGAGTCTTTTCCAATCAGGTGGGAATGCTAAAGTGGTCAACAAAGGCCGTCAGGCGTCACAAACCATAAATTATTTCAATTTGTTGTGGGGCAGCAAGTTGTTATCAGTCTCATAAGGTCAAAAGCATGGAAGCAAGTGCTCCTCCCCTCTTGATGATGGAGTACTTTTTGCAAAACTTCAGCAGCAAATAGTACGGCTGGTTTTATATCCTTCCATGTGAAAAGGTCAAGGTAAGTAAGATGACCAGTTAAAAGGTCACGCCTTACTCACAAATAGAGATCGGCCCTTCAGATCTCAGACAGGACAGGTTTATATATAGGGGTGCTTAAAGCAAGCCTTCCTGCTACTGTTGCTCATTCTTTCAAACCTCCTGACTTTAATATTAAATTTGAGTTTATAATTCATCCAACACCGTTTGTGTTAGATACATGAATGATACCTCAATCACACTTCTTGTTGAGGAGAGCGGTGCGGTTTCTCTTCTAACAACTAACAAACCAGGTTGAAGAATTGGCAGATGATAAAACAGGAAGGAAAAAAGAGAGAGAGAAAAAATACATTGACTTACAACGAAGCAGGGATCACAGAGACCAGAAAATAATAGAGTCAGATGGATGAGCCTCTTTTTTTATTTTTCACTACAGAACACTAACCACATAGTAACACCTTATAACACCCTAGCAACCATCTAGCAATACCCCAGGAAGCATCCAGAACAACAAAACCACTGTACAGTAGCTGTGTCCCACAATTGATTATCTAGTATTCATTTTATACAGAGCCGATCCACCCTATACGCAAAATATGCAAGCTGGGGGCCCCCTTGCTCTCAAAGATGATTTCATTTTAGTTTAGTGTTTTAAATGTGGTCAGTGGTTATGAAAACATGAATGATCATTTCTTTTTATGCAGTGCACTGTTGCCCTTTCTACGTAAAAATCAGTCAAATCATGTAATGTGAATGTCGTACAGTCTTGCTCGAGACTAATAAAAATTAGCTGAAAGTGTACCGAGCCATGGAAGAGACACCATTTCTCCAAGAAGAGCTTTCCGCGAACGCGATTCGAGACGGAGTGAAACACAGACAAATGTGTTTCATTAATTCGCCGCTCATACCCCACTCCTAAATGTAAACTAGTATCATTGTATAGTATTCATTGCAACACTGAAATATATCTATTAGGGCTTACATTAATTAAATAAAATATAACATACTGTATAAACCCCTAATGTATATAACACAATAAATATATTACATTTAGCAGACTCTTTAAAAAAAAAAGGATTACATAAAAAATGTATTTAAATGTAAAAAAATGTATTAATAAATTATTTACATTAATTTATGCTATCAAACTGTAGGGTCAAAGAATTCTGTGAATGTCAATTGATGGTTTTCATTGTAAATTGTAAGTTGACCTGTATTTCTTTATTCAAAAAAAAAAGAGAAAGAAAAATCATGAAATTCAAATCAATCTTTTATTTTTTTTTACAGTGTAGATAAACTTGCTTTAATACATAGGGCCAGATTTACTAAACAGGGCAAATTAGCACGAGCGCGCAATTCCAAACCAGTGCAGATGGGAGTGTAAATTTCTGCAGGTGATTTACTGACAATACGCAAGTTAAAGAACACAGGCGCAACATCTCACTGACATATCGATCAACGCAAAAAGCACAGCAAAAATTAGCATAGTCACAAATAAGCAAAGGTACAAAATAGTTAAAGACGTGCTTTTTTTGGCCGTTAAATAATGGCACAAATACTGTACCAGTAATTTGACGAAGTCAAACATTAGTAAACCGCATTGCGTGATTCATTTTAATACTCTCCACCCATAAACTTTGCATCTAAAAGGGAAACACATACAAATGCATATTCAATGAGGTCAGGCGCAAAAGTAACTGTGTCTATGCCTTTTCAGAGCTAATTCGTCACTGCGAGTCTTTAGTAAAACCTGACAGTACTATTTTAATGCGAAAAAGTGCACTACTTTAATGCTTATTGTGTTTGAATCAGTCTAGACTGCACAGTAAAATTAGGAATTTTTAGGAAAATTGTCAATTGTCTTTTTTTTTTTTTTTTGCATCCACAAAAATGCATTCACACAAGCAGAAATTTCTAGTATTTTGATGGCAGAATGTTTAACCCTCTGGAGACTAAGGGTATTTTTGGGGCCTGGAGAAGTTTTGTCATGCCCTGACATTTGTGCTTTTTTCAGTTTCTTATAAATATCTAAATGGTTAAAGTCTAATCTCACTGTAATCAACACAAACTGGGCTATAATAATATGTGAGCAGCATGTATGTACATTAGGGGTGTAACGGTACGCAAAAATCACGGTTCGGTACGTACCTCGGTTTTGAAGTCACGGTTCGGTTCATTTTCGGTACAGTAAGGGAAAGAAATGCAAACATTAAACTGCAGGTTGTTTATTACTATAAACTTTTTTTTAACAATTTGTTTACACTTTTTTTTTAAATGCTTTTTAATAAAATATATATAAAATAAAAAAAGAATAAGAAATAAAATACTGCTGCAAAGTTCTCCACTAAATAAAATACTCTCAGTCTCAAACCAATATCATATAATAAAATATAATGAAAAATATAAATAAACAACTATGATTACAGTGCAGCATTACCAATCCCAGCTTGTAGGCCTGCTCATATTTAAAATATATATATATATATAACTTTTCCAAAGTGTAAAGTGCAGCATGAACAGCTTCAGTTTTGAGACCTGCTCAGATTTCGTTATAGCGTTGGACCGATCGGAATTAAGAGCAAAGGTCTGTTTAAATGCCGACGGGAGCTGCGTTTGAATTACAATCATTTTTTTCCTAGCTGTAGTGACGTTCACATTCGCATGATGCCTTTAGAAAACTTTAGGCCGGTGACACACTGGCATATTGCACCTCTCAGGCTTTATATTTATGCAGGGCTGGACTGGGACAAAAAATCGGCCCGGGCATTTTTGCCCAGACCGGCCCACTATATGATCATAAATACCACCCATCTTTGCACGCCCTTAATTATATGCATACCAACTCCTATTCATTAAAACCACTAATGCAATAAGTCAAAATTGTATATTTATTAATACATTTGAACTATACTCCACAGTGGTGAATCCTAAAACAAGCTATAAGCGGCTCTGGCATAGCAATACCAGTGTTTCTTACAGGATTTTTGTTAAAACTATGGTGGTGTGTCCTCGGTCGTTCTAGGGGGGTTCGGGGGCATGCCCCCCCGGGAGAAAGTTTTGTGCATTTTAATGTTAAATTCATTAATCTGGTGCACTTTGAGAGTTCAAAATTAAAAGCTCCAACCCATATTCAGTGTGCAAATTAAACAAAGAAAAATTCAAACCTCTTTTAGTTACAATGTCTATTTACATTACACCTATACATAATCATAGTTATAATATTAATCCAATGACAGTAATAGCCATATTTTGTAAAACAAATGCACAAAAAAATAAAGGAAACTTTCTTAATTAGTTGTACCAATTTCTATACTTGAAAGAGATAAGCACATGATCTTTTATTTTGACGCAAACTGCATCAAGCTTTTATTTTGGCGGAAAACATGGTTTACAAACGCCTCTTATTAAATTTCTTGTGAATTGCGGCAATCGTCAACTATGCAGATGTGGAAATAATCTACACTCATGACATGGCCTAAGTGTTTTGAAAGTAGTTATGCTTACCGCAGGCTCTACACTTTCTCATCTCTCTCCTGATCCTCCGTCCTCACTATCATCATCTGCCACAGGAGCTGATGAAGGTCAGAAAACATATATTTGACACAGTTTACAGTGTCTGCTTTAAGGACCTGGTTCTATTTTTTCACGCTATTTATCTGCACATTCCTTGCGTTTCTTCTCCATCTTTTTTTTACAGATACACACTGACACTGCTGCCGCTCGCTCACTCGTTTAAAGTTGTGATTGGGCCAGCCCAGTGTCAATCAAGAAAAGAGCCAATGGGCCGCTGATCTACGTGTTTCATGGGCTGGTCTGTCAAAAAAAAAAAACTAACACTGACTTTGACCAATGCATTACACCGGCACAAACCCAGCGCCGCCAATTAAGCAAAACAAAACAAAACGAATGGGCTGCCGATGTACAAATTTTATGGGCCGTTTAAAAAAAAAAAAAAAAAAAAAAAGTATGAGTATGAGATATCGGCCCAAAAAGCACGTCGGCCCACCGGGCAAATGCCCCGGTATGCCCAATGGCCAGTCCAGCCATGTATTTATGCTCAACATGAAGTATAGATATTTTTGTAGTGAAGACAAGAGCCTGGTCTGTCGGCGCCTCGGCGGTCTCCCTCTTTGTCACCTACAGTAGCAGCAGCGCGTCAGTACCGCGTCAGGCACCATTCTGGTGTGTAAAGACACAGAAAACGCGAAGCAGGTATCTTATTTTCTACAAAAAAACATTTTTTGTTATTATTATTATCATTATTATTATTGTTATTATTATTATTAATATTAATGTTGAAAAGAGCTGAGAATATTTTCTTCAGTTTTTTCAGGGGGGATAAATTGAAAGAAAAGCATTGTGTTACATTTGTTACAGTTACATTTATTTGTTAAATTTATATTATTTACATCAAGCTTTTGAATGGTATAGTATTGTATATTGTTATTGAACCTTCATAATATTTCACTTGATTATACATTTAGTCAGGAATTATAGTTTGGAAAAAGTCTAACTAGTAAAATGTTTACACGTAATGTGAAAACTAGTACAAGTGTATAAATAAATAAAAAGAGACTTACTCATGTTTATGATCTCTGCTGAATAAAGTGCTTCATTCTTTTTTTCCTGAGGAAATCCAAATCTCAAATCCTCAACCACATCACATCTTTTTGGAGTGAATTATGTCTTATTCCTCTCATTGCGAAGCAAACAGTAAAATAAAAAAACTTGAACAGTCTCGGTGTGCTGTCTTCTGTTATAGGCGTTATAGTCTTCTTGAATATTCTATTCAAGCCATGCGCTTCAGTTTGAAACATTAGAATCTGAATAGAGCGTTCAGCACGGGGGCGTGGTCAAATTAGAAGATAATGAAGGGACAATGAAAAATAGACATTGAGTTGTTTTCATATGGATTACTTTATCACAGAATATTTGTTTTCAGCAGCACTTGTTTAGTTTAAAAGAAGACATGTCTTTCTATAGACATATAGAGGCTTTCTATAGATATATCTCTCATGTCTCTTCGTTGAGTATTCACTGAGTTACAGTTCATTTTAATGACGTGTTTGTAAATGAAGATCAGTGCAGACAAAGGCTGCAGACAGCACACCTTGTTTGTTATCTTTATTTTACAAATGCACAAAGTTTTGTTGTTATTATGTCTGTATACAAAAAAGTAGACCCTTTACAGATTCGATTGATGTATTGCCCTTATCTGTACGATCAAAACTGAAAGTGTAATTTAAGTTCTTTTCAGGGTTATCAGGAGAAAATGCCTCATAACGCATATACGCGTTAATCGACTTCAGAGGGTTAAGAAATGATCTTATATCACATTTTACATGTGAAAGGGTATCCACTCCTCTGCAGGATGAGATCAGAGGGGAACCACAGGGAAAAGCCAATCAGAGCTTTAGACTCATAACATTACATCATCTTGTGCCTGGCACCAGACACCCCTCCTGAGAGTGTGGAAGTGTTGGAGTGCCATACGGAATTGGAAATGTTTAGATGATGTCCTCACTTCAGGATCTCTAATGTAAGCACATCAGTGCGCCAGACACAGATCAATCAAAGCTGGGTGAGAAAACTGCCCATCGTCTTCCTCTGCAGGGAAAAAGGATAATGATTCAAGCTTTCACATGGAAAACATAAAAAAAAAAAAAGTTTTCCACATGTAGAAAGCCAAGTTTAGGGCTGTGTGTGTAACTGTATGCCAAATCAATAATGATAAAATTTAACAAAAAAATTGTGTTTGCATCAATTTCTCCTCACTGAATAAAGTGTTATTGACCTTTAACCTGCATATTTCCTTCACAAACCTGTGATACAGTAGCTCAATATCTTACTGTACACTTCTCAAGTTCAGCAACTGATGTATTCTTTTAAAGTTTCCTGCTTTTGGTTTAATGGGTCTCTGGAGACGATATAGGGAATCCTTTGAAATATTCAGAGTATGAACATACATAGCCATATTTATGAAGCCATGTGCTCTTCATCATTGCTTCTTCATATTCGTTTTCAAGTAAGTGGGGGGAGAAATGTACAGGCAACAAAAGAGAGACCCTCCCTTCTTTCCATGCTTAAAGGGATAATTTATCCAAAATGTAAATGCTGTCTTCATTTACTCTCCCTCAGGTCATTCCAAACTTATATGATTGTCTTTCTGCTGTGAAACATAAAAGGAGAACTTTTGAATATTGTATGGAACTATCACTAATCTGAGATTTCTTTAATGTTTTTGAAAGTGTCTAATGCTCAACAATTTCCTGGACCAAACAGTATAAAACAGTAATAATGTGAAACATTACAATTTAAAATAACCGTTCTCTATTTTAATGTCTTTTAAAAATGTAATTTATTTAAGTGATGGCAAAGCTGCATTTCACCTCATGATCCTACCGAATTTTATTTTTATTTATTTATTTGATCAAATTTTTTACCCCCAAAATTCTTTGAGAATGTTCAAAATACTGGCTTTTATGTGGAACAGAAATATTTTGTAAAAATGTAAGAATATTTTTACTGTTACTTTTGAATAGAATGTCACTGCAGAATAATACAGGTCCTTCTCAAAAAATTAGCATATGGTGATAAAGTTCATTATTTTCCATAATGTAATGATAAAAATAATAAGCACTAGCGGTGCTTATGATGTGGTGGCTGTAAATCCACTTGTTGATAAGAAAATAAATATTTTGGATTAGGCTAATGTCATGTTATCATAAAAGGGGCCGTTCACATAGCGCGTTTTCTGCGCGTGCAGATTTCAAATGTAGGCGAGTGTTTTCCCAGGCGCGTCTATGTCAACGGTTGCATAGCAACGACAGACGCCACGAGAGAGCTTGTGGAAAGGAGAAACCGGTGCGAACTGCGCTCTCCATGATGACGAGGAAGTATCAGCAAAGAATTAATTGGATTCTAGCCCCTTGCATTAGCTTTAGATATATTTATGGAGATGAGAAATGAAATAAAAAGCCGTCATTAGTAATATCAGTCCGTCAGAAAAGCAGTTCTAGGATTAATCTTGGCTGGATAACTCTTAGCAGGTTTAAAATTGAATGCAGTTTTGGATTAAATAAAAGTACAGTCAAGTCAAATAAAACACGTTTTATCTCCTGTATAGTTTGGTAACACTACAATAAGATACCATTCATTAACATAATGCGTTACAACAACACATTGAGTGAATAATATATTTTTACAACATCAATGTTTGTGAATGTTATTTAATACAAACACACTGGTCATGTTTGTTCACTTCATTCATTGTGCATTAGATCATGTTAACATAAATAATGTTAACTTTTGATTTTAAAAATGTATTTTTAAATTAACCCCAAGGAGAATAATTGCGACAGTATAACTAATATTTATTGTTAGGTCATTTTATCTAATGTAGATAATAAAATAATACTACAGTTTCTATCTTTGTAACCGTGATATAAACTTTAATATATGTAAATTTAATCTAAATTAAGCTTTGGTACCGAAATTAATACAGAGAACCGTGGATTTTCACTGGTATTGGTACCGAATACTAAAATTTTGGTACCGTGACAACACTAGTAGCTCTGTTAGCTCGGTAATTTAGACAATAGGCTGTTGACAGAGTAACATTAACGTAGGTAATGGCTGTTATGTTATTTTCTTTTCAATGACGTTCCTTGTTACATGTTCATTGCTGGATTTATGGAAAAACATCAATCAATATTGCATATCCATAATTATTATAATGGATATAATTAAAGAATACTTACACTATAACGTAAATTAGAACTGTAACGCAAAACAAAAATGGATTTTTACACCTATTTTGTATTTTACTCGAATACAAATACAAATACTTTCCCCCCCTCAACAAATACAAATACAGATACAAATACCAGCTGCTTTGCACACCCCTAAATATATATATATATATATATATATATATATATATATATATATATATATATCTTTTACTCTTTTTCATGTAATTACAATGAGGACTAGAGCTTTCAAGACTTTATATATATGACTTGACAGCCATTTTGAGGAGAACTATCCTTTTCAAGATGACAACATTTTGAAGTTGTGACCATTTACGGTATTTAAAACTAGGTAAATTTGTGTACTTGCTGGGAATACAGGAATCATTCAAAGTAAGTGCTGCTTGCAGCTGGCATTCCAGCATAGTGGAAATTTAACAATCAAAATAAGAAAGTTGTGGAAGTGTGCGTGAGGAAGGCAGGGGGCGGAAGACTGAAATGGGAGTCACACAGAATAAACCTGAGGGCATTGACTGCTGCTCAGCCCATCCTAGACTTTAATTACTGCTAGTGAAGCAGCCATTCACATATCTCCAGGGTGGCTCGGCTTACCTCTGAATTAATGATGCACAGGGCTCAAGTGAATCCAGGGGCATGATTCTAGAGGTTAGTATAGTGATGGCCAAACTTATTAGAACATTAGTAAAAAAAAAAAAAAAAAAGGAAATATCAGTTACATTTCCAAACATTCATGTTGCCATTAATTGTAATAATCCAGTGAGATTGTTTTGTTTTATATATGTTGCAGCCTTATTCTACGATTTTATATTATTAATTCCAATTATTATTAATCAGTTACAATTAAAAGTAATTATTAAATCACACAAATTAATTATTTTAATTTTACTTTTAAATTAATCAACACACCACATACCCCATCATGAAAGGTACTGAAGTACACAATAAAATACTATAAAAGTAATTGTAAAAAATAATTATATCTATCTCAATCAATCCACAATTTGTAATGCGGCAGCTCTGTGCTTTTCTGATTAATTTGAACTAATAATCATTCCCCTAGATGGCAAAGCAAGTTAAAACAGATTTATGATCATTAAGCAACTTTGTAAATAAATAAATAAATAAACAAATAGAATTTGGACCCCCATATTTTGCTTAGATTAAATTATTGGACTACATGAAGTGAAAGACATGAAACTAGCACCATGTAGCAGATTGGTTGCAATTATATACTTTGGGAGCCATGATACAAATACAGTGTATTCCAGAGAGCCGTGTAATAAGAGTTTTGAACTGGTCATTTCAGCAGGTCTAGACTATTTCAGAAGGACATGTAGTATTCTTTGTGTGTTTTTTTTTTAATAATGTTAGCATACACTATGTTTTTTACACAAAGTAGACGGTTTTTGTTCTTGTTGAGGCAGTTTTGTTGACATTAATGATGACTTTCTTTCTCCAATGGTGGTGGGAGCTACTGTTGCTTTGTATTGCTCTGTCTCAACTGCCCATTTCCAGAAAAATATGTCTCGCATTAGTTTCTCACAGACCTCATCTTTCTCCTCATAGTTTTTTTAGAGAAGAGTCTAATAAAAACAGTTTAAAACTTAGTGAAACCCACTGGGCTAATGAGCCATGAGATATCAAAAGGCCCAAACGAAACAAAAATGACTACAGGACGTGGGCAGATTGTTAAATTGCCACAAGGAGCCTTGAGAGTGATTTAAGTTTCTCTCAAGCCTCCTATCCAGCGTGTCTCATAACTCCTCATAACTCCAGGCCTGTGTGCTACAGGGAGGGTCCGCAGAGTGACAATAACCTGCTGTGCCATACATCAGCTTAGCACCTTCATTAGCCACCGCAATTGTATTGCCGCATCATAATTATCCCACTCCAATATCCCGAGAGCCACCGCCTCATCCTCATCCTCCTCTGCCTTCTGAGATGTCATAAAAGAAAGAGGGGGAAAAAAATGCATGAAACATGTTGGATGGAGCTGAATTATTCATTCCATTCTGTTCTGTTTTGCGTTCACACTAGCCCTTCCCTTTAACTTTACATGCCATTAGCTAGATGTCAAAAGTATCTGAGCTACTTGCAAGCACTATTATTACAAAATAGCCGAAATAACAGCTGTTGCTTTCATGCTGTTGCTATGAAAGGCCATTGTGAAGCTATTTTAAGCAAATGAAAATATAAGAATGAATACGATGGTAAAAGTGTTTTTTTTTTTAGAAGAGGGGTGTATCATGTAAATACCATGGTTTATTATTCAGCGCCACAGTAAAGCTGAAGTATCATGGTATTACCATTTGAAACCTTCCTGGTGTACCAGCACTGTACTTTTCTGTAAGGGTAAGTAGAAATCATATGATTCATCGACACTTTCAATGCCATAAAAAACACCACTGACGTGGTGAAGAATCACTCGACAAGTTTTGGCTTCGTGAACAACAAAAGGCCCCGGAGGTTGCATTTTATTTACAATAATAATAGGTGCAGGATGGCAAGCCGGTGCGTGGAGGCTAGTGCTCACGGTGCTCTTCAGTGCTCAATCCAAGTGAAAGTGGGTGTCCAAACGTGCTCCAAAGTGGGTGGGCTGTCGGTCACTCGCTGCTTTCTGGAGAGAAATGAGAGAAAGGGTTAGTGCAGTGTGCAGCTGTGACCGATCAGCCGGCGGTGAGGACGTGCAGGTGTATGCGGTTGGTTGCCAGGGCGGCGCTGATTCCTCCTAGGATGCTCGTCACATCCCCCCCAAGTGTCGTTCTGGTCCTGCGAACAAATTGGGAAAGTAGGGGTGAAGTTAGGGGAGGATGGGGAATGACCCCCGACAGACCTGCATAAGCTGTCCAGATTCTTGAGAGGTCATCCACACTCGCGTTGGCAGCCCCAGCCCGATGGCGCACCTCAAAGTGGAAGTCCTGGAGCGCTAAGAACCAGCGAGTCACCCTGGCATTGGTGTCCTTGGCGCGGGCCATCCACTGTAGGGGCGCGTGGTCGGTTACCAGGGTGAACTTGCGTCCCAGGAGGTAGTACCGCAGCTCCAGGACTGCCCACTTGATGGCCAGGGCCTCCTTCTCCACGAGGGCGTAGTTCCTCTCGGCCGGGGACAGCTTCCTGCTGACCTGTATTTGGGATAGGACTGCTCCCAGTCCTGTGTCGGAGGCATCCGTCTACAACAGGAAGGGGCAGCTGAAGTCCAGAGCGCGAAGGACAGGTGCGGACGTGAGCGCTGTCTTGACCTGGGCGAAGGCCTCTTCCGCCGATGGTGTCCAGCATAATTTCTCTGGCTGCCCCTTCCTGTTCAGGTCTATCAGGGTGAGGCGGCTAAAGAGGAGAAGTTGGGGATAAAACATCGGTAATAACACGCCAACCCCAAGAAGGCTCGTACCTGGGTCTTCATCCGGGGCCTCGGGGCGGAGTGGATGGCCTCTACCTTTTTCTCCTGTGGCCGGATGAGACCTCGGGCGACTTGGAAGCCCAGGTACTTGGCCTCAGAGAGGGCTAGGTGGCATTTTCGGGGGTTGGCGGTGAGTCCAGCCCGCCGGAGCTCCGAGAGCACCCTCCGCAGACGATCCAGATGTTCCTCCCATGCCTCGGAGTGGATCACTACGTCATCCAGGTAGGCAGCCGCGTACGCCTGGTGGGGCCACAGGAGGATGTCCATCATTCGCTGGAACTTCGCGGGGGCCCCGTGTAGGCCGAAGGGAAGGGTCCGGTACTGCCAATGGCCACTGGGGGTTGAGAAGGCAGTCTTCGGCTTGGCAGCCTCGGAGAGCGGTACCTGCCAATAGGCCATGGTGAGGTCCAGGGTACTGATGTACCGGGCCCTTCCCAGGCGGTCCAGCAGTTCGTCGACCCGAGGCATGGGGTACCCGTCGAACTCGGAGACTTTGTTCAGGCGGCGGAAGTCATTACAAAAGCGGAGGGTGCCAATCCGGCTTTGGGACCATCACAATGGGGCTGGACCTTGGACTCCGGGATGGCTCTATTACCCCCAACTTCAGCATGTTTTGGACCTCTTCCTCAGTAGCCTGCCGATGAGCTTCCGGGACGCGGTAGGGCCGTTGCCTGACGACGACTCCTGGGGGTGTCCTAATGTCGTGCTGTAGCACGTTGGTCTGCCCAGGCTGGGAGGAGAACACATCCTGGAACTGACTGACCAGGTGCTGCAGCTCCGTCTTCTGGGCAGCCAAGAGATGGGGGTTGACGTCCACAACCACGGGTTCGGTGAGGCTCAGAGCAGCTAGGACCAGGACCATGACGCGGTCTCCGGGTTGGAACTCACGTGGTTGGGCTGCCCGGTCGTAGTGACGTTGCTGCGCTTGCTGGGCCCTGGTGAGGTGTTCCCGGACTAACGGCATCACTCGGTCGATCCGTTCCCTCATCTGTCGGATGTGCTCGATGATGGTGCGATGAGGGGCAGGCTGCTGCTCCCACGCTTCCCGGGCCACGTCCAAGAGCCCCCGCTCCCCTTCCGCAAAGGAAGGGGAGCAGTAAGCCCGTTGGGCTTCTCCAGTGAGGAGGGGTGCCAGTGCAAGTGCCCACTCGTCCTCGGGCCACGCCTTGCACTGAGCGGTATTCTCGAAGACCTGTAGGAAGACTTCCACATCGTCATCTGCGGTCATTTTCGGTAACAGGCGGGTGGCTTGGGCGCGAGGATCAGGTAGCGGAACGGGATGAACGGCGGCGAGTTCTTTCTCCATCCTGCCCTGGAGAGTGGCGAGGTGTTCTACAATCTGCTGCTGGCGGATGCTCACTTCCGCGAGGCGCTGTAGAACTTCTTCCATCGTGGGGCCGAGCGCGCCTCTTTCCACGGTGCTGGGGCATGCAAACATGGAAGAGAAAAAAAAAGGAAGAGGAAGAATTAAGGGCTGGGGCGGTGAACTTGCTGGTGATTCTTCACCAATGTGCCCGCATTCTCCACCACTGTGACGTGGTGAAGAATTACTCGACAAGTTTTGGCTTCGTGAACAACAAAAGGCCCCGGAGGGTGGATTTTATTTGCAATAATAATAGGTGCAGGATGGCAAGCCGGTGCGTGGAGGCTGGTGCTCACGGTGCTCTTCAGTGCTCAATCCAAGTGAAAATGGGTGTCCAAACGTGCTCCAAAGTGGGTGGACTGTCGGTCACGCGCTGCTTTCTGGAGAGAAATGAGAGAAAGGGTTAGTCCAGCGTGCATTCGGCTCGAGACCAGTGTCTGTCCTGTCTGCTCAGCATGTGCTGCTTAAGAGCCGTGTTCTGATGAACACTGAATTCAATGATGAACTGCCTTTAACTATCATTTTACATTATTGACACACTGTTTTCCTAATGAATGTTGTTCAGTTGCTTTGACGCAATGTATTTTGTTTAAAGCGCTATATAAATAAAGGTGACGACTTGACTTGATGAGGTGCAGCTGGCGGTGAGGACGTTGAAAAAGTGCCGTTGGTTGACAGGGCGGCGCTGATTCCTCCTATGACGCTAGTCACAAAATGTATCATAGAAGTACGAGTCTAATGGAAATCAATGCCTTTTGCCCAGCAAAAATATATGGCAGAGGTAAGAGCACAGGTTTTGTAGAGCCCCAGGCAAGATCCCTGTAAAAAAGGCATGAACAGTATCTCTTCTTTTTTTATCACTAAAAAGTATGCAGTATACAAAGAATCAACTAAGCAATGCTGAAGAAACAGCATGCCCATGAACTACATTCGATATATGTATATATATAAACATATATTTGAAAAAAATAAATAATTTTAATTATTTAAATACAACCACTATATAGTACAATTACACCTTTAATATATAATATAATATAATATAATATAATATAATATAATATAATATAATATAATATAATATAATATAATATACAACCCGAATTCCGGAAAAGTTGGGACGTTTTTTAAATTTTAATAAAATGAAAACTAAAGGAATTTCAAATCACATGAGCCAATATTTTATTCACAATAGAACATAGATAACGTAGCAAATGTTTAAACTGAGAAATTTTACACTTTTATCCACTTAATTAGCTCATTTAAAATTTAATGCCTGCTACAGGTCTCAAAAAAGTTGGCACGGGGGCAACAAATGGCTAAAAAAGCAAGCAGTTTTGAAAAGATTCAGCTGGGAGAACATCTAGTGATTAATTAAGTTAATTGATATCAGGTCTGTAACATGATTAGCTATAAAAGCTTTGTCTTAGAGAAGCAGAGTCTCTCAGAAGTAAAGATGGGCAGAGGCTCTCCAATCTGTGAAAGACTGCGTAAAAAAATTGTGGAAAACTTTAAAAACAATGTTCCTCAACGTCAAATTGCAAAGGCTTTGCAAATCTCATCATCTACAGTGCATAACATCATCAAAAGATTCAGAGAAACTGGAGAAATCTCTGTGCGTAAGGGACAAGGCCGGAGACCTTTATTGGATGCCCGTGGTTTTTGGGCTCTCAGACGACACTGCATCACTCATCGGCATGATTGTGTCAATGACATTACTAAATGGGCCCAGGAATACTTTCAGAAACCACTGTCGGTAAACACAATCCGCCGTGCCATCAGCAGATGCCAACTAAAGCTCTATCATGCAAAAAGGAAGCCATATGTGAACATGGTCCAGAAGCGCCGTCGTGTCCTGTGGGCCAAGGCTCATTTAAAATGGACTATTTCAAAGTGGAATAGTGTTTTATGGTCAGACGAGTCCAAATTTGACATTCTTGTTGGAAATCACGGACGCCGTGTCCTCCGGGCTAAAGAGGAGGGAGACCTTCCAGCATGTTATCAGCGTTCAGTTCAAAAGCCAGCATCTCTGATGGTATGGGGGTGCATAAGTGCATACGGTATGGGCAGCTTGCATGTTTTGGAAGGCTCTGTGAATGCTGAAAGGTATATAAAGGTTTTAGAGCAACATATGCTCCCCTCCAAACAACGTCTATTTCAGGGAAGGCCTTGTTTATTTCAGCAGGACAATGCAAAACCACATACTGCAGCTATAACAACAGCATGGCTTCGTCGTAGAAGAGTCCGGGTGCTAACCTGGCCTGCCTGCAGTCCAGATCTTTCACCTATAGAGAACATTTGGCGCATCATTAAACGAAAAATACGTCAAAGACGACCACGAACTCTTCAGCAACTGGAAATCTATATAAGGCAAGAATGGGACCAAATTCCAACAGCAAAACTCCAGCAACTCATAGCCTCAATGCCCAGACGTCTTCAAACTGTTTTGAAAAGAAAAGGAGATGCTACACCATGGTAAACATGCCCCGTCCCAACTATTTTGAGACCTGTAGCAGAAATCAAAATTGAAATGAGCTCATTTTGTGCATAAAATTGTAAACTTTCTCAGTTTAAACATTTGCTAAGTTATCTATGTTCTATTGTGAATAAAATATTGGCTCATGTGATTTGAAAGTCTTTTAGTTTTCATTTTATTAAAATTTAAAAAACGTCCCAACTTTTCCGGAATTCGGGTTGTAATATAATATAATATAATAGATATTATAGATATGTGGGGGAAATAAATAATGATTTAAATATGTTCATAAACTGTTTAAAAAAAATCTAAGGTGTGATTAAAAGAAATTATTGGAGTGCACCTCATTAAATGAACAAACCATCCATCCATCCATCTTTTACTACAGACGCTGAATAAGTGAAACTGAACATCATCTCAGTTTTCTGGGCTCTGTGTTGGTTTATGTGCAGACTTGAGTGCTCTAGGTTTATATGTAATACAGCAGGACAGCTGGTGCAGTCCGTGGCATCTCTGAGGGCTGGTCGTAAATCAGCGATGTGGACTGTTAACCAATCAACAGCTGTAAATCAGGCAGGAAGCTACAGGGCTCTGGAGGACAGAGATAATATGTAATATGTGCCAATATGTAATTTGATATTGACATGGTATTCCCACTGGCCCAATAAATCTGTCGAATATAGGTCTCTCAAGGTTTCTGTCGAGAGGAGAGAGAGAAGTGTGGGGGAAAAGTACTCTAAAAACACACAAACTTTGGAATACCAGTACCTCGGGTCTGACAGTATGCTGTCAAAGCATGTGAAGTAATCACTCTGTAGTTTAACCACAGCACAGTGAGGCCAGTAAAGTGATGAGTCAGAATCTTACTCACACTGAAATTACACGCAAAAGTGCAGTCTTCCACCTGCATTAAGAGCAGGGAGTTTACAGTCGTACACCAGTGCTTTTCAATCTGCAGCCTGAGACAAACACTTCTTAAAAACAACATTCAGCCTTTCCTCTGATTAAACAAATGAAACTGACTTGAAGTCACAATTTAGCTATTATGTGTCCTCACATTAAACCTAGCAATTTTCTGGTGATCAAATGAACTCATTTCATATGCTACATGTGTGTGAGGGAATTGTGGACACACAACAGCAATAAAGATGAAATGAATGGGGGCTAGATAAATAAAAATAAATATATAAATAATATATTTGAGTTAATTATTTTTGTTGTTTTTATAAAATAAAATTAAAATATGTAAATAAATACACAAATGTATTTGAGTTAATGATTTTTGTTATTATTATAATTATTATAGTAATATAAAATGAATACAAATTAAAAAAAATATTGCATTGTATCAACAATAGTTTATTATTATTATTTTTATTATTATTAATAGTAGCTAGTTTTAAATTTTGACATTATTTAAATTACTTACATTTACCATTTTCACACTAAAATGTTACAATTTATATTTTATAATATTACATAAAATCGCCTAAAATGAGGACTGTTTGGTTGTACTGATGATGTCATACGCATGTTGAAATGATATGCTGCTTGTGAGTGTTGGAATAGAGGGAGAGGTTGAGAACCACTGTCATACACTTACAAATCAGCCTTGACTTTGCACATCACTTTGCTATATTGCCCCATCAGTCTCTCTGGGCTGATGAAGCCTCATCTATAGATCTCTCCCTAACTTGCCAGGCTGCGTGATGGATGAATATCCCACAAACCCATCTCTCCAGTTCATGTGGACTGCTGTAGCCAACAGAGCCAATTAACACAGGCCGTCTAACAGAGCAATCTAATAGCACACAGCCTGTGTGTGTGTTAATGTCTTTTATATGCAGGTAATTATCATTTGAAAAATTGAGTACCAACTTAAAGACTCCTAGACTTTTGTCGTTTAACTTGCCCTTAGCTATGATATGACATGAAAATATTGCAACCATAGGAAATATTGTTTTTGTGAATTAATGTTTTGTGAGTTAATGAAAATGTCATGTTAAACATAAAAAAATGTATTTATAAGATGGATAATTCTGGTTGTAAATCTGATCGGGTGAATCCAAGAAAGTCTAAGGTCTTAAAGTTGGTCATTAAGACTTTTTAGAGGGAAATGATTGCTTTTATTTAGCAAAGACACATTAAATTGATCAAGCGACAGTAAAAACAGTGTAATGTTAAAAACATCTACTTCAAATAAGTGTTATGTTTAACTTTCTATTCATCAAAATGCATCACAGTTTCCACATAAATACTAACTGCTGTCAACATTTATAATGAGAAATGTTCCTTGAGCAGCAAATTGGTTTTGGTTTTACCAAAAAAAAGTTTTACCATCACAGGAATAAATTACAATTTAAAGTATATCAAAAATGTTGTTGTGGGGGTGTTGTTTTGAAATATAATATTTCACTATATATATCTGTTAAGTAAAACTTATTTTCTCAAAGTTTTGAATGACAGTTTATTGTAAAACAATTTAACACATTTATTTAAAAATGATTTTAATTCCTTTCATAGCATTATTATAAAAAAAGTAAATAAAAATACCAGCAGTATTTGCATATTGTACTGAGAACAGCTGGCAAATACATGAGTATATATAATTATCTTTAAAATACAGTGTCCTGAAAAGAGAGATTTTTTTTTTTTTGCTAAATTTATTACTCAGTGTGTTCACTAAAAGAAACAGAAGGATTATGAGGCGCCCTGCCTAGTTAAGTCAAGCTCAATGCCTTTTAACTTTTTAACTGAAACTATAAGTCCTAAACTAATTAGTGAAATGAGCCGCTGCTTTCTGGAAATGAAAAAGGGGTGGGGGCTGAGAGGAAAATATGAAAGCTAAATCTGTTTTTGTATTTTAATGGTAAGCTGCATGAAATATTGTGTAACTGCAACTGCAAGTGCAAACAATACACCATAACATAAAAGTACAAAACACACACATTTACTAGAGCTGAGGAAACACTATGTCTTTTTGCGTAAGAATGTGGCTCTTATGCCTGGCTCACACCTCTTGTCGAGCACCTCGATCTGTCCCGATGTTCGGCGCGGATTATCTGGTAATGTGCGGCATTCACCGATCGAATCTCACACCTCCCGATCTGCTCGCACACAAATTGGGGCAGCCCCGATTATTATCAAACGTTTGATATTTAGGATTTAAATCGGGATGATGATGTCTGTATGATTACGTCAGTACTTTCACAGCCGATGAGCAAAACAGCTGATGTGCGGCTTTGTTGGATAGTAGTGATAGAGGAAACTGTTTCTTGACATTTTGTAGTAACACAACTGTCTGTATAATATGGCAAAAACGCATCACAACTGTAAGGAGAAAGAGAAGCGCTGGAGAGAAATCGAGTGAGTGCACAAAGCTAGCATGCTAAAAAAAAAAAGATTCAGTGACGAGCGGCTGCGTGAGATCACGTGACGCTCCCTCTGACATGATAATCTTAATAATATCTTGCAGTGTGTGATGTGCCACGATGTTCAAATCTTGTAGTGTGTGCATGTTTAAAATTTGAGGGAAGATAATCTGCAAAGATTCTCCTCATGTGTGTGCTGCAACCAGATTTCAAAATCAGTTATGATTTTAAAACTCCTGTAGTGTGAGCCAGGCATTAGTCTGAAAAAGGTACAATGTGGACCAGATTTTGTTGTTTAGCCTCAGTTCAGGTTACTGAGAGACTTTTTATTTTGTATATGCCACTGATGGAAACAACTCTAAAATTTAGGCTCAAGAACTGCCAGGTTGGAACAACGTACCTCAAGTAAAGTCTAACTAAAGAGCTCAAAATCTTCAATCTGAGGACAAAAGGGAGCAGATGCTGCTTTTCAATTGTTTTCCCAACATATGAGAGATATGACAGTGATCTGGATACAGGCCCAAATCGTCCATGCAGTAATCCATGAAAAAAAAAAAAGAGGATGGATATCTTTCTCTTAGGGCTTAATAAAATGCCTGTATTGCTCAAATGGGCATATAATAAAACAACTGGATTATACGCTGCCAATTAACAGCAAACAAAGTATGATATTATAAGGACTGTGCAAAATCACAATCCTGGCTTTGATATGGGATCACTCAAATCTGGGTTTATTTGTCAGAAAATGGAAATTACATTTTTAAGTCTTTAAAGATTTCTAAAGATTAAAGATAAAGATTTTCCTTTCTGTTTTCTGTGAATGTGTGAGCCTTCTGTTTCATTAGCTGGCATAGGAAAATAAATGGAAGAATATCAAAGTGCAGTAAATGGTAAAACTGTTTTCAGGTTTAGAGGAACACTCCACTTTATTTGAAAATAGGCTAATTTTCCAACTGCCCTAGAGTTAAACAGTTGAGTTTTACGGTTTTCGAATCCATTCAGCCGATATCTGGGTCTGGCGGGAGCACTTTTAGCTTAGCTCAGCATATATCATTGAATCTGATTAGACCGTTAGCATCTTTCTCATAAATGACTAAAGAGTTTCTATAATTTTTCTATTTAAAACTTGACTCTTTTGTAGTTACATTGTGTACTAAGACTGACAAAAAATGTAAAGTTGCTAATTTCTAGGCCGATACGTTTCAGGACAAATTATACTGTTATCGAGTCTTGCTTTGTTTTATCTCCGTATACTTCAATGTTAACGACAAATGAAAGGCTATAACAGCATATTGCACTAGAACAATGGCCTGTTTTTGTCTCATGTGTTGGAGAGACTGAGATATACATTTGTGTTTATCTGTCTAGCAGCAAGGTAGAAATTGTACCTTAAAACCGACGTTGACATGATGTTGGCGAGGTTTTCCATCTGAGTGTGCTACACTCATGTACCTCAAAAATCCCTATTTTTTGTTAGCATGAACCAGCAAGGGAGATGTGCATTTACTGTCTCGTTGATACAGTATTGTACATCCGATAAGGTGCTTAGCATTCGTTCAAAACTTACCTTTCTTTGTGCAACTTCAGGTGTTGAACAAAGTAGGGCTGCAACTAACGATTATTTTGATAATCGATTAATCTGTCGATTCTGAGTGGCGCCGATACAGGATGGCTGCCTCCGTGACGTGCTCTACAGTTGTTTTTGTGTTTTTGTTAGTTTGTCCTGTCTTTAGTTATATTCCTGCAATCAGTTTCACCAGGGACGAATTGCTGGATATTCGGCAACACACATCTCCCGATATTTCACCGGTTTTCGACTATTCTGATGTTTTGCTGGACATTCTTGTCGGCGGAGCGGCTGCCCTGATCACACGCTTCAAGAGGACGCGCAGGCGGGGAAAGCGAGCGGGAGCGCTCGTGAGACTCAGAAAACGCGGATTTCGAACGCCGTTGCCTAGCATCCATCTGGCAAATCTCCGCTCTCTACCCAACAAAACGGACGAACTGCTTCTGCTCTCTCGGACAAATAAAGATTTCTCCCACTCTGCTGCTCTGTGTTTCAAGGAAACTTGGCTGAATGACACCATACCGGACAGCGCGCTCCATCTGCCGGACTTTCAGCTGTTTAGAGCGGATCGCGACGCAGAATCAACGGGGAAATCGCGCGGCGGCGGGACATGCTTTTACATCAATGAACGGTGGTGTACAGATGTAACTGTGTTAAAGAAGACGTGCTGCTCAAATCTCGAAACGCTCTTCATTAACTGCAAGCCGTTCTATTCGCCGCGGGAGTTTCATTCGTTCATTCTGGTTAGTGTTTACATCCCTCCTCAAGCGCACGTGAGCTCAGCTTTACAGAAACTTGCTGAGCAGATCACAGAGACAGAACAACAACACCCAGACTCTGTTTTAATCATTCTTGGGGACTTTAATAAAGCCAATCTCTCCCGTGAACTGCCAAAATACAGACAGCATGTTACTTGTCCCACAAGAGACAGTAATATATTGGATCACTGTTACACAACAATAAAGGATGCATTTCACTCTGTTCCACGAGCAGCTTTGGGACATTCTGATCACCTTCTGGTTCATCTTATACCGACCTACAGGCAGAAACTAAAATCAGCTAAACCTGTATTAAGGACTGTAAAAAGATGGACTAATGAAGCAGAGCAGGATTTACAATCTTGTTTTGACCTCACTGATTGGAGTGTTTTTGAAGCTGCTGCCACCGATCTGGATGAACTCACAGAGACCGTAACATCATATATCAGTTTCTGTGAGGATATGTGTATTCCTACCAAGACTCAACTAAATTACAACAATGACAAACCGTGGTTCACTGCAAAACTCAGACAGCTCCGTCAGGCCAAAGAAGATGCTTACGTGAAGGGGGACAATGTCTTGTATAAACAGGCTAAATACACACTGGAAAAGGAGATCAAAGTGGCAAAGAGGAATTATTCTGAAAAAATAAGGACTCAGTTCACTTCGAACGACTCCGCATCAGTGTGGAAAAGCCTAAAGAAGATCACCAATTACAAGACACCACCCCCCAGCACTGTGGAAAATCAACGACTGGCAGACGATCTGAACGAGTTTTACTGCAGGTTTGAAAGAACACCCATCACCTGCCCTGAACACCTCTCCACACAACCGTTCACACCAATAACAACTCCTGCAACCAACCCTGAATGCCTCTCCAAACAAACGTTCACACCATTCACAGCTCCTGCAACCAACCCTGAATGCCTCTCCACACAACCGTTCACACCATTAACAGCTCCTGCAACCCATCCTGATCACCTCTCCAATCAACCGCTCTCACCATTCACAACTCCTGCAACCAACCCTGAATGCCTCTCCAAACAACTGTTCACACCACTCACAACTCCTGCAACCCACCCTGAACACCTCTCCAATCAAGCGCTCTCACCATTCACACCTCCTGCATCCCCCCTCTCCCCCACACCTGCAATACAGATCAGCGAGGATGCGGTGCGCCAGGTCTTCAGGAAGCAGAAAAGGAAAAAAGCACCAGGCCCAGATTGTGTTACACCAGCCTGTCTGAAATCCTGTGCTGACCAGCTGGCCCCCATCTTCACAAAGATCTTCAACAGATCGCTGGAGCTGTGCGAAGTCCCTTCATGCTTCAAACGCTCCACCATCATCCCCATCCCAAAGAAATCCAAAATTACAGGACTAAATGACTACAGGCCTGTGGCTCTAACGTCTGTAGTCATGAAGTCATTTGAAAAACTGGTGCTGGCCCACCTGAAGGACATCACTGGACCCTTGCTGGATCCTCTTCAGTTTGCCTACAGAGCAAACAGGTCTGTGGACGATGCAGTAAACATCGGACTGCATTATGTTCTGCAACACCTAGACAGACCGGGGACCTATGTGAGGATCCTGTTTGTGGACTTCAGCTCTGCCTTCAACACGATCATCCCAAACCTCCTCCTGCCCAAACTAACTCAGCTCTACGTGCCCACCTCCGTCTGTCAGTGGATCAACAGCTTCCTGACAGACAGGCAGCAGCTAGTGAGGCTGGGAAAATACACATCCAGCACCCGTACAATCAGCACCGGAGCTCCCCAGGGCTGTGTTCTCTCCCCACTGCTCTTCTCCCTGTACACTAATGACTGCACATCTAAGGACCCCTCTGTCAAGCTCCTGAAGTTTGCAGATGACACCACACTCATCGGCCTCATTCAGGACGGTGACGAGTCTGCTTACAGACAGGAGGTTAAAGAGCTGGCTGTCTGGTGCAGTCTCAACAACCTGGAGCTTAACACGCTCAAAACAGTGGAGATGATCGTGGACTTCAGGAGAAACCCCCCTGCACTCCCCCCACTCACCATCATGAACAGCACTGTGACTGCAGTGGAGTCATTCAGGTTCCTGGGCACCACTATCTCTCAGGACCTGAAGTGGGACATTCACATTGACTCCATTGTGAAAAAGGCCCAGCAGAGGTTGTACTTCCTTCGCCAGCTGAGGAAGTTTAACCTGCCACAGGATCTGCTGAAACAGTTCTACTCCACCATCATCGAATCCATCCTCTGCACTTCAGTAACTGTCTGGTTCAGCTCAGCTTCTAAATCGGACCTCAGAAGACTACAGAGGGTAGTCCGGACTGCTGAGCGAATTATCGGTACAACCCTCCCATCTATTCAAGAACTGTACTTATCCAGAGTGAGCAAAAGGGCTGTTAAAATCACTCTGGACCCCTCACATCCAGCACACTCCCTCTTTGAACTGTTGCCATCTGGTCGACGCTACAGAGCACTGAGCGCCAGAACGACCAGACACAGGAACAGTTTCTTCCCTCAGGCAATCCATCTTATGAACAGCTGATAATAACTGTGGGACACACTACACTATTTATATTTATATACACTACACTTTTTATCCAACACACATACTTAGCGTACACGTAAATCTTTTGCACATAATATACATGTACATACATGGAACACACTATACTACTTATATTTATATTTATATACACATACACTTATTTATCCAAACACACATACTTAGCGTACAGTTACAATTTTTCCACATAATATACATGTACATACATAAATGCTCTTTTTAATATACCTGCCATACATTGTCAATTTGTATATTGTCAATCCTTACCCACCTATTTGTATTTTTTTGTATTTTTTATTCCTTATTGTGTTTTTTGTTCTGTCGCTGTTATGTTGCACTGCGGAGCTCTGTCACGAAAAAAAAAATTCCTCGTATGTGTGAACATACCTGGCAATAAAGCTCATTCTGATTCTGAAATCATTTTTATGATTAATCGATTAATCGGTTTATGTACTTATATTTTAGTTTTTTCCATTTTTTCCCCAAGTAAATTATTAATAAATGGTCTTTATCCTTCAGCATAGATTTTTAAGAGAATTTAACCATTTTGCACTGTCATATCCTCATCAAAAATATACCTGGAGTTGTTTTATTGTGTTAGTAATCCTTTGTCAAACTCTTCTTCAATCAAAACACTGACCCATACTCTAGTAAATTTCACAAGGAGATTTCAAATAATGTTTTCACCATGGCAGTCCTTAGAGCTCCTAAAGTAGTTTAATATCCTGGACAAAGCTTATTAAGGAATCTTTCAGAACATATTTTCACGAAAGAATAAGGATAAAACAGAATAAAATTGCAGTGCATTGTATTTTATTATTTACTGGGAAACAGCTTTATAGCTTTTGCTGTGAAATTGTAAACAATCCTTCGAAAAAAGTGCCAGTGGCATGAAACCTGAATGGAACTCACAATTTAAAGTAAAATCCATCAGAAGGTTGTCCAGAAAAAAAAATTGGACACACACAAAAAACCTGCTGTGTGAAAAAGAGCAGTGAATACTTAGAAAAAAAGTGCATTTCAAACATCTTTAAACATTTACCTCTCTCATTCAGTCATAATTAGGCTGCACGACTGAATTTTGAAATGGTAAATGACAAACTGATCACAGAACATGTTTGTAAAGCTTTAAATGTTAACTGTTAAAAAGCAATGTTATCAGCTTTTACGACTAAACATTTGCAAACAACATTGTACTGGAGAATCTGCACAAATGAAAGTCTTAGGGGACGTTCACAAATCGTGCCTAAAAACGCGTGGAAAACTCTAGGCGCACCGCTTTCTCCTTCTTTCCAAAGCGCTCGGGCAGAAGCGCTCCTGAGGCGTCTGTCTTTGCTAAGCAACCATGACGTGTTCTCTCCTTTTAGACGCGGAAATTTCAGCAAAGGATAAATGGATTTGCAGCTCAAAAAATCGCTTGCAGTAGCTCTGCTACTAAATTTATTTCAAAATGGAAATCCATATACAGCTATCATCAGCAGTTCCTTCATCTTGACTGAGCTTTTAACGTTGTTACGGGAAAGGATGAAGCTGATTGGTTAGTTCTTGTCACATGACCCGCGGTGCGCTTGCGGCATTCTGAAAAGTTGAAATGTTTTTAACTCGATGTGGGAGTACTTTACTTTGAGCCTTCAAAAAAGAAGAGTAACATGTAAACCTGGCCCACATTCAGCGTGATGAATGCTGCAGAGACGCTGTTCGGGAAGCAGGTGACATAAAACGAGGCCAGCTATTGGCTATTCGCTACTTCTGCTGTACTGGCTGAGTAAAACCTCCGGTGGCTCATTACTGCCACACTTTGGTCACCGCAGATTTGAAATATGCACGAAATGAGCCGCTTACGGCATATAAAAGTTATTTAGCAACGAATCGATGACTAAATTAGTTGATAACTATTTTAATAATCGATTTTAATCGATTAAATCGATTCGTTGTTTCAGCTCTAGAACAAAGTTGGACGTTGTGGCAGCTCCGTCTGTAATCTTCGACCCGCATGTTTTGCAAATTGCAACTCGTTTTTTGTCAACTACCTCGTAATTTTTATAGCCAAACAAAACTATCTTTGGTATCAAGAACTAGAACTCCAAGGCACTCGAATTGTATAGTGAAAAGTTAAAAAGCCTTTATTGCATCACTGGCTTTAAACGTTAAAACTCTGGTGAGAGGTACATCTACGCGTTGTGGCTATATGCCTTCATCAGGGTGTAAGTATTACGTCCTATAACATCTTTAATATATAAGATGTTTATATTAACTGATTGAAGAATAAAAACACTATAAGTATTTTAGAAAATGTTGTATTTATTTGAACTCAATAGATTGCAGCCTGCCATATGATATGCATGGACATATAAACATATAAAAAATAAATATTGAAAATAAAATTCAAGTACAAAATGAAGACAAACCAATTTAAACTTGGGTAAAAAGAAAAAAAGGGAAACCTGGCCATTAGTGCAAATCTCTGTAACTGTATATTAGGCCTAAAGTTACTGCACAATAAACAGAACACTATCCAACTCTTATGGTGCGTTCACACCAAACGCAAATAGAAATATAATTACAAGCACTTCATACGTTTCAAAGGCTTTTATCGACAATTACATGACATTTATGCAAAGAGTCAGTATTTGCAGTGTTGGCCCTTATTTTTCAGGACCTCTACAATTCGACTGGGCATGCTCTCAATCAACTTCTGAGCCAAATCCTGACTGATAGCAACCCATTCTTTCATAATCACTTCTTGGAGTTTATCAGAATTAGTGGGTTTTTGTTTGTCCACCCACCTCTTGAGGATTGACCACAAGTTCTCAATGGGATTAAGATCTGGGGAGTTTCCAGGCCATGGACCCAAAATTTCAACATTCTGGTCCCCGAGCCACTTAGTTCTCACTTTTGCCTTATGGCACGTCGCTCCATCGAGCTGGAAAATGCATTGTTCTTCACCAAACTTTTGTTGGATTGTTGGAAGAAGTTGCTGTTGGAGGGTGTTTTGGTACCATTCTTTATTCATGGCTGTGATTTTGGGCAGAATTGTGAGAATTCCTGAGCAAGCTCTGCACTGGTGGCACTCCGATCCCGCAGCTGAATCCTAGGAGACGATCCTGGCGCTTGCTGGACTTTCTTGGACACCCTGAAGCCTTCTTTACAAGAATTGAACCTCTTTCCTTGAAGTTCTTGATGATCCTATAAATTGTTGATTTAGGTGCAATCTTAGTAGCGACAATATCCTTGCCTGTGAAGCCATTTTTATGCAACGCAATGATGGCTGCACGCGTTTCTTTGGAGGTCACCATGGTTAACAATGGAAGAATAATGATTTCAAGCATCACCCTCCTTTTAACATGTCAAGTCTGCCATTCTAACCCAATCAGCCTGACATAATGATATCCAGCCTTGTGCTCGTCAACATTCTCACCTGAGTTAACAAGACGATTACTGAAATGATCTCAGCAGGTCCTTTAATGACAGCAATGAAATGCAGTGGAAAGGTTTTTTTGGGATTAAGTTCATTTTTTAATGGCAAAGAAGGACTATGCAATTCATCTGATCACTCTTCATAACATTCTGGAGTATATGCAAATTGATATTTTAAAAACTTAAGCAGCAACTTTTCCAATTTCCAATATTTATGTAATTCTCAAAACATTTGGCCACGACTGTACAGTACATGCATATAACACAAAATTCTTCAGACCCAAATTCAATGTCGGGGGTCATTCATGTAATACACATGCAGGAGTATTACTTCACTTTCATAAAATCAAGTTTCTATGGTTTACACAGAACGTATCAGTTTCAAAAATTTCTATAATTTATAGTTTCTTAGTTTTGTGCTTTGAGACCCCCAAAATGCTGTTGTTATAAAAATTAATGACAAAAATGCATAGTTTTTAGTTGAAAATGATGTTGTGTAAACACCCCTTTAGTAACCAATCAGCAACCACAAAAACACCCTGGAAAACACATAGCAGTACACTACCAACAATCACAACACCCTGGCAACCACCCAGAACATCTTAGAATGATGGCGGGGAGTTTTGCACAAGCAGCCATCTCTCACAATCTAGTGGCATAAAAAGGCTTTCTATTTGGAAAAATGCACTATAATTACTGAGGATATGGTACTTGAGCTAACTGGGTTTTGGGGACATACCCAACACTTTAGGGCAACAGCGACTCACAGCAGTCAGGAGAATTGTGATCAGAAAGAGGAGGCCATTAGCAGTGTGCAGTGTTATCTGCTCTTTGATCAATGTTGTATTACAGTCAGCATCAGGCTGAGGGAAATTAAATGAATAAGACTGTAGAGTAAAGAAAGAATCTCCCAACAAGGGAGGTATACACTTTCTCAGGGAGTTAAACGCTTTCATGCAATTCAATCTGTCTGATGTCATCCTGGTTCTGAGCGAGGACGTGTTTTCTCAGAGGATGGGTGGTGGTGGGAAGGGCTGATATGGCAGGATAGTGATTACTTTGGCTGGGAAACTTTCACTTGATTTAGTATCTCTGAGATGAATCGATTATCTGGATGAGGAAGCCCGAAAAGAGCTAAATTAAATTTGGCTTCTTAAATGTTATACATGTTTTTCCTGTGGTCTTGTTTTATCAGTAATGCCAACGTAAACATCAGTAATTCCAATGTAAACTTTCAATGACCTGAACTATATTAATAAAAACAGTAAACGGTCCTGCATCACATGAGAGTAGTGTAATAAATAGTCATTTCTACTATGAAGGGCATTTTCATGTAATGTCAAAATACTGGATAAAATATAAAATGTTCTTTCTTTTTATTTTCTTTCATAAAAATATTATAACCTGATTAACAGAAATAACCCTCTCGATTGAACACATTTTTCCATTGTCAGCTTGAGTTTTGTTCAGTTGCCATTGTATAGAGATACCTAAAACAAGTAGTGTTACATCTCATTTGTGTATGAGGTTACATTTAATTTCTTTCATGAAAAGAAACTGAAAAGGGATTGTGAGTGGAGGGCGATTTCCCTCAGAATGTCTCCTTTAGATTTACAAGTGCAGAAGCTCATTTTCAAAGCACAGAGATGGGGGAAAATGCACAAAATGGAGGCTGAAAATGATAGCCTTGCAATCTTTGCAGTGTCCACGGCACATTTGTCACAAATGCTGTGAGCAACATTTAACATTACAGTGAAAACTGCAGCAATAAATAGTGTGGAGGAAAATGTAATTTAGCTGCAAAACTGGTAGCAGTAGAGACAATGTTTCCAATAACAATGGTGCAATAACAAACAGGATTTTACTGAGTCCAACTGCTTTACCTCCAACACACTGTACAGCAGATGGTAGAGAATTGTATTTAAATATAACTGTAAAGAGCCTGTCTTCATCAAATTCACTGATAAAACCCAAAAGTAGCTAGTTTGTTTAGCATTAGTATGCTAATCTAACATGAAAGTTAATTTTGCTTCACAGAATTATAAAATAAAGTCTGTTGTCAAACTGGTTCCAATTAGACAGATCCTTATCTATGTCACAACACTGGCTGTTAACACTGAGTTAATATATATTAGCTAACAATATTTTGAAAGTACCACAGAGTCATGTTGATGCACTTTTTAACAGGATAAGGGTACATTAATAAGACAACGATGAATGAAAGAGAAAAACTAAAATGTTTTTATAAAAAAATGTATTCATAGTAATAAAAACCAAATAAACTAGACACGAACAAGAACAATTAAATTTTACCTTACGTACTGCTAAACAGGAGGTGTCAGATCAACAGTTTTGTGCATTTGCATAAAAAGCCCCTTGAGACTTATTTCAATTTCAACATTAAGCAAAAGCCTGCATCCCTCAGTATGTTCAGCATATTTTTCTAAATTAGTTTGATGCGTAATTGCATTCTTGTGCTGCATATACTGAAAACCAAACTAACAACTAATAAATAAATAAAAAAAGAAAATGCAGAATAGTATAATTCTTACTGGGCCGTCATCGACGATCATGGCATGAATGACAACTCTGTAATTGTTATGGGAGAATGTGGCCAACACTCCATAAAACTGTTACCAGGTAATAAACCAAGAGACAGATTCGTATCAAAAGTTTCAACAGCTCCCATATGTGTTGAGCTCAGGCCTGAAAGACGAGGCCGCAGGGAACACAGATAAATATTTATTTATGACAAGCGCAGTAGCATTCTCCATCCATCCACAAAGGAGGATTTAACAGAAATTATATCATATTTTGTTATGTTTTTTTTTTTTTTGGTGCCCTTGAGAGCACCCTTTTCTCCTATTTGTCTCTGTTCATTTATTCATATTGGATATGCATTGACATTTCATTCTACATAATTCCCCCTTTTAATCCACGGTATAGAAAAGAATATCAAGCAGAATTGTACACAGCTGAAAAAGTACTGTATATGAACCCCTTATTATGGATTTCCACATGCAAATAATTAAAAAAAATATACAAAAGTCTTTAATGACCAAATCACTGGTCCCTTCCCTTACGAAAATCAACCATGGTTTTACTACAAATAAAACCAAAAAACCATGGTTCCTATAGTTAAACCATGGTAACCACAAATTAACCATGGTTTTGCTATATTAACCATGGTTTAACCATGGTATGTGTAGTAAATCTGTGGTTATACAAATGGTAGTCAACACGCCAAAAAACCATGGTTTACTACAGTTTTACTATAATAAAACCATGGTTATTTTTCGTAAGGGTTATTTGGCAGCAATATCATTTCCTGTGATTGCAGATCAAAACTTCTCTGAAATATTGATTTATAACTTAAGAAAGATTCTTAAGAAAGACAGCATTAAGAAAAAAGTGTTTAAATAAAATATTGCTCTATGCATTCAAGATGACACAACAGAAACAACATTTATTTTCATGTTAATATGTAGACTCACGTGATGAATAGAAGACACAACCCTTCTGAAAATCTTCATTTCCAAGAACAACACAATTTCATTGTTTCCACAGATAACATTAAGGGAGCAGTAAGAAAACATGTCTCCGTACCGATCAGAAGGTGCCCTGCAGATTTCCACTCTAGAGATAGTCCTCTAAACTTGGAGCCCACTCAAAAAGCATTGAATGAAAAGGCTTTCACAGCCACGCACATGCTATACTAAGAGGGGTTTTATGTTGAGTGATGCCCAAAATATATAGACATCAGATCTGTTTTCAACTGGTGCACTTAAGAGTTTTTCTATGGACTCAGATGCTGTACTTTAAAAGTCAAGCTTTATTTTAATTTACTTCAGACATAATGTTATGCTTTGTGTTCTACCAGGTAGAAAGAGATATTATTTGGAAAAGTTTTGGCCAGATGGCTGAGAAGCACCTATAAATCATGAGCTATTTAATAGATAGCAGAAAATATCCTTTAGTAATACAATTAAAAGAGCAAAGCGTTGAAACCCAAATACACAAACTAACCCACTTTTGTCTACAAAAGTAATCATGGTTTCAATTGCTTTAGGTCAAAATAAATTGGAATATTTGTGAATCGCACACATATACTCCTATACATTAAGTGTGATGAAAAAATACAGCGGTTTTAAGCTTTTTTTCTTAATTAGGTAGTTGTGCAGCATGGCAAAATGCTGTTTTAATTTCACATTATATTGCAGAAGAAGCCTTTAATTCAAGCTACTCCAGGGAATCCAGAAAGTCTACGTTTGCTTGTACTGATGGTTTATTTTAATGATTGGGAATCTGATTGAACCAATTAATGTCTTTTCACACATTTATCAACATTTACAAGTATAATTCATTTGTTTATGCAACATTATGTAACATGTAAATAAGGCAAAATACTTTATTTTTTTAATACCAAGTAAATACTTTTCTTGGAATTTGACGCAAAATATTTATACATCCTTTTCTTGTAAAGTAAATAATTTGTTAAATGCTATGTTAACTGCTATGCCTTTATAACATATAGTCTTTTTCATATAATTGAACAACAATTAAGAAAAATATTAAGATAACCTTTTGCATACACTTTGAATTAGCATTTAGATATTTTTTTCTTTAGTTTATTTTACTATAAAAACTGTGATTATTTATACAATGTCAGCTTTGGTATCAAAGTAGTTAGCAACATGTCAAATGTTCCTGAGGAAATTCATAGAGCATAAAGTAGTATAGTATATACATTAAAGTCTGTATTATACTATTACAGACCATCTACCATGAAGTAGGGCTGGACGATTATGGCCTAAAGTCAAAACCTCGATTAATTGAACACTTTACATCGATTACGATTAATGAATGATTATTTTGTTTCTGTTTTGTTTTTTTGCCTCCATAGTTCACTTACAAGGTTTGTACTGTAAACAGGGCCATAGTTGGGGTTTGCGGGCCCGGTTCAGGTTGTACCAGTGGGCCCTGTTTGAAAGTGTTTAATTTGTATGTTCGTTCTGTTTATTTGTTCATCAACATGCCCAAGCCCTATTAGGCGCGGTCACTTTAAGAGACAATGAATGCATCCAATATAATACACATACGTTTTTTTTTTCTCAACTGTTTACTTTAACTTAAGGCAAAACTGACAGTTTTTTCGAACATACTATCCAAGACGGATATTTTCACATATTTTTTATGTATTTGTCGGTACAAGAGCAAAAACAGATAAATTCAGTGTTCAAGTGTTTTGAGACGCCTCTCTCTGCGTGAGCCCTGAACACCAGAACACAGCAGTGCTGAAGTGGGCTCTTACACATCCTTTTCTGTTTGTTTAAACTGCGATTTGTTTTTGTTCGTTGAGGTGCAGGAGGAACTTAAAGGAGAACTTTGCAAACGAGAGGTCGGTTCAGTGTTACTGTCTATGAGACGCGGCTCTCTCTTCACGTGCGCACCGAGCACAGCGCGCGAGTAACCAGTACTCAGTTCAGCTTTTCCACGTCTTGTGTTTGAATGCTTTAAAGCCTTTTAATGGTTACATTTGGAAGTGGCAAGGCTTAATAACACGTGAAAATGATACGCTTTCGTCTCGACACGAATCAGCATTCTGTCAACTGTCCTGGGGTGCATTTCCCAAAAGCATAGTTCCTAATAGGGCTGGGCGATATATCGAATATTAGCGATAATATCGGAATAATTTTGACGACGATGTACAATTTGAATATATCGGGAATATCGAATATTTCAAATTCAAGCATACTTTCCCAAAAGAATGCGCCGAATGTCCAAAAAAGGAACCTGTAACTGCTGACTGCTCTACGCCCCCTCTACTACGAGAGCTGTAATTATAGCGGTTGCCAGATAACAAGTTTAAATCTCCGAATCAGAGCTCCACTGTTACAAGGATACATTTTCTGCCCAGTGTTTGCTTATTTTAAGCAATCTGGCAACCATGCGCACGTGCTCACTCCTCATTGCGAAGAGCCGCCGACGATAATCTGAAAACACTAACAAGCTGGAATTGAGCGATCTAATGAAAGCGTCATTCAGCCGGTCTGTGTTCTGTCGTGAGATCTCAACTGTATTGTTTGCATTTGTGATCGCAAAATAAATGCACTTACTCGACCGCTGATGTTTGAATAGAGAAACATAGGCTATGGCTATTTGGAATTACTATTGGGGAATTTCACTGATATGTTTACCAGTTTCCATAATATAGACAGAGAGAATGCAAAAGTCTTTGGTATTCATTTATATATATTTATATATAAGAAATAGCTATGTGCTTCAGCAACTAGCTCCCCATCTAAGAGGGTTTTTAGTGTCAGTAAGAACATAGTTTCATGCCACAGAGCTTCTCTTAAAACCACAGACAGTTGACAGACTTGTGTTCTTAGCTTAAAAACTTGTTAAAATAATTAAAATAAAATACTTATCCCAGTTGCATAGTTTAAATTGTGAATTGCATGCACTAAAAAGTTGACAGAATGCACTTTCTGTAACTGTTACTTAATTTGCACTGCTTCAGTTACATATAGGCCTACATGTATTCATTTAATAAAAAGCAGTAAGTGATCTTTTGGTCTAGATTTTTTAACTGCTTAAATTAGCTGTTTAATCTAAATGTTTTTTTTTTTTTTTTTTTTTTTTTTTTAATGGGCAAAAGAAAATCATGTTTTATTTTTTATTATTTAAATGCAAATGCAAACATATCGAGATATATATCGAATATCGTTTTGTATATTTGTTTTTGTATATCGCCCAGCTTTAGTTCCTAACTAAGTTAGCAACTTTGTTGGTTGCAATACAATTTCCCATTGCCAACCAACTAAGTTGATAACAGGTTAGCAACTATGCTTTTGGGAAACGCACCCCTGAGCATCATTTTAGACTGGCCTCAGCCAGACGGTTGAGATCGACTATTAAAGGTGGGATATTTTTTCCTATTGAAAGAACGATCATAGCTCACTATCAGGAGTTATTTTATTTATGTTCGTAACATTTCTTACATATTAAAGCTCAGTGTAAGAGATAAATAAAGATTAAAGGTAAACAGTACCAGTATGAGTGATTGCGTGTGTGAATTAGTCATACCGTCTCTATATTATTGTGAAGCTGGGGGTTGTAAATAGCCTAGTTCCTTCTAAAGTAGAAAAATATGGTATAATAAGTTTTGAGATTCAATACTTTAGTGAAATATCACAGGACACAACTGCGTTCCTCTGTGAGCTCAATCTTCACAGCTATGAGTTTTCGTGCCACAATGCAGCTGCGTGAACATGGTAGCTCGAAATAATAGTACACATCCGATCGTCTAATCGCTTGAACGTCCAAACCATAAAACAAATACAACTGACAAAGTTTACTGAAGACTCAAGGCTCACCGCTCGCGCGCCATCACTATGTGTTGAACCGGCGTTCACCTCCGTGTTTTGCTTTTATGCTACTGACTGGCAGAATCATGTGGCTACACACGCTTTTAAGGGGGAAGTATTAACAGGAAATAACCGCAATGGGAAAATGACGTCGGTTAGAGGGTCTAAATTTCGGATTCGATTAATCGTCCAGCCCTACATGAAGGAGAAATATATATTTCGTAATTCCTCAAATAAAAACCGGTAGTCAAATAAACGCCAGGCCTCTTATAGTGGCCGGGGGCGTGGTCAACATGGACAAATAAAGGCCGGTCTTAAATAAAGGCCGGGGGAAAATTTGTGCAGCAGAACCAGATAACGAACGTACACGCCCACTGCCAGAGCATTTTTCGTTCTCGTGTCAACAACTGGTTGCATCGTTTTTCGGATCACCAGTACATTGAACCGAGAACCGTTTCTGTCAGACGCGTCCGATTCGAGAACCGAGGAGCTGATAATACTGCGCATGCATGATTCAGCGTGAAGCAGACTGACACAGAGCGCATCTGAACCAAACTGATTCTTTTGGTGATTGATTCTGAACTGATTCTGTGCTAATGTTATGATCTCTGTCCACTGGAACGCTATCACTTTTAATTTAAAACAGGTTATTTAAAACAATTACTTATCAAATAGATGGAATTAGAAATAAAGGACTGCCTCTAATAAAAGCCTGCTTCAAATGAAAGCCTGTTACCTTCTACAGTTCAGGTAAATAAAGGCCCCGGCTTTTATTTGAGGAATTATGGTATACACATACTCGCACACAGTATATAGCTACTATATGACTGTTTTCTATCATTGAAGTCTGGGAGGATCTAGACTGCTTTCACTGGGTTTTCACTGAGTGGTCGGTAATCACCACTTTTGAGAAAGAGATCTCCTTATCCACAGACAATTTTTCTGTATGTTCGTGTATTCTGTTTCAGCCTATGAAGCCAAATGAGAGCCTGAGAGAGCGAGAGTATGTGAGTATGTCTCTAAGACTTTGAATATAGGTTGGTTTATTGCCAGAAAAGCTGATCAGATCACTACCCACTGCCCTTTACATCCTGTCTGAGCTGGTCTGAGCTGCTACAGTGCATGTTTCAAACATCCCAAAAAGGTAGATAATTTATATTATTATTTATTTATTTTTGTATTTTATTACTGTTGAATGTATCGATTTATTTTAATGAGAAATGAAATAATACATTTAGGGGATGTTTGTGCGTGAAAACAAGTATAAAAAAGCAGTTCTGATCTAGTTACAGTGTCCAATATTTGTAACAAATCAAAAATGGGACCGAACCCAAATCAATCTAGCAAGATTCAGTGCCGCCACTCGACAGTATAATAACTTCTGTTCTTTTTAGCAATATCCCAAACACTTGCTAATTTATTTTGTTGCATAAATGTGTTTAGGTAGCATTATTGCCAATGCAGGTAAACAACAGCGGGTCAATTTAATCGTGACGCGTCTGCATGGACCTCTGTTTGCACACACCACTGTTTATTAGAGGGAAAGGATAGAAAATAATGCTTCTGTAAACAGTTAACAGACTTGCAGGATGTGATACAGCATACTGTAAACAACGCACATGCAACGAGAAGCCAGATGCTTGGCAAAAAGAAAAAGCTGTATTTGTCTCTTTGCTTTCAACTCCGTCCTGATGGTTCTATCACAGGTGCTCATCAAAAAGGGGCTTCTTTTACAGAAACCCCTTTGAAGTTGCTAACATTTTCCATTAAATTTACTAAAAGCACAACAATGTATGTTGAACGTAACATAATAAACACATTCCTGAACATGCTGTTTATTTTCACAAAGTCTCTGGTGGATAAACCCCATTTTCATCTTACAAACTCGATATAAATTTGCATGCTATTAGGGAGTATAAACAATATTCAATGCACAGGAAGTACAAACGTGCAAAAGGACACACACACACATACACATCAGGGAGTATACAGAAAGCATGGTAGCTTTATGTACTTACTGTTGCATGCTAATGAGGCGAGATACTGTTCAATGGATCAGTTAACTGCAATGTCATTGTTTACTATGTGTAAACTGACCCTCTACTGTATCCTCATCCACAGTCTTGATGCATCAGCAGAGAATTAAAAGCTACATTAATAAATACATAATAAATAAAGACAAACTGCAGCCTTTAAGTGCTCTAAAACTGTAGCAATAATAAATAAGGCGAAATATATCTTCATCTGTTCTCAGTGGCTTTTAGAAAATTAGAAATAAAATACATGTAGATTTAGGTTATGCTTAATAGGACTAGATAATGAGAAATTATCTTTGAAAACATATCTCATGCAAACTTGCCTCAAGAAAATGTATAATTAAAAATGAAAATTTATATTGATATTTTGTGTTGTCTTTAAAGGCATTATACAGTACATAGATTAAATATTTTATTTAAACACTTTGCCTAAAAAGGATTGTCCACCCAAAAATGAAAAGTCATCATTTGCCTACAATCATGTCATTCCTAACCTTTACAACTTGCTTTTGTTGAACAAAAATAAAGATATTTTGAAGAATGTTGGTAACTGGTGGTAAACCGTTTTGGTTCCCAGTGACATCGACTGTATAGACAAAAAAATACAATGCACATCAATGGGGACTGAAATTGTTCGGTTATCAGCATTCTTTCAAGGGGTTATATGATGTTGCTAAAATGAACATTATTTGGTGTAATGAAATGGGTTTATGAGGTTTAAGTTTTAAAAAACACATTTTCCACATAATGTACATTATTGTTTCACCTCTATGCCCGCCTTTCTGAAACGCTTCAATTTTTACAAAGCTCATTATTCTGAAAAGCGAGGTGTGCTCTGATTGGCCAGCTGTCCAGTGCGTTGTGATTGTGACGGAAATGTTGTGCCCCTTACTATACTGTGATGCATCCAGTAGGAACATAATTACGGATTATAATGACAATACCAGCAGTTCTCAATTCCAGTCCACGTGACCCCAGCTCTGCATATTTTGCTGTTAACACACCTGATTCAGATAATGAGCTCCGTGCATGAACTATGTTGCGATTACTTCGAACTGGAATCATGGCAGAATATCTTGTGATGTCCACTTCGCAGAGCACTTATGTTCAAATAGAACAAATGTCTGAAGCAATAAGAGGAATATACAAAATGAGCAGAGCATGGGGGTCCAAGGACTGGAATTGAGAACCCCTGACTTATACTATTTTTTTACGCGTTGCGTTATATCACATCACATCACGTAAACATAAAACCATGTCTGCATTTAGATCGATAGACGGACAGATACGGACAGACAGATTAATCATGTATAGTATGTATAATATGCATTTACTGTTTACGTGTATTTCCTGAAACCCACAACACGGGTGCATAATAGCTCACTTCCTGTCACAAATACACACCACAATGATGACCCTGGGCTGGTACGGGGCATCCAGAGCTGAGCCAGCACTCTACATCCCCCTGTCAGCAAGTGCGGGTCCTTTATAAGTCTGGCTTAATTACAGAGGAAGGGTCCTCATGTGGGCAAAGAGAACTGTCTACAACACAGACATGTTCTTACTTATATATATATATATATATATATATTTATTTTTTTTCTCCATGATCAGGAGACACAACATAAGGGATTTCCACAGGAAACTGGGTGTTCATAGAAAGAGACTGAACGTTTGAGAGGGGTGTATAAACATTACAAAGCAGATTACAGCTCCAGTAAGATGAACAGACAACACCTTTAGAGAAAACATCATCTACCTCTTTAAAACGGTCTATAAACCCTCAGTGTTCTCAAAAATGAAAGCTCATATCTAAAGAGAAAGATCTTTTTGGTTAATTGCACAAATTCAAGGTCAATGACTGAACAGAGACAGAAGAAGAGTGGAGTATGAGCTGTGTGCCTCGCAGCACATTAAAGAAAGCCCAGCTTTGATCCGAGGTAGACTTGTAATCCCTTTGCAGGGGCAAACTGAGGCAGAATCTCAATGGATTACTATGTGATTTGTTTGAAGGCGTACTCTGTTTCCCCATGCTACTTTCATCTATCCAACTTGATAGATTGCTTTGTATGTGTGCAAAATGTTCTAAAACAATACTTGTGTATGCATATCTCACAATACATGTTATATGTACCGTAAGTGGATCTACTGACATTGTGAAGATCAGTGTGGCTTTAATCTGAACTTTACTGAGATTTAACTTGAACACTACAGCTTAACTTGCATCTCGTATGGGTTCCTATAGCCCTATTCGGATGAAAATTGTTTCTCACATGGATATGTATAAAAAGAAATTTAAATTGAATTTTAGGGATAAAACTCAAATTCGGATGACTTTTTATACAGTGGAGAAGCATGTTCTGTGATCCTACGAACCCGGGAACGTGCTACTCACATGGGCAGTCGTATGTTTGTCTGCCATAAATAAATAGTCATATGCTTGGAATGCTCACATTCTATGGTGTCTGGCACTTTGGAGAGCTGTTTTCTTCATGGATGAATCCCGGTTTTCACTGTACAGGGCAGATGGCGGACAGTGTGTGTGGCATCGTGTGGGTGAGCGGTTTGCTGATGTCAACGTTGTGGATCGAGTGGCCCATGGTGGTGGTGGAGTTATGGTATGGGCATGCGTATGTTATGGACAACGAACACAGGTGCATTTTATTGATGGCATTTTGAATGCACAGAGATACTGTGATGAGATCCTGAGGCTCATTGTTGTGCCATTCATCCATGACCATCACCTCATGTTGCAGCATGATAAAGCAAGGCTCCATGTTTCAAGGATGAGTTCAGCTCATGAAACATGGGGGCAATATATATTTGTCATTGAATCATTCATTCAGGAGATTCCAATTGTGAAACAGGTCTTTATGATTATTATTATTATTTTTTTTTTTTGGTTTAAATGAATATATTTTTTAAATACTTAAGTAATTAACATTTTGTCACGACCACTGGTAAATTATGTAATTTTATTTAGTTTTCTAATCTTTTAGCGCAAGCACAATTTGATTTCAAAACGTGGCAAAATTTTTTTGCATTTTGTATTTTTCAGTTGAATAAAAGACAATTTTTCCCTATATATTTCATCAAGGATTTCTTAAAAAAAAACAAAAAAAAAAAACAGTCTAAACATCTTGTCTCGTTCTCGTGAACCCAGTCTCGTGTCTCATCTCGTGGGATCAGCATCTCATCACACCCCTAGTAAAGTTGCTTCGTTTATATATTTATGCATGTGATTGTATGCCTATATACAAACAACCTTGGCATTTGTCAAAAAACAGTAGGTAATTTGACATAGGATTTTTATGAAGGTGGTGAAAGAAAAACATTCAAGAAACTATTCTGCTCCTTGAGGTCCAATGGCCTACTGATTTTATATCCAACACACTCGCCTGGAAGTTTCTAGTGAGTCTGAAGACCTTGATTAGCTAGTTCAGGTGTGTATAATAACAGTTAGAGCTAAACTGCAGAACATTGGCCTTCAGGAAGAAATTTGGACACCCCTGTTCTACAGTATGATATGAACCTAATAATTCTAATCACACATACTATTTATTACTGACAGTATGCTAATTGGTACACAGCCCCAGAGTAGTTAGTCTTTAAAGGAGAAGCACTATTCAGTTTTCCAGGAAGCGGTGTCACCTTATGTCTTTATCTAGATCCAAGATATAAATTGCAGCCAGTGGCAGGTGGAATGCAGTGTTCAGCATGTTCCTGAAGGCACGGGGATTCACACCAGAGCCCGTCTTCAAAAAACACTGACTGCGAGATAAGATTAGAGGGAAATATAGCTGCTCACTGAAGATAAGAGGTGACTAATTCCCAATGCCTTGGGCACAGTGCCTCCCAAATCCTCACTGCAGATCCCTGGAGTCTGACGTCTATGGTGCAAAAGATGAGGAAACTGAGCTAATGATGAAGCTCTAAAATTTCCGTAACTCACATTCTGCTCTGGACATTGGAGAAATCTGAAATCTAACAAGAAACAAACAAAACAAAATTATGTAGCTCATCATAAAATGGCAAGATATTTATTTTTTATAAACACTCCTCTCACTGGCATTGGCTGGGGAAAAAAAGGTTTGATTGAGCTGTAATATTTTCTAGTGACAGTCATCTAAAGTAGGGATGAACTGATATTAAAATCATTTTCATGTTATGGCTGATAACCAATGTCATTTATGCATTAAAACTGAAATTAATATACATTTGTAACAAACGTTCTTAGATTGGGAAGGAGGTGACGGGAACCGGCGAACATTCAAATACTTTAATAATAAAATAAACAAACACAAAATGAAAGTAAAGTGGCAGCCCCTCGCAGCTGACTGCCACACACAAAACACAAAATAAATTGCAGGCCTGGTCCTGTCTCCTCCATGGGACTAGAGACTGGTGAGTGACACAGGTGTCGTGCATTCTCATTAACTCCACCGTCCTAGCTCCGTTCCCACGGCAATATTCCAATATTTAAAACTATTATTTGATACAGTATGAGATATTATTTTTAGATTTACATTTAACAATGTAATTAAATAATTTGTGTTTTTAAAGATTATCTTAAAAACAGCTAATGTCAGGGGGAAAATTAGCATGAACAGTTATAAATAAAGTACCAGCCTATATTTATCCAACATGATGAAAAAAGAAAAAAATAATCTAATAATTATGAGAGAGTTATTTTATCACTGAGATGTGTGTGTGTTTAAAAACATATTTATTACAGTTTTACTTATTTTAGTACATCAAGTTAAAACTAAACCAAGTCAAAATAAATTAAAACTGGAAATTTTGCTTTGGCATCTAGAGGTTTATATATATACATATATATATATATATATATATATATATATATATATATATATATATATATATATATATATATATATATATATATACTATATATATATATATATATATATATATATTAGGGCTGTGCAAAAAAATCGAATGCGATTATTATGCGCATCTCATCAGTAAAGAAGCTCCTGTAATTATAAGTATATCTCCAGCATGTGCATTGGGTTGCCAGGTTTTCACAACAAATCCTGCCCAGTTGCTTCTCAAAACTAGTCCAATCGCGTTTCCAGGAGGTTCCCAGATAAAAAAAATTGCTTCCCGGGGTTAAAATATAAGTTTTTTTGGCAGGGTTGACTTGGTAAAATTTGCATTTTAGGGGCTAAATATCACGTTATTGGTATTGTTGCTTCGACCTGTGGACATGAAAAACAACCGCAGACTTGGCAACACTGGTTGGCATTTACTACACCGAGCCGTAATTCACTGACAATCTACACAAAAATTTAAATTTCAGGCGATTCTTTGTCGATTTTGAAAAGCGATTTTTTGTTAGTTGTCGGTAGACTACAGCTCTGTGTAGTAACTGCCACTCCACCTGAACCAGTGTTGCCAAGTTTGCGGTTGTTTTTCATGTCCCGGTTTGAAGCAACCCCAATACCAATGATGTGATATTCAGCGTGTCATTGATTTTTCCATTTTACCAGTTGGAGAATTGGCTATTGAAAAACCCACTGAATAATGCATCAACTATTGAATTTGAACATTGGGCGGCTGCTTAATATCTAGTGGTTACGGACCAAGAACTCCCCAAAGTGCCACCAACAAAAACTAAATCCAGAGCAAAGGACATGCATCTGGCACAGGCTCCAGGCGAGATCATTACATCATGCATGGATAAATACATGTAGTTCCCGATCGCTCCCCTTGACTAAACGGCCCAGTCAATGACAGGCTAATGGGATTGCGGCCCTCATCATTGACACTGGCACTGACACAGCAACAGCCTGCAGTGCTGAGAGACATATGGACCACCTGCCATTAAATATGATGAGATCTAATAGAGGGAGGTGAGACGGGGTATTAAACCTGAAGGGGCTACTCATCAACATGGTCTAATCAATGTGTGTTCACCAGACCCTTTATCCGATGCCTTTTAACAGCAGAAGAACTCCTGCTCCATAGAAGACTTGTTGCAAGGCACACATTTTTTTTATGTTTTTATGAGCAGGTCTGAATACTGAATTGCGTTGAGTATATATATATATTCCCCCCCACCCCCCACCCAATGCTAAAAAAAAAAAAAGGCAAGAGAATACTGGCATAAACAATGAATAAAAAACTGCAGAAGTGCTGTTGTACCAGCTCAAAGGGATTAATATATATATATATATATATATATATATATATATATATATATATATATATATATATATATGTATATATATATATTCTCTCACTTATACTACATGAACCAGCATGACAGAGGTTGGAACACCTTTGGTGCGAATGAACAATGCTTCTCTATGGTTATATTTACCCATGATCCAATGGGATCTAGAGCTCTTTAAAATGCAAACAATGAAAGAGGAGCCACTGCCGCACATCGCAAAATATCATGTCCAACAGTCTCTGCAGTGAGTCAGAATTACAAACATCTTTGCAGAAATAATACGCCCTGGAGTACCTCAGGTAAGAGAGGAAGATGTAGACAATTCTGCATCTAGCTTTCGATCATAAAAAAATATCATCTAAATCAGGCAGAAAAACTGTTACGGTATGTGCATGATCAATGCATATCTTACATTGAAAGATGTATGAACGGACTTAGAAGACGAGGGGAAGATGTTAAATTCCTGGCATCTTAAATCACACCCCCGAAGTGGGGAAAAACACAACCAAATACAATAAACACACGTTTTTCAAATACACGTTTGTCTGTTTCTAACCATCATTAAACACATACTGTAATGTTTAAAATGTAGATGTAGATTCCTGATAGTCCCCTGAAAAACAAATGCAATAAGCAAAGCAAAACAAACAAAAAAGCAACAAAAAACGAATACAAAAAAAATGCAAAAACAAATAAACCTAACAAATACAACACACACAAAAAAAAAACATACCCCGTCCCAAAAAAAACAAAGCAAAACAAAATCTCATTAGTAATTCATTAAAAACAATACATAAAAAAAACAGAATAAGAAAGAACGAAAGAAAGAGCAGTAGGTCTGTTTGTTGCGGCTTTTTTAGGTGCTTCAAATGCATGTTTGCCATTGATTCCGTCCATCAATAAACACATACTGTAATGATCTTGATGCAGATATGAACAGAGACTCCTGATATTCTCCTGAGCAATTTATTTGAATTAGGTTAATCGAAATAAGAGCATGATCACAGTAATAGGATTGCAGTATTCTTTTTTACATAAGCTCCAACTTATTCGCAGTTTAAGGACGGATATAAAATGTAGCCAGTGACAGCTCTGAAGGAAAGCTAATAGTAATGATAGTCACTGCTGGACAGGTATTAATATAGGTTATGACAAACAGCCATGTCTCCAGCCTAAATGTTTCCATGTTTGTCACAGAAGTGTTTTAGCATTGGTTCCTCTGGGTAAGACAATTAGACTCGACGTATATACTGTATACAGTTTGAGAAGGGGGGGGGGGGGGTGTCCAATGTTTTAAATGTTTTTCGCACATCATAAACTTCACATAATGTTTTTTGGGCATAAATTCCATTTATTTTATTGTTATTTTTAAATGTTAAGGTGATTTAAAAAAAGATAAATAAATCCAAGAAGTGTTGTCAAAAGACCCGGTACTTCGGTACCAAGTCGGTACTAAAAAAATTTAAATGTGACGGTACCAGGTTTCTTTCTTTTTTTCTTTCTTTTTCTTTAAGTACCGGTAGTACCGAGGTCCCGTTCAAACCCGGTTCAGCACTATGATTTCCGCGAAGCAGAAAATGAGGACGGAATCTCAAAATCCAGTCATGAAAATGAAACTTACATTTTAATATGGACAGTCATAGAATTTGTCAAAGTTAGCATAAATTAATCAAATCTCCATATTGACCAGTATCTGTAAATGTTAAGCCGCAAATGTTGCTTGAAATATGAATCCGTGTTCTGCGCGTCTCTGTGTGAATTAATGAATGGCAGAGACGTGCGGGTTTGTTTACTACATAGACTGAAGCGCATGACGCTTGCATTAATTTCAGCATCTGAGCTTCAGAGTTCTCTCTCCATCAAGCGATCTTTTCAGTTTCTCACACATGCAAAAGAGAGAGAGAGCGAGAGTCTTACCACGCTGAATCGACACGCTATATGTAAACTATTCTTTATTGTCTTTTTCTGTAATGGAGTTCATTTAGAATTACTAATATTCATTTTTGAACAAGCAGAAGACATACCGGTTTCTCCGGTAGTGGGCGGAGCTAATGCGCAAATGGCAATTTCATTGGCTGGCGCTGATTTAGTACCGTCCCTGTTTTGATTTCAGCAAATCAGTTTGACCGAACGCAGACAACGTGATTAATATTCATGAACCCAGCAGCTCATCAATTCATAGTGCATTGGATATACATTAGTATGATATAATTAGTAGTAGTATTATCTTTTAATAATAATTAATATGAATAATAATTAATATGATCTATTACTATTTTTTTTACAGAAACCATCAATGACCAAAAATATCTTAAGCATCACCACCAGTTTTAAGTTCAGTTAAAATGACAAATATGCATTCATTAGGTCTAAAAGTTAATTTTTACATAAAGGCATTGTGCTAGAAATATTACTATTATTTAGTAAAATGTATGTGATAATGCTACTACTGTTGAAAAAATGTATAAAACTTTATTTTTTAAAGAAATAAATCACAATATTTCTTACATGTTTTAATTTTAATAGAAAATCCCCTTTATTTACCAGAAATAAAATGTGTTTAAATTTCATAAATTAAAAGACAAATTAAATTTGGGTGAAACTTGTTTACTGTTTTTCATAATTATATAACTTGTAGAAAAACTTTAAACACAATTGTAATTAAGTATAAAGAATGTCATTGGTTTTATTTTTAGTGCTAAAAAGTTTTTTTTTTAATTAGCATATATTTGTGTTTTGCTTTGGTACCGAAATTGGTACCGAGAACCGTGGATTTTCACTGGTATCGGTACCGAATACTGAAATTTTGGTACCGTGACAACACTAAATCCAAGTCTAGTCAACACAAGTTTCAGCTGGTCAGAACTCTTTGATCCCTTCAGGTTTTTGACTGACAGCTTTCACAAGAGACTAATAACTGTTTGGTCAGAAGCACATTCTTCTCAATCAGCTGTCACAGGAAGCAACACTGAGCTGGCATCACTCACACTTTAATAAAAATCTGCCAAATGACCCAATCTCTTACTCTACCAATAACAAAGCACTATATTTTATTTCCATCAGATGTCTAAGAAAAGGAGGATTTCGCGTCACATTCTTCCTGTGTGTTGCCTACATGAGCTGAAGAGCCCCTGGAGGAATCAACGGATATTTCTGCCTAGGCTTGCATCAGCAGACAGCTCCACACAGCACATAAACCAGCCCTCTGATTCTACATGACATTTCTGAGCTGAAGAAGCCAGATCGAGCTACTTTTTATAGTGTGAAAGAATTACACTTGAATACCAAGAGCTTCTGTGAAATCAGGTGAAGTGAACTGGGCTTCTAAAGGTGGTAATGTTTCATCACTCCTCGTGGCTCTTGCAGTTTGTGCTTTGAGCAACAAATTATTTGCCCTATTTCCAAATCTACTTGTACTATACAGCATGTGTTATTCTATTAATCAATTATTCTTTTTTATTATTATACCAGCATATAGGCCAGAGCTCTTCATGAAATACCAAGATTTTTCTGAGTAATTATCAGATCTGGGAAAATTACATGTTCATATTAAAAACAAAAATTATATAAAACAACATTTTTAGTTTTTATTTTATTTTGAAGAAGGAAGTGCATTTTAAAGATTTGCCGAAAGCTTCTATTTTTGGACAATATCAACCTACATAAATAAAAATCTTAAAAAAATCTTAAAATAAAATAAACAAAATCTACAAACTGAACAAATAAAAATGCTTACTCTTACCTTTTCATTTACAAAAATGCAACTATGTGTTGAGCTATGGCCAGAAAAAAGTTTAAACTCATACCCTGCAGACCAGTATGTATCGCTGAGCTCTAGCATAGATGACTGCATGCTGCTGAAGTGCTGACATTTATGCATTGAGTGCTCTAATAAGACAGCACGGATATTTTATCTTGATCAGAAGGCCAACACAAATGATTGACGGGCTGAATTTGGCCAACATGCTGCTAGTTTATGAGGCTTGATATAAGATGTCAATTACCCTGGAGTGATATTTAAAGCTGCTGTAATTATGTTTTTCTACAAAATGTTTTTGTGTAGTCAAGTAGTTAGTCTTCCTCTGCCTGTCTTGAGTATACGTGACACAATGCATAATCAAACATCTGAAAGATTAAATACATATTGGGTGTCACCTCTGTCCTCTTTTGGAGCAAGTGCACAATGTTGAGGCCAATCGTGATATGATTAATGCATATGTATACTATATACTATATGTATACTATACGTAATGTACATGCTGGACAAAGCTGAGCCTTGAGCATTATATAGGTCTGTGAGTGACTTTGCAAAAACCAGACTGGTCTGATTTCACTTGGACTAAAATTATTGGACAAAACTGACATCAAGGACTTGTGGCGATGAAAGCCAATTGTGGTGGCGCCTCAAACTAGTAACTCAAAAAATATATATATTTCTTAAATAGCACAGCTTTTTAAATAACTAAATGTGCACTCTTAACATTAGTCAGTGAAGAATAATAATATGATAATCAAGTATTATTTAATAATAGAACTTTAGTAATTAGAATTGAAATTTTGTTACCATGTATGAATGCATAAGCCACATTTCCACCGCAGGAACTTTACCCAGGAACTAGGGACTTTGGCCTGGTACTCGGTGTGTTTCCACCGCAGGAACCAGGAACTAAAAGTTTCGGGTAAAATAATGCCCCTCAGAAAGTCCCTGCTGGCGTGGGTACTTTTTCAAAGTTCCGGAACTTTCGGGTGGGGGACTTGGTCGCTAAACATGCTGATTGGTTGAGTTCACGCAGCATTGTGATTTCAACCACCATTTATTCGGATCATTTGCCAAATATTACTGTTATTGTGTCATGAAATGTAAATTGAAAAGTATTTCAGGTGAGAATGTAGTTGTTTAAAACTCAAATCTGTGGTTTATTTATAAAGACAGTGCCGTATATAACTCCGTTATTTTGACAGGAAAATACAACAGTATATCGTTAACATGTAGCGCTTCAGTTCTGCATGTATGTAAGACTCTCTTGCTCTCTCTGAGTATTCGGTGAGTGAACATATATCTGAGCTAAACTTATTATTAGCATCCAACTCACATACTGGCGAGGAAAATCTGAGAATGTATTAGCCATTGGCTAATATTAGACATAATTTAGTAGCCCAGAATGAAGATTTAGTCGCATATGCGAGTGATTTACTCGCAATGTAGAGGGTCGGGTAGTTAAATTCCAAGCTCAGGCCATCTCCAGAAGCTCAAGTAGAGTAATGTTGTGAAAGCTACAGAGCCAATGTTTACACTTTTCAGAGGAATCCATTTATTTGAATGGCTTACTTATATGTCTCCTCTCCACACATTACGCTGGGATAGAAGACAATATTTTAATATCTAAAAAACTGCACACATCCGCCTTAACTATATGTTCTGGTTGAAAATCATATTTATGCTCAGCATATTCGGCTTCTGTAAAGTAATGCAGTTATTTCGGCTAAAGTAATAGGGCTAAGGTTGTGAGAAGGGCATCATTTTGGTCCTTTTCATGAAGTCTGGGCTCCATATACATGGAGAGCTTTCAATGTGGTTTTCAGTGATCTTTCCTTACAAAAGCGAAGAAATGGTGTTGACGAAACCTTGTTAACTGTGGTCCATTAACACAGACCCTTGGGTGGTACACTGGTATTTATGGGAGCACTCTGCCGTCTTGCTAGAACAAATCCAGCTTTAATTCCCTGACTAATTTCTGCTGCATGGGGAACATATGCACAGTGAGTGAGTCAATGGAACACCCAGTGGTGGGTTTTACTTTTTTTTTTTTTTTTTACAATTTACTTACAACAGAGCTACATCTGGTGACACAGAAATGTAAATTGGCTACTTGACAGGACCGGATGGTATAAATTATAAAACCCTGTTTCCCTTAATGGGAAGAGACATGTATCAAATCTGTCATTAAGCAGATGCTCGCTTATACAAGGTGACAGTATATTTCTTACATGGACAGAAACCCTAGAGCAACCTAAAGGCTTTTCTTAAGGGCACAATTGTAAAATGGTAACGCATCTCAACACTACGGAGAGAAAGGCATTAGAACTCAGAAGGCACTTAAGTTAATTTATGATTTGCTGTCGGTCTGAACCAAAAGAAATAAAAGAGAACTATCTGTACCATATTGAATTGCATAGCATAATTTTTTTCCCTATTGATTGAACCACATTGTGTTGAATCGAATAGAAATCAGATCGCACTGCATTTGTATAGGGTTGAATCGTACTGCATCACAATGGTAGCTGCTTCACATGTATCTTTAATGTATCATATCATTGGCTATGCATTGAGATTTTAAAAAACATTTGAAAATTTCTCTTTTTCTTCTGTTTTAATACGGACTTCAGAAGAAAAACACTATTTAATGAGAGTCTACTAAAACCAAAAAGCAAAGAGTATTTTAACTCTAGTAAAAAAAAAAAATATATATATATATATATGAATAAGTCATCTTTTAGCATTGATGGCTGAAGCCCAACCAATAACAATCCCAGTTCTCTGTAGACCAAATTAGATGGGTTGAGAAACGTGATCTGAAAAAGATTATTCTTTTGATTCCTTTCATAATGGCTTATGCATTAACAGTGGAGAAAAGAAAGAGCAAACTGAATAAATGGCATAAATTGTGTTTTAAAAAGCTGCTACACTGGAGAAGGACAGATAATGAAGTGACCTCAATACCCAGGTAACCAAGGACAGCTGAGGTCTCGGGTCATATAGTTCTGCTATTTTTGAGCCTGACTCTTCAATTGGCATTTGACTCTCTTGCTCTGCCTTTTTATGACACATATCTGCAGAATGATTCATAATCAGGCTATCATGAAAAGGCAGCTCTGAGATCTAATAATGATACACAAAGTTCCTATATACTGTAAAGCCCAGTGAACACTATGCAGTTTTTCTTTCTGTCCTCATTGCCTGATTGTATGATCCAACCCCTGGGGAAGAGTCTGTGTAAAAGCAAGGCAGACTGTACAACATCAAGGGACTTTTGTCAGACTGTAAGATAAGCATCAGAGGACTTGAGTCACGACAGCTTTGACTGGGTGATCAATACCTTGTAAACACGCAAAAGACTTTGAGTTGACGGACAAAAGTCTTTCCATGAAATGCATTAATAATCAGTGAGGCGGTTTGCTAAATATATTCTCTAAATAATTCTAACAAAACATGTCCAGTTCAAGTTTTGGTCAAATTTGAGGTCTTGTCATTTTTATTATCTTTCTTTATTTCAGGTTTAGTTATTTTGCTATATCAAATTATATAATCGTGTATTTTATTTCAAGTCACAAAAAAAAGTTTTTTTTTTAATTTTAGTAAATTTTGATTTTCAGTTTTTTTTTTATTTTTATTAATATTTGAATTTAAGTGCTTATTTACGGTGGCCGAGATAGCTCAACGCTCTGCAAATATAAAAAAAAAAAAACGACTGCAAATTAATAAAACAATGTTCATCATTTTGACAACACGCGTGCACAAATGCTCACAACACAACCAAAAAAAGAAGCACTCTGCAAATAGAAAAAAAACACCTGCAAATTAAGAAAAAACTTCAACAATTTGACAACATGAACGCTGCAAATGCTCAAAACAACCAAATAAAGCAATACAAAATACAATTCAAATAAAATTCTTTATTTGCTTATGTTGTGAGCATTTGCAGTGCATTTCTTTATTTGGTTGTGTTGTGAGTATTTGCAGCGCGCCTGTTGTCAAATTAATGTTGTTTAATTAATTTGCAGGTGCTTTATTTATTTGCAGCGCGTTTCTTTTTGATTGTGTTGTGAGCATTTGCAGTGCATGTGTTGATGAAATTGACAAATTGATGAAGATGTTTTCTTGATTTGCTGGTGCTTTTTCTATTTGCATGTGTTTTCTGAATTTGCAGAGCTTTGAGCTCTCTGGGCCACCGTACTTATTTGTTTAATAGAGTAGAACAGTGTCACATTATTTATCCATAAACATTTTAATCTCTTTCACACAAAACAATGTCATCGATTACAATAAGAATGTCACAACGTGATACACTGAATGTAAATGATTTTTATTTTACATTTCAGAATTTCACCTCAGAGAGCAATTTTTTGGCCAGAACTGGGTGCACTGGGCAGAACAGTCTGCAGTTTTGAGTTTTGATGTAACTATTTTTCATTTAATCTTATTCTGACTGGTTACATGAGATCACAGCCAAAGACACGACACGTCTGCACAAATGTTTGAAGAAAATAAAATTCTGGTCAAGTATTCAGAACGGCAGAAGACATTTCTGTGACAGGTGGCAGTCTAGCTTCAGGCATGTGGCTGCACAAATGGGAATAATTTAAATGTAAAATGGGGAACTTCCTCCATTGTAGCTTCACTCTGTTTGGAAATCAGAATGACACTGAAGAATAGATTTCAGTGGCAAGCTTAGGATGAGAAAGAGAGAGTGCGAGAGAGGAGGGCACACAGAGAGAGGGAACACACAATAAATCTAGGACAAACGCTGACTGCAGGGTGAAGGTTGGGAGAGAAGGGAAAGAGGCTTGTACGGTCTCCAAAAACGCTGGTACCTATTGTGTGGCAGCAAACAGAGGATCAGTTGTGAGTGGCCTCTCATGCAAAGAAAAAGAAACAGAAAGAAAGACAGGGAGAGAGAGAGAGACTCTGAGCCCAGAGAAAACTGATAAAAGCCATCTTAACAAGACTGCACCAAGATGTGATGTGGTTGAGGATTTGAGAAATGGATTTCCTCAGAAAAAAAAGAATGAAGCACTTTATTCAGCAGAGATCATAAACATGAGTAAGTCTCATTTTATTTATTTATATACTTGTACTAGTTTTCACATAACGTGTAAACATTTTACTAGTTAGACTTTTTCCAAAGACTTTTTCCAAACTATAATTCCTGACTAAATGTATAGTAATCAAGTGAAACATTATGAAGTTTCAATAACAATATACAATACTATACCATTCAAAAGCTTGATGTAAATAATATAAATGTAACGAATAGATAACTGTAACAAATGTAAAAACAATGCTGTTCTTTCAATTTATTCCCCCTAAAAAACCTGAAAAATATTCTCAGCTCTTTTCAACATTAATAATAATAATGATAATAATAATAATAACAATAAATGTTTTTTTGTAGAAAATAAGATTGTTAAAAGGATTTCTGAAGGATTGTGTGACTGGAGTAATGATCCAAAAAATTAGTTTGAAAGTCAGCTTTGATTGTTTCTAATAAACTGTTTAACTGCTCCCCCAAGTGGATATTAAATTATGTTGTGGGATAATTAAATAGATTCTTAATAAACTACAAACATTAAATTATATACATTTATTTTTTTCTCACATTCTTTCTTGTAACTCCTTCCTCTCAGTGACACAGCTGACTGAAAGGCTCATTATGCAGCTCATTATGCAGGTCTTTGTCTTCTCAGGTGTAAATCACAATGATATTCATGATAGTTGAAGCCTACTCGCATATGACTTTTACCAATATGACTTTTTTTTTTTTTTTTTTTTTTTCTGTAAGTGAGTAAACAAGATGATTTTCACATCATTTAGAAATAAAAATTCTAGGCTACAAGCTCCAGTTCTCAAAAGTCCCGGGAACCAATGTTATGTATGTGTTTTATTGCTTTATTCAAGTGATTTAACAATTTTAGTTTTTCACTAACCACGCATAACATTTTTTTTTCTCAAAAATACAATCATATACATACATGCATTTCACATATTATTTTAGCCCAGTTTGTGCTGATTACAGTGAGATTAGACTTTACCCATTTAGATATTTATAAGAAACTGAAAAAAGCACAAATGTCAGGGCATGACAAAACTTCTCCAGGCCCCAAAAATACCCTTAGACTAGGGATGCTCATTTCGATAAATTTTCCCAACCGACAACCGCCACTCGTTAATCGATTATTAACCGTTAACTGATAAGATTATAATATTGAAATTGGCATTAAATACAAATAAAATTGACGTGTATCTGTGACCCTTTAAAAAAATACAAAAATTTTTTTTAATCAAAGGGTTTATTTTAACGTTTCAACAACAGAACCTGGATTCAGTTTAAATTTCTACGCACCTGCAGCATTTCTGACTGTGAGAGAAAAATAGAATAAAATAATACAAATAAAAAACAAAATAGGCCTACACTAAATATATTTTTTAAACTTAAATAATTAACAAATTAAGATGACAAAAAGAAAACACTGAATCCGTTTGAACGAAGCTTTCAAAAACCGGCAATTTTGTTTCGTTAGACTAAGATTTTTCGTTAAATAAAAAAGCAGCCCTACCCCAACACCTTGTCTAATTTTTATTTAAAAAAAGCAACATATCAACGTGATGTGGGGTCAGTCTGGAGCGCAGCCTGTTGACAGTTAGACCCGCGGCAGAAAACACCCTCTCGGATGGGACAGAAGTACCGGGAATACACAGGTAACGTCTCGCTAGAGTGGCCAGCTTCGGGAAGCGCCTTTCATTTGCTTTCCACCAGTCAAAAGAATTAATATCCAGAGAAGGAGGATCGTCTCTCATGTAGATGTCAACCTCTGCTTCTGGATAATCAGTGGCTTGACGAGGGGTGCTGTAGTCACCTCCCAGGAGCATCATCATTGCGTTGCTTTGGCTGCGGTCTTCATCTCCAGCTTGGGTAGCAGACACCGCTTTCTCATCTCCTTCCGCATTGGCCATTTGGCTTGTGGGTGTTTGCTTCGTAAATGGTACTGCATCGTACTTGTGCTACTGCTGTATTTTAATACGGCGCTGCATAATTTACAGGTAACTTCGTCGCCCTTTCTGTTAAAATGATCCCACATAGTGCTTCTTTTCGCTCGCTTCATTTTGCTTCCCTTGCTCAGAAAAAAAAAATTCTGCAGGCATGTGTGTGGTTGCGCGTGCCGACGCGCTCCGTGAGTTAATAAATATAAGCTATATAGTAGGCTATTTTATTTTTAAACCATGCAGCAAACTAAAAAAAAAGAACCTTAAAAAAAACGGTTTTAAACTGTTTAACTGATAGTATTAATCGTTCAAAATTTTTACTTTCGGTTAACGGTTAAACGGTCAATATGAGCATCCCTACCTTAGACTCCAGAGGGTTAATCAGTAAAGTCAAGCAGATGACAAAATTAGCCTATTCACATTCTTAAAAAGACAGTACAACAGATTTAAACAGAATATTCAAGCAGCTTTTTTCCAGTCTATAATTATCATTCACGACTGTAAAACTTGAAAATAAATAGTCCATACAACTATATTCAATGTCATTTGAAGCCATTAATCTGAAAGCACCAGCCGGTGTAATTTTTACAATAAGGGGGGGGGGGCATACATGCAAAAAAAAAATATATATAAAGCTAAAACAAACGATATAGCCATTGGAAAAGTGGTAAGTGTAAACTAAAAATAAAATACAGAGTACACTGAACTGGCTAAAATTTATAAGAATGTTGAATGAAGTAATTCTTAAATTAGCATCTCACTAGAGGGGAAAATTACATAATAATTATATAACCTGACAACTTAGAATTCCTGTCATGACATCAGAGAATGTCAAAAATTCAGAGAATGTTAGTTTAGTTTTTTTACCACTGTAAAAAAGTTATTATTATTATTATTATTGTAAACGTAAATTAAATTGCCTTACTTACAGGTCGGATCTATTACAATTACAGTGTATATAAAGGAACTTCCGGTTAACCAAAAAACAGGTTTACTGTAGCACATTTACAGTCGTTTACCGTTAATTTGAATGATTCTTTGGTGCATGTTACAGTAATAACTGTAAATCACTAAACCTGGCTGTTGTAATAGTACCAGTAAATGTACCAATAAATGAATGCAATGATGATATAGTGAAAAAAGCACAAGATGAGCATGCACGAGGTCAGGATGGGCTTGTTATATGCAAACTTTTGCTGTAAATCTGTTGTCAGAGTCCTCCTGCACCACTATTGAAATCTTCAGATTTACAGCCTTTATTCTCATAAGCATTTCTGACTAATCTTTGAGTGTTTACAGGAACACAGATCCAAATGATTAGTAGCATTTGTTTAAAATGCAAATCCGGCCACCAAAGAATATGAAATACTTTGTAATCATTTCCAATAGCAAGCAGACACTCATTTACAGAACTTTAAGTAAACTGATTGATAGACTCCTTATCCTGCTGAGAAAAGAACAGAGGAAGAAGTGGACTCCTTATGTGACAAGAAAACAATTTCACAAACGACAAAAGATTAGGTTCATGGAGAAGGGCTGTCATTAGCATCTCAATGGAGAGTGCTGTCGACTGCAAATTGCGTTCAAGATTCAGATGATACATTTTCATGAGCAATTAACAGCAGCAAATGCAACTGCAATTAGAAAAATAAAAATAATACATTTAAAGTCACCCATCTGCTCAATGTGGAAGCACTCTGCACCTGAGCATTTGGCGCAGCTGATAACAGTGCTCTATGTCACATTAGATATGCAACAATAAAGAGTCTGACGATTTGCAAACATGGATTCTGTGTGGTGTGAATAATGAAGATCATGTATGTGTGTGTGTGTGTGTGTGTGTGTGTGTGTGTGTGTGTGTGTGTGTGTGTGTGTGTGTGTATATATATATATATATACACACACACACACACACACTTTTAAAAATAAAAGTGCTTCAAAATGCCATAGAAGTGGCCAATGAAGGTTCTTCAGATTATAAAAAGCTAAGAAAGAGATGGTTCCTTTGACTGAATGGTTGTTCAATGGCATCGCTATATATATATATATATATATTAGTGCTGTCAAATTATTATTTGGGATTAAATCACATCCAAAATAAAAGTTTTTGTTTACATAATGTTTGTTGTGTGTGTGTGTGTGTGTATATATATATATATATATATATATATATATATATATATATATATATATATATATATATATATATATATATATATATATATATATACACACACATACATACACACACAAATGCATGTTTATGTTTAAGAAAAATATATTATGTTTCTAAATTTAAAATATTTAGTTATTATCAATTATATTAATATGGATATATATGTGACACTTATTTTTCATTAATCAATTTCTTTATACAATAATATTTAAACTAAATTTAAATTAAACAGTGACCTTTTTATTATTGCTGTATTGTGAATATAATCAGAGCTAATTGGATTGCAGGTTCTCCACTGCACATAATGAAAAATACAGAAATATATTTCATTGTACACAAGGGGTGCTTTTTATCCCTGTCTGCACCAAACCCATCTTGAGTGTTTGCTGCTAAAAAGCTAATTTTTATTTTGTTACATCTGAACACAGAATCCAGTCCCATTTGGAGTTCCAGTCATGTCTAACAACTGAATATGCTGAAGATTGTATTTGGATGAGAGCATTTTCTTTTCTCAGTTGTTGTTTTTTTCTTTTCTTTTTTTCTTGAAATCCTCCCATTCAATATGTTGTGTAGGAGCCCGTTTTTAGGTTTTCTGACCAAGACTTAACTACACTCACCAGCCACTTTATTAGGTACACCTGTTCAATTGCTTGGTAATACAAATTGCTAATCAGCCAATCACATAGAAGCAACTCAATGCATTTAGGCATCTAGATGTGGTGAAAATGACTTGAAGTTCAAACTGGTCATCAGAATGGGGAAGAAAGAGGATTTAAGTAAAATTGAATGTGCAATGGTTGTTGGTGCCAGACGGGCTAGTCTGAGTATTTCAAAAGCTGCTGATCTACTGGGATTTTCATGCACAACCATATCTATGGTTTACAGAGAATGGTCCAAAAAAGAGTAATGGTGTGGGGGATGTTTTCTTGGCACACTTTGGGCCCCTTAGTACCAATTGAGCATTGTTTAAATGCCATAGCCTACCTGAGCATTGTTTCTGACCATGTCCATCCCTTTATGACTACAGTGTATCCATCTTCTGACGGCTACTTCCAGCAGGATAATGCACCATGTCACAAAGCTGAAATAATCTCAGACTGGTTCTAGAATATGGCAATGAGTTCGCTGCGTGATGCTATCATGTCAATATGTACCAATATCTCTGAGTAAAGTTTCCAACACCTTGTTAAATCTATGCCAAGAAGAATTAAGGCAGTTCTCAAGGAAAAATTGGGTCCAACCTGGTACCAGCAAGGTGTACTGTACCTATTAAACTGGCCAGTGAGTGTATTTTCTGCAATTCTCCAGCTGTGGGCCTTCGAGAATTTTTGGCCATTCAAACTCTCCTCCTCACTATGCATTAGGACGATATAGACACACGTCCTCTTCCAGGAAGTTTTGCAACATTTCCTGTTGATTGGAATTTGGAAATTCTTAATTATTGCCCTAATGGTAGAAATTGGGGGGGGGGGGGGTTCACCGTTTTAGCTGTTTTCTTTAAGTCACTTTATAATTTGTGAAGCTCAATTAACTTGTGCTACACATAAGAAAAATATATTTAGTTTTTTTCTCATTGTGATGGATAATTAAGGGAATTTGGTCTTTGTTTTTGTGAAACAGGAAGCCATTGCTTTTTTTTTTTTGTGAAACAGGAAGCCATGGCTGGATAATTTCATGTTCATTATCACCCTGGTGTGCTCAAAATTGTAAATATGAGTGGGGAATACTTCACAGATATTTTACTCATAAGAATTTCCGGATGTACCAATAATTGTGTCCAATGTGTATTTGAGAAAAAATTTTTCCCCCATTTTCAACCGTTTTAGTTAAAAGGTTAGATTTGTGTTTTTTATTTTTATTTTTTTATATATAAAAGATTATAATAATTAATAATGCAGGTTTATTTTCACAGCCTTCTTCATATCTTTTCTTATAAATAAATAAATAAATAAATAAATATAGGCCAGTTGAATAGCCCTCACATTTTAGATTTTTACCATCCAAAAATAAATAAAGTGACAAGACATGTGGCCAAGTGTTGTGACCCATACTCGGAATTAGTTCTCTGCATTTATCCCATCCAAAGTGCACACACACACACACTGTGAACACACACCCGGAGCAGTGGACAGCCATTTTTTGCTGTGGCACCTGGGGAGCAGTTGGGGGTCGTGGTATTGAAGGTGGGAGAGAGTGCTGTACATACACTCTCCCCACCTACAAACCCTGCCCGCACGAGACACTAACCCACAACTAAATAAACAAACAAACAAATATATACATACAACAAAGGAATTGTAATATTAAAACATGCTTATCATTGAAGAGAAAATCTTACAAAATCATTGTCCCAAATATCATAACTGACAACACTTGTAGTTACATATTTGGTTTCTAAGGGTGTTACACACTGATATAGTGAAGTGACTTGACATTCAGCCAAGTGTGGGGACCCATACTCAGAATTTGTGCTCTGCATTTAACCCATCCAAAGTGCACACACACAGCAGTGAACACACACACACACACACACACACACACACACACCCGGAACAGTGGGCAGCCATTTATGCTGCAGCGCCCGGGGAGCAGTTGGGGGTTCGGTGCCTTGCTCAAGGGCACCTAAGTCGTGGTATTGCCGGCCTGAGACTCGAACCCACAACCTTAGGGTTAGGAGTCAAACTCTCTAACCACTAGGCCACGACTTCCCGTATACACATGGTATCTAGGTTAGCAGGTGTTTCACATCAGCTGATACTATATCATGTATTTTAGTATAGTTGGAATGATATAATGAAAAATCAGCATCCAGCACTGTAACCATTTATAATGGTAGATTTTGTCTGTGCAGAAACACTAACTTTTACTGAATCTAAGATCGAGGTGCATCTCTCATTAAATACTTTCTGATGACTACGTCCGCTAAATTAAAAAATTTTGCTCCAAAAAATGATGAAACCTCAGTGAAAGGCTTCCTTAAATATTTGAGAATGTGCCTCGGGGTGACCATTGTTACTTAAATTAAATTATAGCTCTGCTCTGCAGGTGCACTATGAGAAAAGCTCCTATGCTTATCTGATCACAGTTTCTTTTATGACAAAATTATGACCACTGCTGAAAACAGGGGCGGTCTGGCCATCGGGAGCACCGGGTCATTTCCCGGTGGCCTGACGGTCATTCTGGCCTGCCGGCTGCCACTGTGCAGTCAATCAGCTTGACGTGCAATAGGCTGATATGCAACTGCGAATTAATTGACGGACTTATGAATCTACAAATCAGGCGATCGCGGAGTGAAAATGACACCACCACACGACTAAACATCAGCAAAGCACTGCCTTTTGGCTATATCCAGAGGTAGGCTTTATCTTAGAAAATCGAGCAAAAAATGGAGCGTAAACGCAAAGGAGGAGCAGAGAGGGAATGTATGAAAAGGAGAAAAGCCCTGGCCACAGACGCAGCAAGTTGTTGCAAAATCCCAGCCATATTTGCCAGTAAGGGAGCAGGTCGGTCAGAATTACATTTATATTTACTAGGGATGGGACAGTTCACTGAAAAAACCGAACCGTTTGGTTCACCACACACGGTTCAGCACGCGCTGGGACGCGGTTCAGCTTAAATCTGACAAAGCATCTGTACTATGGTTTACTATAAATAGCACGTAAAACAAACAGGGTTCAGATAATATATGATTCTGTTGATGCATGCACATTCTCGGTTCCCCGACATTACAACAATAGCGTTGAAAGAAAAAAAAAAACCTGGAAAAACCATTCACTCTTGTTTAATACTAATACGAACACTGGATCAGTGCATTCTCTTAAAGTAACAGTCTTTATATTAATCGAACAGCAACAACAAAGAAATCACTCACTGATCTTGATTGAAAAGCTTTTGTAACTTTAATAAAGAATAATCTTTAATTTATAGTCCAAAATGCAATGCTGTTTTACATTTGATTACTTTATTTGATTACTTTAAAAACTAACGCTAGACCTCCCTAAAAAAGCCTGAAAGTAAGTTTATTTTATTTGTATCTTTACGCCATTGTATTTATTTGTGCTGTTGCTTGTTGTTAGAATATTCTTAATAATATGATAAATTCAATTTTCAAAAATAATTTTTTTGAAAGTTTAGTTTTTCCATAAACATAGCACATACAATGGTACCGAAACCGTGATTCTAAAACCGTAAAACAAACCGAACTGTGAAAAAGTTGAACTGTTCCACCCTAATATTTACGTAATCATTTGGCAGATGGACGCTTTCATTCAAAGCGACTTACAATAGATAAATTCTATTATAAAAATATTATAGCCCAGCGCGTTCCGCTACCTGATCCTCGGGCACAAGCCACCCAGCCTGTTACCCAAGATGACAGCCGATGACGATGTGGAGGCCTTCCTTCAGGTCTTCGAAAACACCGCCCACCGTGAGGGATGGCCCGTGGACGAATGGGCACGTGCGCTGGCACCCCTCCTCACCGGTGAAGCACAGAGGGCTTACTTCTCGCTCCCCTTGACGACTGCCGACGATTATGCCGAAGTTAAGCGAGAGATCCTCGCGAGGCTGGGCCTCTCCCCTGTGTGTGCCACCCAGCAGTTCCATGAATGGGAGTACAAGCCCCGGGTGCCAGCCCGTGCCCAGGCGGCTGAACTCAGCCGCATCGCCCAGCACTGGTTGCTGGAGGGAGACCCCAACACAGGTAGCGGAACGAGTGGTAGTCGATCGCCTCCTGTGCGCACTACCTCGCGGGCTACCTTCCCCCACCGCCATGAGCCCATGCCCAGCGCAGATATACCGTCGCCTCCGCGAGCCTGGCTGGCAGGCTGTATCGTCCACCAGCGAGTACCGGCGGGAGCCCCCGAAGCAGAGGTGAAGGTGGATGGAAGACGGTTCCAGGCCCTGTTGGTCACTCTCATCCAGTCGCGGTTGTGCGCCCCTCGAAGAGGGGGGGGGGGGGGGGGGCCACCAGGCCTACGCGGCTGCCTACCTGGATGACGTCGTGGTCCACTCCGAGGCATGGGAAGGATCTGGATGATGCGGAGGGTGCTCCGTCTGCGGAGGGTGCTCTCGGAGCTCCGGCGGGCTGGACTTACCGCCACCCCCCGAAAATGCCACCTAGCCCTCTCTGAGGCCAAGTACCTGGGCTTCCAAGTCGGCCGAGGATTCATCTGGCCGCAAGACAAGAAAGTCGAAGCCATCCACTCCGCCCCAAGACCCCGGACATAGACCCAGGTACGAGCCTTCTTGGGGTTGGCGGGTTATTACCGATGTTTTATCCCCAACTTCTATTCTTTAGCCGCCCCCCTGACAGACCTGACCAGGGAGGGGCAGCCGGAGAAAATATGTTGGACCCCGTCGGCGGAAGAGGCCTTCACCCAGGTTAAAGCGGCACTCCTCGCCGGTACTCCGTGCCCCGGACTTTAGCTGCCCCTTCCTGCTGCAGACACATGCCTCCGACACAGGACTGGGAGCGGTCCTCTCCCAAATTCAAGAAGGTGAGGAGCATCTGATCATTTACATCAGCAGGAAGCTGTCCCCTGCCGAGAGGAAGTACGCCGCCGTGGAGAGGGAAGCCCTGGCCATCAGGTGGGCAGTCCTGGAGCTCCGGTACTACCTCCTGGGCCGCAAGTTCACCCTGGTAACCGATCACGCGCCCCTACAGTGGATGGCCCGCACCAAGGACACCAACGCCAGGGTGACTCGCTGGTTCCTAGCGCTCCAGGACTTCCTCTTTGAAGTTCGCCATCGTGCCAGGGCTGCCTACGCGAACGCCGATGGCCTCTCCCGGATCTGGACAACTTACACAGGTCTGTCAGGGGTCATTCCCCACCCTCCCCTAACTTCACCCCTACTCTCCACATGTCTTCACAGGACCAGAACGACGCTTAGGGGGGGGGGGGGGGGGATGGTGGGGTAGGTGTGACGAGCACTCCCAGAGGAATCATCGTCGCCCTGGCAACCAACAGAAAGCACCTGAACATCCTCGTCACCGGCTGATCGGTCACAGCTGCTCCCCGTCAGCCTACACGCTCTTAAACAGCACATGCTGCACTCAAACGACGGTCTCAAACTAGGGCTGGACGATTATGGCCTAAAATCAAAACCTCGATTAATTGAACATTTTACCTCGATTACGGTTAATGAACGATTATTTTGTTTCTGTTTTGTTTTTTTGCCCTCATAGTTTACTGACAAGGTTTGTACTCTAAATATGATTGACTATTAAAGGTGAGATATTTTTTCCTGTTGAAAAAGCGATATCATAGCTCACTATCAGCAGTTATTTTATCTATGTTCGTAGCATTTCTTACAGATTATTGCTCGGTGTAAGAGATAAATAAAGATCAGATAAAGATAAATTAGCACAGTACCAGTACGAGTGATTGCGTGTGTGAATTAGTCATACCGTCTCTATATTATTGTGAAGCTGTGGGTTGTAAATAGCCTAGTTGCTTCAAAGGTAGAAAAATATGCTATAATAAGTTTTGAGATTCTAAGCTACTTTAGGGATAAATATTATCAAAATTATATTCAAATTTAAAATGCATAATTTTAGTTAGGGTGAAGAAAAGCTTTTGGCTTCTTTTCTGAGGCCATAAAAGGGCGCATTGAGCAAAATATTACTAATGCACGTTTATTCAAAGCATAAGAAAATCGGACTGTGAAAAAAGTGCATAATATTTAAAATAATGTTTATAAACCAATTATAATTAAGTAGCTTTAAGAACTATAAACAAAACAGCACCATGTGTGTATGCATAGTTTAATTCAAAGGGGTGAAAGCCAATAACACAGAGTACATTTTTCATTTAAACACAAGATGCAGTAGGATGGGGAAAACCCACCATAAAGTTTTTGAAAAAAATTGAACCCATCTTAATTTTACATGGCTTTCTAAACATGTGGCTCTGTTGTGTGAGACGCCAGTGCAAGGGTAACAGAAGATGTCCCTCTAGAAATGCGTGAAATATGCGTTCTGTGTGAATGGCTTGGTTTCAGTTTTGACGTAAACAAGATCTTCTTCACATTGATGTTCTCTTTTTCCGCAATATTTTGAAAGAACATCTCAGCAGCGCTGCATCTAGTTTCTTCAACTGTATAGGTTAACGAAAACATTCTAATGCAATGACACTTTTATATTGTCATCACATCTCGTGCGCCACTGATAAAGGCCAAGTAGAATTTGACCGTCCGCATCCGCGCACCGTCCGCATTATGTAATTTTCGTCATCACAAGGGCTTGCAGACAGCCGCGCATCAGTCCACGCGATCTCAAAAAGTGCCTGCACGCGGACGGGGCGCGCTGCTGTCAACAGCACATGCACGAGGTGAATGATGACAGAAGTGGTACTGCTTGTCGAGCTCGTCTTCCTTCTGAAAGCTGTGCGGATGAGGCTATGTGAGACAGAACAGAACCCCGAATGTGAAGTATACTCGGGGCGGGCCTTAAAGCAGCCTCCTTAACAGACACCTAAAATTCGAATGCAACATTTTTGCATTCTAATGTGGAATTTTTTTTATTTTATTCGACGAATATTCGAAATTCTAAATTTTTTTGACAGCCCTAGCGTGAACATGGTAGCTCGATATAATAATACACATCCGATCATCTAATCGCTTGAATGTCCAAACCATAAAACAAATACAACTGACAAAGTTTAGTGAAGACACAAGGCCATCACTATGTGTTGAACCGGCGTTCACCTCCGTGTTTTGCTTTTATGCCATTGACTGGACGGGGCAGAGTCATGTGGCTACACACGCGGTAGTATGCTTTTAAGGGGGAAGTATTAACAGGATTAAAAAATCGAAATAACCGACATGGGAAAATTACATCGGTTAGAGGTTCTGAATTTCGGTTTCGATTACTTTTCAATTAATCGTCCAGCCCTATCTCAAACCGAATGCAATGCTGGTCTAATTCCTGTCTCATTTCTTCACAGAAAGCAGCGAGTGACCGACAGCCCACCCACTTTGGAGCACGTCAGGACACTCACTTTCACCTTAACTGGCACCGAAGAGCACAGAGAGCACACGGGAAGCACTGGCCACCAGAAAGCGGAGCAGCACATTTCACCAGGCACCCTACACTGTTCAATAAATCCACCCTCCGTGGCATTTGATTTCACGCACCTCTTGTCGAGTGATTCTTCACCCCGTGACAATATATATATAATACAAATATATATAATGATAAAAGTTTTAAAAGAGCATCTTAATGACAAACTAGCACACTGTTTTACATATGGGGATAAATAATTTTTCTAGTGGCAAATTTGACCAGAAATTTTGATTTTCCATTTCTAGCTTACTATATGTAGCCTAGTGTACAATGCTTATTTATTTATTTTGAAGGTGACGAAGGAAACAGTAGCACTAGTGCTGCAAGTGCTCATGCTGTTGATAAAGACAGTTCAGCTTTTGAGTCAGAGCAGTCAATTCATGTGCAGCAACAGAGGTGGCCTGGGGTGGAGTCAAATTCCCGGCCTGATTTACTGTCCCAGTCCGCCACTGGCTGAAAATAACATTTATGCTTGGAAATTATCCTGAACCTGAGGCCATGAAAGGCCTGGGAAAAGAAATGAGTAATAAGACCTAGTATTCATAAATACTATAGTCTTTTTAGCAAAGCAATATCTAAAGAGGCAAAAAGCAATATCTTCTTAGGCTGCTGTTTTGCACACGGAGGAAGGCTTCAGATCTGTGTGTGGTTAATAAGACCAGTCTCATTGTCTATACACAGGTATTTTTATGTAATGGTCACTACTGAGGATGGAGGTTTGGGTGCTACAGCAAACAAAACAAATAATACAAGTTTACATTTTAAGATTTTAAAGGGTAATCTTGCCCAGATTGGCACCAGAAGTCACACAGAATTATTGTGACATTTGACTAATCACTCTAAGGTGCAGGAAAATTCTCCAAAATTTGGGCAAGACCATGAGGGAAGTCCCACTCTAAGCATTCATATGCATACACATAATCATTCATATACATTCTTATCAAATATAAATGCATTGGGACACACATGCTTAATATGTTTACATGGAGAGGGTAAACTTTTTCAAATTCATTTTAAGTTTATTATGTACTAAACCTGTCTATGCACTGCAAATAATCTTTATAAAACACAACCTTAAAATAGAGAGAAGTAAAACAAAGCCCTTGGGCGAGAACTGTCAAGCACAACTTAATCCATGCAGTAATGTTTCCTGAGTCATTAGCCACATCTGAAGTGGCTTGTAGGGAGAAATAACCTCGAGATGTGATTTTTGCTTTGTTCATCACAGGCTCTTTAAACATTTCACAGACCATTATACAAATCTCATTCTGAATCATACTAGAACGATGGTGCTTCAGAGAAATTTTAATATTTGTAGATCTCTTGCCCTTGAAAGGAGCAAAATCACGAGTATATAAACAAAAGGTAAATGCCTGTGGGCTGACAATGGGTCTGTTCCAAAACAGTGAAATTTCTGTCTACTGCCTACTAAGGCAGTGCTCTAATATAGATGGAATACAGTTTCAGACACAGCAGGGCACATTTTTGGAATCATCACAGTGCCTAATAAGCATAATTAAGTTTTCTGAATCTTTGGTTTCAATTATTATTATTATTTCTTGTTTTTTTTGGCTTAGGTTGCCTCATATAAAGCACAGATTTTGTTTGCATGTTGCTTTCTAAAATAAGCAAATCTGTATTAACAGACCAACAACTCTGTAAATTATTTGTATTCTGTAAAACTTTGTGAATATGAAAGTTTTTCATATTTTGAATTTCATATTAGATTGTGTTGTGTTTTAAGGTAAATCTAACCAATAATGCCCTGCGAGGCCAATGAATCAGCTGCTAAAAGCATTTTCAAAACATAAACACTCACATGTAAGTCCAAGTCATCCCACCACAAGTCTGAAAACACTTAAATTCAGCATTTGTAATTTAATATTTCCTGTCATTACAGATTTAATTCTTTAGAATTAGCCATCAGCCACTCTATTCTCCAAAATTCAGGATCAGCAGTTCAAATAATCCAAACTAAACACTAAAGTAATGCAGAAATAAAAATATGTGTCAAAATCTAGTCATACCATTCAATTCAATGCATTTAGGCAAAGTGAAATGTTTGCCCAACGCTTAAAAACAAGAATAAACTTTGCTATAAACTTCTTTTAAGTTAGAAGTATTTCTTGTTGTGTGTGCATAGGAGAAAAAGAAAAACAGAAAGATAAGTAGGCGTAGTGCGTGTATGCGTGTTTGTTTGAAATGGTGCACTTTGAGAAGATTCTAGGTTTTGACATCAGTTGGGAACATCGGATATAAAGGGCATGATGCGTGATGTAGTGCGTTTCTGAGTTGTACGCATGTTGCTCTCTCGCTCGCTATAGAGTTTGATTTCCCATGGGTTCCAGTGCTTATTTCAGGGATTTGGTGTTCTCATCCCTCATCCTGCAACATGCTTGTCTGGGGTTAATCCGTTTCTACCAGAGGAGGTGTCACAATCTCACTGGTGCCATGTCTTTAGTCAACAATAAAAATGGTTTATAATGCCCGGAAAGCTATTTTTCTGCAAGCTATTCTCCTATCTTCTCCTGAGCTCCCTACTGAGTATAACAACACTGCAGGCAACAAGTTAGTTGATAATAAAAAAAATAAATAAATAAAAAAAGACAAAACCTCTGAGCATTCAAGGTGAAACATGTCATTTCTACATTACTAAAGGCAAAAAAAAACAGAACCGTATTGTTGAATATTCCAAAACTTGTCTTCTATTGTTGGTTTGCTCATTAAACTGGGATAGGAGAAAAAATATGGACAAACAAGGTCATAAAAAAAAGTTTGTAAAGACAAAAAAAAAACATAATATTTTCTTTTAAATTATGAATTATGAATAATTTACTGTCTTTGTTCAAAAAATATTGTAGGCCATAGGCCCACTCATATAGGCTAATCCATAAAAATGTAACTGTAATCTAATTGTGAGAAAGTGTAATATACTCAGAAACTTTTTATGTAATCCGGATTACATGTAATCAGTTACTACACAGCACTGGTTGCTAACATGTTTAACCATGTTTCCAGAAGTCAGTAGAATGGTTTAACACATTACGAAAATGTTACTAGCATTTGAGTGTCATTGCATGGACAGAAACAGGTTTACAGGTTTGGAAAAGCAAGAGAGTGAATGATTCATTTTGTGCTAACTATCTTTGTAAGGTTAATGAAACTGTTGTAATGAACAATCTAGATTGAAAACCTGATCGCCATTCATGAACATGTCAGCGTTTGCCAGGCATCACGTCAAAGAAGTTTGGAAACATTAATGTCTGCTGACTGATCTCAGTGCCTAGCAGACTGGCAGTTTTGCCAGGTTTTCCGGCAGAGCTTGGAAGGACAGGAAGAAACATACGGCTGTCAGTGACACTTCAACATAAGATGGCTGAAACTTAGAGAAAAAAAACTCCCAGCCACAATGCTAGAATTGCAGTACAATCACAGAGATGAGAACCATGTTGAGGCACCACCGAGGTCTCCAGGGAAGACTATCACTGCTGTACTTGGAGGCAGCTTCTACTGTCTTCAAAACAAAGAATAAAGTCAGAGACAGAATGGGCACAGACAGGTTTGATCTCTCTATTACTCCTCTAGACACAAAAATACTGTACTGTACAATAGATTTAAATCTTTTATCATAATAACTGACACCACTTTAATCACAGTTGATTTTCAGTGACTTCTGCAGGTACAACGGTACTCTGATCAGACCTACGAGAAGTGGATCCCTCTTTCTCTTACTTTAGACTTTGAATGTCGCCATCATCTATCCAGAATGGCATGTCACCCACAAGCACGATTATTCTTGGAGGACTGTGGAACTTCATTGTCAACTTCAAACTGACTCAGGAGGGATATTTCTGATATGATGAGCAGCTTGGAAGCACTCTGCAAGCTATTTTAGGAGTTCTAGATATGTAAAAATGTTGATCTTGAACATTTCCCTCAGACTTTCTTTCCGATGATTTGACAGACATGTCGGTTGTCATGAACGGAAGTATTGTTCTTTTGCCAGTGCTTCTAAACCTGTCAGAGAATTTATATACACCATCCTTCACCTTTTTTACCTAATAAATAAGGCTTACATAAAGAAAAACAGACAAGGAAGGAGCTTATTGCCTTAATATCTAGTGTATGATCGCATGCTGACTGAGCAGTCCTTGTAATCTTTAATGCAGATCTCTGGCAGACAGCTGTGAGGTGTTTCAGGAGTAAAGATGTGGTTTCACAGTTGTGGAAGGATCCGGTAATATTGTGCAACTACATGTCCTGTGAAAAGCTTATACTGTCTTATAAAGCTCTATATAAAACGGCCAGTAAACTATATTCATTCCTTTTAGTTCTAGTTCCCCCAAGGCCTGAAGGAAATAATGGCCCATTCTCTCAACTCAATCAACCGGTCTAGGCCAAAAAAAATTTACAGCACGCTTTTGGTTTACACCTAGCAATATAAACACGCTCTTACTTTAAAAGTGACACATCATGGAAGTATTTCCATGCTCCTTTATTCAAAACACAAAACTCCTTCCCAGTTCATCCAGAACACTTAAGAAAACTAAACAGCAAAATCAGATATTGGAATTCAGTATTTTCAGCAACAGTATTATTATAGTATTATTATGTTTTGTCTTATTGAGATGTTTTTATTGTTGTTGTTCAGCACATTGGTCAACCAGTGGTTGTTTAATAGTGCTATATAAATAAAATTGACCTTGACATTGACATTGACAACAGCAAAGGTTTTCAAGGGTATTTTATTAGAATTCATGGTAAAAAATTATCGCAAAATCTGTAGAAATTAAAATAAATAAACAACTGAAAACTGATAACTGGACTGAAAACACAGCAGCACTGGCCAAGAAATCACAGCAGCATCTTTACTTCCTACGCAAACTGAGAAGAGCCAGAGCCCCGTCCCCCATCATGTACACCTTCTTCAGAGGCACCATCGAGAGCATCCTGATGAGCTGTATCACTGTGTGGTATGGTGCTTGCAACGCGTCCTGCCGAAAGACTCTGCAACGCATAGTGAAAGCAGCTGAGAAGATCATTGGGGTCTCTCTCCCCTCCCTCCAGGACATTTACGGAACCCATCTCACACGCAAAGCCCTCTGCATCACCGGTGATCCCACACACCCGTCACACAGCTTCTTCAGCCTGCTGTCATCAGGGAAGAGACTGCGGAGTCTCCAGGCCAGGACCAGCAGACTGAAGGACAGCTTCATCCATCAGGCTGTCAGGAAGCTGAACTCGCTCCCGAACTTGCCCTCCGTCCCTCTTCTGCCCCAGGCACCACTGAATTTTATTTTCTTTTTTTTTTTTTATATTGAACGTAGCTGTTTATTTGGCTACTTGGAGAAACTGGTAACATCATGCGCACGCGTTCTAACAGCACTGTTAAGCACTGCTGTCTAACCGTGCCTAGAATTCCGGGCCAAGAACGGTTTGCAATCATGCCGTGCCATACCAGGCTCACGTGGAAATACAACTGTAACCGTAACTGACAGTCATTAGAACTTTTCAGCCTGATAGCAAAAAAGTGGCTATATTCAAGTGCGAATGAAGGACGTTTTGCGGGGGATGCCAGGTGTAAAAAAAAATTTAAATAAAAAAAAAAATTCAAAAAAAGAAAAAGGAGAGAGAATTTTTCAACCCACCAAATGAATATTCAAATAATCAAATATTCTTGTCCAGCCTCAATCAGAATATGCTATTCAGTTTTTGTTCCGCTTTGTGTCATAGCCCACCTGCCAACAATGTCGCATTGTCGCATACAAAGCGAGGTCCATAAAGGAAGATTTACAGAGTATGATGTGGAAGAATTTGACTGACCTGCACACCTTTGGGATGAATTACCCCATCACCCAACATCAGTGTCTGACCTCAATGATGCTTGTGACTTAATGGGAGCAAATCCCCACAGCCATTTTCCAACTAGTAGAAAACCCTTAGAAAAACCAGAAGAGCCAAGGAAGGAAGACAAACTCACTATCACTATTAATGTTTTGGTTTTCAAATTGAATGTTGAGCAAGCACTTATGTGCTTTTTGGGTATCCGAATATATTTGGCCTACGAAAGCGTAGATTGTGCCCCCTTTTAATAGTTTATTACAACTATTGCATAATATTACACAGTGACACAGTCATTCGGTCAACCCACACACATTTCCCCCTCAGTGTGGCTCTGCATTCACAGTTTGAGGTTACTGTGCTACTGTCACTGTGCAAGCTTGAGGAATTTTAAAAGCAGCCAAGCAGCAGCCCAAGTGCCCAGCAGAAAGACTAATGAGTCACGCTGAGACTACACTGACCCAGTCAGCCTTCGTCACCATCATCACCTCTCCTGCCACAGGTGTCGTTCAATTAGGAAAAGTAATGATGACGCAGTCCTTTACCACCCACATTAGTCTGAGACAGCTGATCTCAATATCTGGACTGCAGACCCAACCAATTTGCCGTTCTAATCATTCTTACTTTGGGTTGTGAAATCCTCATGCCAAACAAAGGCCTACAGCAGTGTAAGGAAAAACAAAAAAGGAAGCAAAGCTTAATGGCCGAGGGGACATCTAGCTGGCTTGGGCACTTGGAGTATGAGCGACTTCTGCAGATTTGTTGCACATAAGATATGGAAGGAGGGAGGGAGAGAGGCAGCGGCGAATATGGAGGAAGACAGGAAGGGAGGGAGGCAAACAGGAAAACATGAGGAGCCAAGAAATGCTGGAGGGTAAAAATCTGGCCATATTTCTTCAGCTTCCACTGCAGTGATCACAGATCATGGTCTCCCATGTAAAGGCAAAATGTCCAGTGGATGCTGACAATGTTTGGACTTTAAAGTGCTATTTACAACCTTGACAACCTGTTTAACAATTTTTGGTAATTTAACAGTATTAGTGTTGTAATTAATGTCAAAAGACATTAATATGTTCAGCCAATGACAAAAACTTTTTTACTTCTGCTCTTAAAATGTAAAGAACATAAAGCAGCCAGCCCACTGATAGCCACGCAATTTCTACCATCACAGCCTAAGCCTTTGAAAGTGGTTGTGATAATGATAATTCTACTCAAAAAGGCAAGATGCATTTTCCCAGCTAATCTATTTGTTTCTTTCCTAGCAAATGCTCCTATTCGACTAATTAATAGACTCCTAGAGCTTTTTCAGCCGAACAAAACATGCATCTCGCATCTACTTAATTTTCCTGCAGCTACAGACAATTTTCTTATTAATAAGCATTCCTTTTGTCAAGTCACTAATCCTGTGCAGCTGGCAGGCATAAAACGACAGGCAAGAAACAAGAGTAGGAAATACAGGTTACAGTCTCCTGAGTCAGCCCTTTAATCATAGTCTTATTAAAGCAAGAACAGCATGCAGACATCCGTTCCAAAAAAACACGCCAAAACCAAGATGCCGCAAACGTCGGCCATTTGTGATTTTTTTTCCTCATTCCTGCTGTCTGGGAGACGTTCCTGCTTGTGGTTCTCAGAGCTATCGTTTTATGATGACTGTATATGATGTCAATGAAGAGTGTAAGTGATGAATGGACACAGTAGGTACCAAACTAAAGAGTCTGGAGGATACAAGCAGTGTCTTTTTCCCTGATTGGTTGACAGATGGGTCAGGCGGGTTGCCTGGGGAGAGGCAATTTATCTCGCATGACAAAGGGTCAACTTGAAACTTAAAAAGGATGTTTTAAAGATGGCGAAGTATAGCCATCTCATGCTATTAGGCCTTCCTTCTGAAGAAATAAAAGCACATACTAAGGGATGTTGCCATGCTGGTGCGGATGTTGATCACAGATCTTCCTTTTAAAGGGCAATGTGCAGTGAATATAAACAAGTTGCGTGCTTTCAGAAGAAAGGCCATTGTGCCTTCAGGGCCGATGTGGGGGGTCTTCTTCAGTCATGCCATAGGCTATCTGTAGGAAACACCCCTCCACAACACTGTCTTTCAGTGTAGCTAAAAGGAACAACGTTTACAGTTTTGCTGTGGGTGCCCACTAATGCTATTACTGCATTAATCAACGATTTGATGTGCCGTGCCACAGATTGTAAGTGCATGTGTAAGCCAGATAATTGAATGACATTTTATTTAACCCAGGAATGCTGAAATGAAATATTCTGCAAAAACGTCCAACTTCAATTTAAAACCTTTCTCTTTTTTTTTAATGTACGTTCAGGTTCAAACTAGGGCTGCACGATAAATCATACTAGAAGGTAATTCATCTGCGATTATGAATGCGATAGAGCCGTAGTTCACTGACAAGCTTCACAATGTGTAATAAATGCCGCTCCATCAGAAAGCACATGATGGAGATTTCCTACTAACCACAGAATCGGCTTTACTGACAAGATGAGAATGACAATCGCATGCAATTTATCATGCAGCCCTAGTTCAAACAGACCATATCTAGTTGGTAATTAAGCTGGTTGAGTTTACAAATGTCACACAAACCTAAAACCCATTAGGAAATCTCATTAGTTCTAGGTGAACCTGTGCAAATTCTGTCAAGTTTGTCAAGGACTTCATATAAAGCATTAGATAAAAAAGCAGGGCCAATTAATAATAAATGAGCACTCTCCTTGCTTGCCTAAAGGAGTGTTCGAGCTGTGTGGCTTGCCAAAAACTAGCAAAAGGTGAGCGTGTAATGGACAGAGGAGGAAACGGACACAGAAACTACCTAAGAGTTTGTCTAATAAAACAAGTTCAAAGAAAACCTTTCACAGAAAGATTGCCAATTATCTACTAGAGTTTATACATCTGTGGCCGAAAAGTTCTTGAACATTTATCATTAACTTTGATGGCTCTTAACTTTAAACCTTCGAAATAAGCTGCAGCTGCCAATGTTTTATCTTAAAGCACCTTAAAGAGATAATTCCCAAACATTCCATTGTCATCATTTACACAGCTTTCCAAATGTGTTACTGGAAAGGAGTTTGAAAAAAGATATATGGAAGAGTGTTTCTGTCCATACAATAAAGATCAGTGGGGTCTAAAACTTGACAAAACATACTTTTCAAAGACAAGTATTTTATTTTATATTTTGCAGAATAAAGCAAGTCAAAAGAAATTGGAACAACATTAGAGTTGGAAAATGATGACAGCTGTTTTTATTTTTGCATTAACATTCCCTATGAAGATTGTTCCTGAGTAAACGCAGCATTTACGACAAGACAGAAATTGCTTTTTCTTTGTTCTGCTCAATGTATGATAACATATAAAACATTCAAACCTCTTAAGACCATGAAATAGGAGTCATCTAAATCAGAATTCAATTAGAGTTGTTGTCGAGAATAATTTCAGGATAGTTGGTCGTAAGGTTGAGGTCATGGGTCTAACAATCAAGGCAGTGATGCTCCAGCAATGCTCTTTTCCAGGCCTAATAAATAAAACAAGAGTACAAAACAAAGTGATTTCTTTCCAGGTGATTTGGTTTCACAAGGAAGCAGCTCTGAAACCAAACCAGGGCTCTCCGCACAGGCACAACACTGGATTAACAAACAAGACATTCCTAGAGAGCTCACGCCACGTCTCAGGTTTGTTGATGTTTTGCTAAGACTTGATCTTTATGTCTGGTTCCTGTCTGTCACTTCTGTAACTGGAAGCGGAGGAGACACACTTGTGCTGGCCCATTTTATTGCTCAACTACATCAGTATCAACTGCAGATGAAGGCTGTCTGGATTACAAACGGAAATGCATGACTGAGTGGCACTGCTGTCAAAACATGTGCAATTGTATTGGACAGTGCCTGACACATGACATTATGAGCACATCTGACCTTCCATCACTACTGCCTTATATTTATCCAGCGTATGAATCATGAAAGAGTGAAATCTAAACAAGTTGATCGAATTTAAATGAACAATTCCCATGGCATAACTCCTAGCTGAATATACAAAACATTTCTAGAAAAACGAAACTTTCTTTCTGGTGTTCATATTTTCCAAGTTTCTGTCAAATACCATGATGGATTACAGTCAAGTCACATTATGAACCCTCAGGACTTTGATGACTCCCAAATGATGTTGCCTTTGTTCTTATGGTTTCATGAAAGGAAAATAAGGGCAGGGATCAGACCTCAAAGGAATATTTCAAAGGCATGTCTCCTCTCTACTGAGGACTGTCAATGTAATAATCTTAGGCACACTATATTGCCATAATAATATTCTGATTCTAAAGCAGCCCATTCTTTTTTTTCTTTTGTATTTCAAATTAGATTCATCCTGGTGAGATTAATTAAACAATAAGAGACAGCTGTGATAGCTGATAAAAAAATAAAATAATAATAATAATAATAATAATAATAATAATAATAATAATAATAATAATAATAATAAAGAAAGAAAGAGACAGAGACAAACATAAATGGATTCATATGATTGCAGACTGGCAATCAGATAAGCATCCTAAAATGTTATTTTACCATGTTCATTTGAAACTGCAGAGGACAAACAAAGAGCAAATCTAAAATGAACTTGAACAGGTGCTGATGCCTTGTAAACAAGCAACGGATATTTAGGAAATAATAATCTAAATAGAAACAGCCAGAGAGAGAAAAAAAAAACTTTAAATAGATCAAAACCAATTACATCTTTCCATTGCTCAACCAAAAAAAAAAAAAAAATTCTGCTGTACTTTCTTTTCTGATTTACTGCTAAAAATAATAATAATTAAGCTTAATGTATATATATATATATATATATATATATATATATATATATATATATATATATATATATATATATATATATATATATATATATATATACGTGTGTGTGTGTGTGTGTATAATGAATAACGTTAGCTATTTAACAACGTCGTTCTTGCTCAAAAATGCATTTCATATTGTTTTATAATTTGGGCCTCTTTTGACAGGGTTAGTCTCAAGCTTCAGTCGTGCTCCCACCTTGCGGACAGTTGCTATGCTTGAATTACAAGTGTATGTTGTGTTCAAAAACACAAAGCAGTGCAGGCTATATGAATTCAAAAAAGCGCGTTAGACACTTCCGTTGCCCCCAAAGCTGGAGACAACGAGAAAACAAGAACTTCAAGCGTTCAAATCGGTTGATTTTCAGCTCTGCGCTTTAGTGTATGCGTGCTGAATTACCAATTAAGACTTATAAAAATCCACTGCAGCCCAACATCCAAACATATAGGCTAAACCCCGCTGCAGTCATTCACAACAGCCAAACGGGAATTCGCAAACAAGTATGGTATGGAGAAAAAAAATATCAAGCAGACTTACCTTCCGAAATTAATATATACAGCAACAGAGTTTCCATCCAAGAACGTATAACGGACATGGTAGTAGTTTCCACGATTAAATCCCGTTTCTTATGATAAACAACAGCGCTCCTCCAAAATATCTCCCGACCGACGTCTACAGTCCAGCGACGAATTCCCAACGAGAATCTGTTGGATTGTGATGCTGGTGAACTTTATCTAGAGCTGTCACGTCCATTATACCAAACCAGTTAAGAGTTAAATAAAAAAGACCGTGTCAACCAGCGACCGAAGGCGCAATGAAGAGCTTTCGAGAGAGAAAAGTTACAGGTAGCTATCCGGCTCAGGTGTCTCGATTCCCAGGCAAGGCTATGTCTCTCTCAGTAATCCACACGACATGCAATACAGTCGTTTTCGTCCTTTAGGAGATTGTAGTTCAAACTGTAATCCCCTGAAAGCGTGAAACGCCAACGGTATCGCAACAGCACAATACCAATGTCGTTCACGAGCTTGTTAGTTTGATTCTACAAAAAGCCTCTCAGATTAGAGGTATCAAACACAAACAGCGGATACACGGCGTGTTAGAGCTGGATGGCGATTTACGATTTCCGCTATGGTAACCTTGACATTTGCTCAAATAGTATTTTATGGATGAGATCCGGTTCTTCGATGTAGGTACACGACCTGAAGTTATGCGATGTTATTACTATATATTGTCGCCTAATGATGCACGGAAATAAACGTTTACTTGTCCGCTCCGATGGGGGAAAAAGTGATTTATTCTTGAATGAAGTCCGAGAGACGAGTTGAAAATCTTCTCAGAAGGAACTGAAGTCCTGGACAAGCTTTCCTGGTACACTGTTAGGCTATATTTACAATTGATATCACTGTATGAAGCGTATCGCTCCCATTTTTAAACTCAGAGGACTAAAACAAACGCTGTATCCTTAACAATGCAGCGCTCCGGTCTGTAAAACAAGAGTCAGTGGAGGTTCGGCTTCACTGCTGAGCTTCGTCAGAAAAGATTTATTCAAGACCACCCCTCCTTATAGGTCTCACAGCCTAACTTTGCGTTTCAACAAACGGTCTGTGAAGTGCGCGTTGCGTTCCGCTGGACTTGCAGAAGAGGGTGAATCCCTGAACCCTCCAAATCTCTTTGGTTCATGGTGGTCACGTGACACGAGTCTTTACGATCAGACCGCTCTGACGTGTCCAAACGACCGTCGTGAACGGGTCTCACTGAAACATGACAGGGTTAAATTTCACCCTAAGATCAAAAGTAAAAAAAAAAAAAAAAAAAAAAAAACTGTGAGGATGATCATCACTTTTTCCATTCTGTAAGACGATCGGACTTTTTTTCTTTCTTTTTTCTCAGGTCTTTTGTGATCCCAAGTTTTCTCTATCTCTTTAAGGGAAAACACGTTTGTTTCAGAATAACTCTATATACACTTAGGTATAGGGCTAGGCTCATATTCACATATGTATTTATAAAATATTAAACTTCGATCTAAACGGCCAATTATGATGGGTAGCAGCATCAAATGGAAAACATCTAGACATTTTACATTAGGCCTACATCAAATCTTAAACATTTCAATTTAAATGGCTGAAATACAAATTATATATATATATATATATATATATATAGCAGACATTTTAAAAAACTCAATTTCATTAAGATATAAAAATACATAAACCCATAAATAACTCTCTATATATACATTTATAGACAGTGAACGTTTGAGTCACTAACAAAACTGTGGAAAAAGTAGGCTAGGTCTATATATTGTTCCAGTTTGTGCAATTTTTGTGGGTTTAGTGGAAGTACATAAAGTGTTAGGCTACAAACCTTGACTGGTCAAAGTGTGTGTGTGTGTGTGTGTGTGTGTGTGTGTGTGTGTGTGTGTGTGTGTGTGTGTGTGTGTAAACATTAGCATGAACTAAATACATTTAATATTAAAGTTAGTGCAGGCACAAAGTAGACATAAGAGTGACAGTGAAATATTTTCCTGCTTTGCAGCGTTATGTCTTTAGTTAGCAGGACTAACAACAAATTTCAAAACAAGACACCCTAATCAACAACATATCATCTAGAAGTGCGCGATACACAAATGTTAATCTCAGAAGGAACTGTATTTCATGAAGCTGACGTTGCTGAGGTGTCACACGACAGTGACATCTCCTGGCGGGACACATTATTAGGGTCGTGTTCCAACATTCGAACAGCCTGTCAGTTTCACATGGCAGGACAGTGCTAAATAAAAACCACTGTCACGATTTTGATACTGTTAGGTGTTTCACCTTTTAAATAATATTTTCACTGATTGTAGGGAACACACCCTGACAGCTGGTCTTATTTGTGTTCATTTGAAATTGTTAATGGCATAATAAATAACCACATGCTTTAATGGCTAGAGCATTTCACTTCTGCAATTTGCATAAGATTTGTGCTTGTGCATAATACAAATAATATAATGCACATCACAATTTCATATGCAAGCTACAGACCATGAAAGAAAAAAATGGGAATGATATTTGACAGTGCTTAATATAGCTGCTGTAATAAAACGTTTCTCATTTTCTTCCACTGAGAGTAGTGTGTTAAATGTATGCTCACACATTAACTCCACGGTTTATGTTGCGGAAAACATATTAAGATTCTTCATTTTAACCATTTATAGTTTGGAAGTGCTTTTGGCTCCAGTGTCCCGTAATGTTTTGTTTAATGTACCGCTGATGGCTTTGTTTACAATGTAAGACTGCACACAGAAGGATATTGGTTACTTGGATAATCTTCCTGTATAGCACGGTCCCCTTTGTAAAACACATTGGAACCTTTGGGTAATGGCCCTAGGCCTGGATTTTAGAGTACTTACATTGATTCATATCTCAGATATTAACTTTGTTATACCTTCATTCTTCCTGGCCATTTAGATCTAAGGTTACACCCTAAAATGAGCATCATTTATCTGCTGCCACGTTGAAAAGCAAAGGGAAATTATGGACATCACTTCTGAAACTTGAAATATTTAGTTGAAGGTAACACGTAGATGGTCTCTTACAGTTTCCAAACACAGTCTAAATAAAGAAGACAGCTCTCTTTGCTTCCAGAGACAATGCATTATGGTGTAATATATTAATGAGCCAAGTAAAAAGGTGCCAAGCTTTCAGTATTAGTTCTAGTAGCAACACTGAATGCACACACACACTCACATATTAGAATGATTTCTGAAGGATGTGATGCTGAAAAATGTAGTCAGTCACACACCATAACTGCTTCATACGTTTTGGTTGCAAAGGATTTCATAAAAGCTTCTGACCATTAATATATTTTGATTCGCTTTTTCCTCCTTTACGCTCAGTGCGAGGTTCATAAATCACATCTGATTAATAATTTAAAACATATTTTTTCTCTTCATTTCCTTCGTTGGAATGTTAAAGACCAACATCATTCAAGAGATTTGCCATGAAGAAATTAATAAAATAGTTAATCAGGTGACCTTCTGATCACCATTTAAACATTTATTAATAATAGCAAGCAACAGTTGGAAATCACACAGGATTGAGAATGATAAATTGATGAGATTTCTAAACTAAATTGTTGCATAAGCTGTCAAAAATGGTTCACAATTCCCAATCAATATAAAATATTAAACATTAAAAAAATTCCTCTTCTTCTTTCTTTTACAGAAGCATGAAATCTGCAAGATAGCAAACACTGTTTCTGTTAACATAGAATTTTAGGTCAGAAAATATATAGACACTATAGTTATGCTTTATGCATATGCTTAGCCCATTAAATCCTTTTGTCTTCAACGTATACAGTAGGCTTCAATGACCTCAGGACAGAGGGAATTCCGTTTTTGTACTTGAATATTATTAGTTTCCCATATGTGCATAAGGCACAGCGTTTGCTCCCACTCAGCAGCTTCCAAAAATAATTTGCATAACTCAGTCAGTGGCTCCTATTTATACAGAGATAGCATGATATTTGTAGGATCGCCAACTTTTGATGCAGTGGCTGAAATAGCTGAAATCAAAATTATACTCAAGCAACGAGATTCAGAGTCCCTCAGCAAGAAAGAGGTATCTTTGAAAGTATATTCCACACAAAATGAAAATTCTAACATTATTCATTCTTGATGTCATCCACTCACACTCATGCTGTTCCAAACCTGTATGACTAACTTAATTCTGCAGAACACAAAAACAAAATATTTTTGTGCAACCAAACCATTTTTCAAAATCAAAATATATTTTATGTTTGACAAGAAATATCAGACGTCAGACTCCAGTGAAAAAGCAAATGTTGCTTTTATCATTTCGTTCTTTTTTCATTGTCTGTATTCACTAGTTTGTATATCAGTGGTATAGGCTTTGTTAAGCAGTGGTTATAACAAGTGGTCTGGGAAATGGGGGAAGAACAACAGTCTTTACGATAATGACTACAAACACAAAGCAAGACGTCATCAGCGAAAACGAATGGTGGGTGAAAACTGAAAGTCAATAACAGGTGCCATCGAACACTAAAAAGGATTGTGTCCAAACAATGCACAACTACAGCTGCAAAGATAAAGCAAACCTCAAAATTCACCTTGAAGTCTCTGTTTCATCAAAAAAACAATCTTAAAGCCAACTTCTATGAAAGAGCAGCAACTACTAAAAGTTTAATTACAGGCACCAGTGCCAAACTTTTGCTGCACCAATTGGAACTGGAGCAACAGAATGAACTTCAATAGCTGTCCTGGCTACACAAATCCACCTGACTTTAATATCATCAAACCACTGTGGGCTATTTTGGAGAGAAGAGTGAGAAACAGATTCCCTCCTTCAACATCTGGGGCATCTCTGAAAATCTCACTTTTCAAAAATGATGTGAATCCATTCTAAGAAGGTTGGAAGCTGTTTAAGGCATATTGTGGTAAAACACCTCAATAAAGAAATACTGCTTGTTTCCCAGGGGTTTGCATTGCTTTGTCCAAGCTCTGTATGCATATTTGTATAGTAAATACCTAAATAATACTAATAATATGGTAATGGACTGGCTATCTGTCTAGAGATTTTTTTCATTGCATGCAGCCCAAGATACTGGGATAATCTCCATTATCACCCCACATAGGATACGTGGTTTGGAAAATAAATAGATAATAATAATAAATGTGTTTTGGATAATTCACAATATGAATATTGAATTACTTCTCTACTAATACTCTACCAATACTCTAATGAGCTAGATGAAGGTGCAACATTACTTATAGTCAACAGAATGGGTTAAAGGGACCATCAAAATAAAGTGAAACTAAGTTATTTAACACTTCATGTATTGAAAAACTATTGTAGCTATGCAGCTTTCAACAATTTTAACTCAACTTCTATGGTTTATTTACAGTCACATTTTTTCATTCATCAGACATTTTTATCCAAAGCGGCTTCAACACATTCTACAACTAAGTGAATGTTTTGCCTGTTAATTATAATATTCACACTGTAATACTCTCTAAGCACCCAATGTAAAAAGATGAGCTCTACTTTACTCAGCAACGGCCTCTAAATGATTGATTAGTAAATGAGTGGAGAGATATAACACACTAATTTTTCTGCAGTATAAGGAACTATGCAAATCAATACAAAACGTCTCTGTGTATTTAGAAAAATACTTCTATTGGCATAAGTTTGGTCTCCATTGGTTTTCATTATGCTAACAGCATGCGCGATTAGCTTTAATGCTTTAAAACGACCTCTTTCATAAACAACAATTATATTAATTAAGCCTACTGCTGTTGTGAGTATCCGTTCTGCCTTTCTGTGACTTGACACAAGTGATTCTGGAGAATCCCAGCTGGATCTATTAGTAAGTCGGCTACCCTGCGTTGATGGATGGTGTGAACACACATCCCATGCACCCACTAACCCATTCATCATAATTTCTATCACTCTCTCTTTATTCAGTCACTGCAGGTCATTAGGATTTACCAGGTCACACATTTCAAACACATAATTAACTATATTTTCTATCACATGGATATGATTGTTCATCAGGACTTAATAAAATCAAAATCTTGTAGAAAATTGAAAAGGTAGTGGTAAATCATATGTACATACTATGTATAATGTGTATTGCTAACTGTAAGTATGACTAATAGTACACTGAGTCTATGTATGTGTATATCGCACATTGTCATCTGTTTAAGTCTGTATATCTATATGTAAACTTTTTCTGCACTGTCTGGAGCACACTCCCAAGAACTTCACTCACGAGGCACATGTGTTGTGACAATAAAAGTGATTTGATTTGATTTTCTGATGGTATATTATCAGTTAAAGGAATAGCTCAACCAAAAACGATAATTTCTGATGAATTTTATTATTATTATTATTCTTTATTTACTTATTTTGCAACAGATTTGGAGAAATTTTGAATTACAACATTTGTTCACCAATGGGTCCTCTGCTGTGAATGGGTGCCGTCAGAATGAGAGTCCAAACAGTTAAGAAAAAACAAAATAATCCTCTACTAATCCACATGGCTCTAATCCATCACTTAACATCTTGTGAAGTGAACAGCTGCATATTTGTAAGAAACCAAGGAATCATTAACTTTATTTTGCTTCTGGACAAAATATGAATCCATAATTAAAAATAACGCTTCCTCTAGTGAAAAAGGTCTCTCCCTATTGTCAATTTAAATTACATCAAAATTCACACATTGACATTTTTCTATAGAAGTGTAATGGACTAATTTCACTTGTAAATGGTGCTTGATCTAGGTATATTTCTCTCCTGATTCAGGCGAGATTACTTTTTCCACTAGAGAGAGAAATAATATGTATAGAGGACATTTTGATTGAAGCTAATGGTTTGAAGATAAAAACATTTTAATGATGGATTTTTCTTAAATTCAAATATTTCAAAAGGTGTTATTGATGGATTGGAGTCGTGTGGATTACTTGTGGATTATTGTGATGTTTTCATCAGCTGTTTTAACTTTGATTCTGAGAGCACCCATTCACTGCAGTGGATACATTGGTGAGCAAGTGATGCATTGCTAAATTTATCCAAATCTGTGCAGGCGAAGAAACAAACTAATTTTTATCTCGGATGCCCAGATTCTCATCAAAATTAAATTTTTGGGCAAACTATTTCTTTAAATATCCGATTAACCCTAAAACACAACACAATGCAAAATTCAAAATACAGGTAAAAAAAAAAAAGTGAAAAATCAACAGGAAAAAATTATTTGTATTAACACAGTAGATTGTGCCTTATTTTTATGGATTTTCTTAGAGGGCAACGTATCAGACATGAACAATTTATTTCATAGATTTCATACAGCTGAATGATTTTTGTAAGGCCTCAGAAAAGAATTCAAGGCAGCAAATTCTGTTTTTTTTTATGTTTTAATATTTAAACCTGCTTGCTAACCATAAATTCAAAAGGACGGTTATTTTTAGTAAGTCAGGTAAAGAGCTTCTCTTTTAAAGCACTGAAAGCAATATTCACTCTATGTGTGAGTTTTCATGAAACAGTAAATATCGTTTACCTAAATTACTTTTAGCGGCAGAACTAGACATTCTTTTACTGGTGTTAGAAGATACAAATTAGTATGAAGCAAAATACTTGGCTTTTTCATGTGAAACCACCAAATATGTTGCTTATGCACAAAATCCGTTTATTTTCATAGTTTCCACTTTAAAAGACATGAACAAAGCAGGTCCCTGAGGAGTTCAGTTTTCAGCTCCAGTTTCGTTCAGTCCTTCAAATATAGCTGAATTACACTTATCAGCTTTCAGCTGAAATATAAGTGTGTGCATTAGTTAATTTTCTTTTTTTGCTACTTACAAGCTATTTATGATTTAAGTAAAAGATAACACACTCAGTCAATTTCTGTGTATAGTTTGCAGTTTTCCCCACCGCTGTTTTAATCATATTCACAGTAGGTAGCATAAAACGACACAGCCATAGCAAAATATAACAAAATAAAATAATTCTTGGTGGGAATCTGTGGGCAACTGTTTCAGAGTGTTAGTTCTAAAAATAACCACATAAGATTAGTATTATTATTTGCTTGTTTCAGTTTATTAAAAGTGGTTAAATCATTTTTAAATCATATTTCTTTTCGTCTGTAAATACTTTTTTAATACTTTTGCTTAGTTTCAGTAAATGCTAGCTGTTCATTTACTGAAAGCATTTACAGCTTAGTTTCAGTAAATGCTATTTTGTTGTTAGATGAGGAAATTTTGGTTCCTCGTTTGTTCTTTAATTGTATAGCTGTTTGTCACAAATTTAATTATAATTAATCCTTCATTTCACAGTGTTGTATAATCGTCTGCATATGCAGATCTAAGGCTGTAGAACTAATTGTCTTACAAAGAGTTTGTCACAAAGACTGTATCATAAAGTCCCACTTAGATTTAGAGCATTTCTGTGAACATGGTCCTTCAAACAAAAATTACAATAATCTTTTGTAATTTTAAGACAAAACCACACTAACATACAATCAGAAAGAGTCAGCTATGAAATGATCGTACTTTTTTTTTTTTTACTGAAAGTTGAAATGTATTATAGACTGGTGCAAGTTATCCCCACTGTCACAGAAGGGCAGTGTATAATTTATTGATTTTTTTATATAAGGTATTTTTTTAAACTTTTGTTTTCTTTTTTTCTTTAGTTGTAGCCAAACTATAAATTATAGACCTATAAATTGACTATAAATAAATACATAAATAAACCCCCTTCCAAATATTCACTTGAGTAAACACGGTCTATATTTCATGCGTGCATTCCATACATTTTAGTTTGTTTTAGAACTTTTTCTCTTGCTTTTGAAAAGTGACTTCTTGATCAGCATGCTCTAATAGTTTAATTGAATGGGACACGGAGGACTTTGGAACATTCTATAAATAAGAATTCTTTTATCGGTAGCACTTCTTTGGTTATATGCTGCTCTGATGGTTTTTAAGTGCATTCATGCAGTGACATCCATAAAAATAAATGTCCAGTGGTGGTTGAAATGACATACTATTCTTGTCCAAGTGCAAAGTGATGGTGACTGCCAGCAGTTCTTTCTCTTCCTTCAGATCATGCTAGAATAAATAGATGCAACATAATGGCCAACGGCACCATCAGGCATTTTAATATTTGAAGAGCATTTTTTAAACAAAGTGCACTGTAATTTTTTGCCCAAAGTGGGTTGATGGTAACATGTCTTAGTGAGACAATGAGATGAAACCGATTATAGTAGAACTGTCTTCCATATGAAAGGTTAGCTTTCCTTCAGTCTGTCATTCTCAGCACCGCTCATGTTGCAGAACTTCTATTTAGAGTGTTACAGGGCTTGTTTACTGACCAGATGGAAACAGTATCGACCCATTTGGCATTTTGTTCTGACAGTCACTTTCTCCAAGACAGTAAAAAGTATCTCCTGCCACTGTTTCCTGTTCGTCGGACCTCTATGGCAGAATACTGAACTCTGGTTAAAATTTAATTTGAGCAACTTTATTCTTATTCATGATCAATAAATAAAGAGTTCAGCAGAGAACATTTACTACTGATGGTTAGACCTCCGGTTGCCCCATAACACTCTGTTTTTGCCTGTGTTTTGCAATGTCCCATCAAAAACATAGCAGATGTTCACTTTAAGATCCATTATTAGTGATTCTTTTATTGTTTTATCCCTCACATTTTGCTCTGCTTTCTTGCAAGTTTAAAGAAGTATTGTAGTTCCCAAAATAATTTTTCTTTTGTCATATATTGGCTTTGTCTGGATTTCAGTCTGTTCCTCACACAAAGCCTGGGGCTATGGAAGACTTGGAAAAAAGCACAAGTCATATGGACTTTTTTCATGATGTTTTTGGACTCACGGAAATGAATGACACACAAGTTGATGCTCACATACCCCAGGAAATATTTGTTTACTTTTCAAAGCCATCTTTCAGCGTTAACTGGAAATTATAAGCATGATGAACACTGAACCGAGGTCACTGGCTGTGATGAATTCAAACAACAAATAGCCTAGATAATGTAGCTTGACTCGTATCAACATCAGCCAGATGGCAGGTACAGAAACATTACTCCTTCATTTGAAGTATTGCTCCTTTATTCTTCTCCACAAGAGTTGCATCATTCTCTTAGTTTCTGTGAAACAGGGGTTGTGAATTCTGATTTGCAAATGAAAATTGCTAGGTTACTAAAGGCTTTACGTTTTATTCTAAACCATTAATATCATTAAAAAGTTATTGTTCATTTAAAAACAGGTCACAATAGCTAATAATCTTTTATTGTATAGTATATCCTTATTTTTTCTTATTAATATTATAATTGTTTAGATCTTTTTCCCCTAAATTTTAAGACTTGTCCTCCACCCAGATTGTTTACTTTCCCCTCTATGAAACATTTATGAAAGCCTGGACAATTCTACTTGCCTCTTTTTTTTTTTTTTTTTTTTGAGAACTTTGAGAAAATAATTTTTGTTTCAATAAATCTGCTACTTTTCCAAGCTGGGTGACATTTGCATACTGACACATCTAAAAAGTTAGTCTCTTTTGTATTTGTTTGTTTATTGGAGAGCCATGATAATATATGACTGAATTTCTTTGTTTGATAATATATATATATATATATATATATATATTACAGTATATACAGTATATATATATTACAGACTCTACATTTTTGGTGTTTTGGTCAATTTCCCTTTTTATGGTTAATAAAATTAGTGTTTTATTTATACTTATCTGTTTATGCTAATTTATTTCATATCTCTAAAGAAAGTAATGAGTTACACAAAGAGCTATGATTTTCCACTCGATGCCTGATTCAAAATGCATAATTGGAATGTTTTGTTAATTAAAAAACAACTAAAGCATTTCCCAAATCTTTAAGGCAGCCAGGTTTAATTTTTAGCAAGCTGGGCTCTCAGGGCATTACGGTTACATGACTTCAATTGTTACCAATCAGCAATTTTTTATTTTTTTTTGTGATGATGGTTCAGAATGGAGCACAGGATGGGGAAATCTAATGCAGTGCAATAAAATGTTTGGCTTGGCTTACTTTGGAAAACTGGATCTATCTTTAAGTCTCCAGGTTTGAGTGAGTAAACTGTAGCCAGTGGCCATTATGCTGTCTCATAAACCATCCCTTGCCACTCTTTCTCATTATCCTCTCTGCCCTGTCCACACTCTCATAGCTTGGAGGCTTGTGGCTAAACCTGTTCTGATATGGAGCCACTGGCAAACAGTCAGGAGAAAACTTTTTAAACATCCCACAGGGTGAACCACCCAAAATAAAAATTCTAGGTGGACAGAAATACAGTATACAGTTTTCTTGAGCCATTCGCCATTGAGATATACAGTATATACAGTTCTTGAGCCATTCTATAGCTTTGCATGAACAACATTCGAATTTAAGATCTTTCATGTTTTCACTGGCACTTTCTTGAGAAGCAGCAATTTGTGATTTTTTTTAATTCATAGTATCGGTTAATACAAATTAGTGTCCATCTTACAGTACCTGTTTTGACTTGCAGAATATATATAATTATTAGTGTTTTCTTAACATTCAAATCGAATTTTTTTTCAAACCTTAAAACGGCAAGATAAAATAAGAATGAAAAGAAGTCTATTTTATTTTGTGTATAGCATTTTGTGTGTAAGGTTTTCATTTTAATTTTCAACAACCTTTTTTTATTTTCTTGTCATGTTATTGTAGCAGCATGGCAATAGGCAACAGAAACTATAACACTAGACAGAGGACTACGCCACCCCAGGACTTGCACCCAGGGAAATACTAAGCACTCACAGGTGCTAATCAAGGCAATACAGGTTCAGTTCCACAAAATAGGAGCGAGAGACATGGGTACCAAAATACAAAGCTTTATTAATCCAAATAATAAATTACAAAAAAAAAGGGTAATCACATGAGCGCTGGCACACTTAATGATAGCCTGAATGCACTGTAAGTCGCTTTGGATAAAAGCGTCTGCTAAATGCATACATTTTATTTTAAGGTTTGGTTATTTGTTGCTGATCACACAAAATGAGTAAAGATTTACAGGGCTGTGGTCAGCTGGAATCAACTCCTAAAGAATCACAAAATGCAATTATCACGCACTATCGGTGCACCCATTCACACACGATACCAAGTCAGATTTTGGTTGGTGATTGACACGCCACAACACTGCACATGGTGACAAGATAGCACCACCACCGCACACGTGTGGAAATCTGCCTCCCTGTCCTTTTGGGGTTTGACCCACAGCACCTGTAAATGAACAAACCAGATAAAAAAAAAGAAAAAAAAAAGAAAAGAAGAATTTACAATCCCAAACAAAACATTTACAAGAGAAAAGAAATTTACAAACTAAAATAAACAAAAACGAAATACACACTGGGCTCAAAAGAAATGATCAAATAATAAATTTAAATAATTCAAACCATGTGGCCTTCCACATTGAGTACATAGAGGGCAATATGAGCCATCCAACAAAAGGAAATACAAAAAAAAGAAACAAATGCACAAACAAACTGGGAACAAGAAACCACAATCTGGGACCACTTTGCCACAAAACTCAACATCTAACTCCATGTAACCCATGTAGGGGATTGAAAGACCATTTGCAGCAGTAAGTTGCAACCACTGGGAAGACTTAAGGCTCATGCCCCATAACACTGCTGAAAACAACTCTCGGTTATGGTAGAAACCATAGAGCCCATATCAATCAAACAGGGCACCTGGACCCCACCAATAAGGACATTAAGATGAGGGCAGGAGGACACTAAACGAGATGCTGGAGTGGAAACGGTTTACAACACTTGAGCCAGTTAACTCCCCAACCGAGTTGTGGCTCTGCAACTCGGTGGGATTAGTTTTCCGACTGCTGTGCTGGATGAGTCTGCCTCCTACCAATCGGAGGTTCTTCCCTGCACTCCCGAGCAAAATGGCCAGGGCGTTGACATCTCCTACAGATAACATGACCATAACGTGGGGATCGGCTACGCGAGTTTGGAGCCTGCAAACGAGCTAAACCCTGGGTAAGCTGATTTATCTGCTCGTGTTGTAATTTTAACATTTCTTTTAATTCAGTTAACTCTGTTGAAGGAGAAATAGGAGGACCTGTACGCGACTCACCCTGCACAGCATACTGGACCCCATAAGCCAGTGGAACAGACTTACTTCGTCCCCTTACGCCCCCGGCATTCCCTCCCGTTCCCAACGCATGGCCTCACTACGCACCTCTAAAAGTGTAGAGGAAGGTTGACCAATTGCTTGAGTTCACGATGAAGGCCAATATCAATAACGTGCTCAACAAATTGGTCACGCAATAAAGCTTCTGCATTCGGTTTGACATGAGAAGACTGCCGTTTCACTTTCTCCAGGAGGCCCAGCAATGCAATGGAGAATTCTAACAACGTTCCTGTTGTCTCCTGGAGAAAAAGGCCTGCTGTAAAGCTACATAAGACAGGGAACACCCATACAATTCTCTTAATGCCTGAATTATCTTCTCAGGATCCCCCCTCTCTATATCAGAACGATATCTGATCTCATCTCGGGCCTCACCCTCCAGGTGATCAAAAGAAAGAAAGCTTGGTCAACTACAGACAAATGACGTGCCTGCATGCAGGCTTGGGCTTCCTCTACCCATTCATTAATGGGAAGGCTTGATCTACCTCTAAACATGGGGCATTTTCTATCTCGGGGCACAAAAATTAATCTCTCAGATAATGGAGCACTAGCACCGGTAGATTGCTGCACAACAGATGGCCCAGTGGCAGCAATAGTAACCACGCCAGGATCTACAACAACTGGAGCTTGTTCCTGTCTGAGCCTTTCGTCAACCTTCAAATGGGCGACAAGATCTCTAAGTTCTTGCAACTCTCCTTCCATAGCAGATGTCAGAAACACTTACCACTAAGCAGGGGAATGAAAAAGATAAGGGGTGGGGGGGGGGGGGTAGAAAAGAAAACAGCCATGTAAATCCTTTCTGTTTGTGCTGCTGTCTTGTTCCTAGGAATAACCGTAAACAAACAAAACACAATTTAAAATTAAAAGAAATATCCCCAAAAAAAAAAAAATTCAACAAAATTACCCATGTCTCAGCCCAAAACTGTAGAACCCTGCTGTCTATGCCAGAATGTAGCAGCATGGCAATAGGCAACAGAAACTAGAACACTTGACAAAGGACTACGCCACCCCAGGACTTGCACCCAGGGAAATACTACGCACTCACAGGTGCTAATCAAGGCAATACAGGTTCAGTTCCACAAAATAGAGCGAGAGACATGGGTACCAAAATACAAAGCTTTACTAATCCAAATAATAAGTTACAAAAAAAAAAAAAAAAGGAAAAAAAAAAAAAAAAAAAAACCACATGAGCGCTGGCACACTTAATGTTTGGTTACTTGTGTCACGACCGGGATACAGGAAGACACGGAGAGAGATCCAAGTGCGGGTATGTCATTTATTGGGGGTAATCCAGAGAGTAAACGGTCCATGCAGGGGTCATAACCAAAGATCAATCCAGACATAAACAGACAAGGACACAAGGCAAAAACAAGACTTGAACGGACATGAAATATCAAACAAGGACTCCGTGCCACATACTAAGACAGACCGGGTATAAATACACAGGCAGAGACAAACACTAATGGGGAATTGACTGAGTGCAATGATTAATGACCAGTGACAGCTGAGTGCAATGATTAGACCGAGAACGTGGGGAATGTGGTTCATGAAGTGACAGACACCATGGGGAAGGAGGACATCTAGTGGATACCCAGGGAACACAAACCAGACACTGCGACAATACCCCCTCACTACGGAGCGGCTACCAGACGCTCCAAGACATGACTAACAAAACAAGAACAGGAGGGAGGTGGACAGGTGGAGGTTCAGGGGGAGGGACGGCGGGCCAGGCTCACAGAGGGGAACAGGGACAGGAAGTGAACAAAAAAAAAAAAAAAAAAACACCACAATAACACAGGAGATCAGGGTAGATCAGGGCGTTCCGGAACCCAGGATGACGCCGACCGGGCAAGACCCCAAGGCTGAGCAGAAGACCACCACATCCGTGCGGCCGAAACCGACACCCCCCAGGGCGGAGCAGAAGACCACCACATCCGTGCGGTCGAACCAGACGCCCCCCAGGGCGGAGCAGAAGACCACCACGTCCATGTGGTCGAATGAACAGGAGGACAAGTTTGTTTGGGCAAGTCTGAAACAGAGAGCATGAACAAGTTAAGGGTAGCCTCCTTGGCCACAGCAGAGACAGTCGGGTGCTCAGAGAGTTCGACTGAGACGTGACGAGACTCTGGTAGTTCCGCAGAGGCGAGGAAAGACTCTGGTAGCTCAGCCGAGACGTGGAACTGCTCTAGTAGTTCCACAGTGAAGTGACAAGACTCTGGTGATCCCATGGTGTTTATACTGGATTCCAGAAGATCACCGGTGACTTGACTTGAATCTGTCCCTGGAGGGTCAACGGGAACCTGACTCGACCCTGGAGGGTCAACGGGAACCTGACTCGACCCTGCACAGGATGACAGCCACAGCTGACCTTCCAGAGGCGCTGGGCAAGCAGCCATCTTGGGCCATGACTCTGGATGGGCGGCCATCTTGGGCCGTGGCTCTGGACCGGTGGCCATCTTGGGCATTGGCGCTGGGTTAGCGGCCATCTTGTGCTGTGGTGCTGGGCTGGCGACCACCTTGTGCTGTGGCGCTGGGCTGGAGGACATCTTGGGCTGTGGCGCTGGCTCGGCAGCAATGACGTGAACACTCCTGGGAATCTCTAGGATATTGTTCAGCATGGAGAAGGAATCCAAAAATGGCTCAGCGGCCATCTTGGGCAGTGGCGCTGGGCTGGCGGCCGTCTTGCCTCGTGGCGTGGGGCTGGCAACCACCTTGTGTTGTGGCGCTGGGCTGGCGTCCATCTTGCCTCATGGCGCTGGCCTTGCGGCAATCATGGGCAGTGGCGCCACCATGGCGGACGTGCACTTCTTCTCCCCTCTCCGTCCGCCATGGTGAGACGGTGGCTCTGATCCGTCCCACACAAGCATTTTTTGTGTTGCTGATAACACAAAATGAGTAAATATTTACAGGGCTGAGGTCAGCTGGAATCAACAAGAATCACAAAATGCAATTATCACACACTCGCGGTGCACCCATTCACACACACTCGATACCCAGTGAGATTTTGGTTGGTGATCGACACGCCACAACACTGCACACGGTGACAAGATAACACCACCACCACACATGTGTGGAAATCTGTCTCCCTGCCCTTTTGGGGTTTGACCCACAACACCTGTAAATGAACAAACCAGATAAAGAACAAAACAAAAAAGGAAGACAATTTACAATTCCAAACAAAATATTCACAAGAGAATAAAGAAATTAAACTAAAATAAACAAATGAATACACACTGGGCTCAAAAGAAATGAACAATCAAATAATAAATTTAAATAATTCAAATCATCCGGCCTTCCACATTGAGTACATAGAGGGCAATATGAGCCATCCAACAAAGGAAATACAAAAAAAAAGAAACAAATGCACACAAAAAACAAACAAACTGGGAACAAGACAGCAACACTTCTTAATACTGATGTTCGGAGTCCTGCACTACAGCAGGAACCCTCCAACGTACGAGCACCTCAGCCACGTTAAATGGACAGGGCCAGCACAAGCACGGAATCGAATCTGAACCAGAAGTTGTTAATAGAAACTGGAAAAATGCAGCCAAATGTCACACCGAAGCAGAGCCATAAACAATGTACACGATGGTGTGGGAGCCAGGAGCGGGCAGCAACAAACTGCTGCAATGAAAAACAAACAACTAGTTCCCACAGTATGGTTAAACTTTGTACTATAATTCTTACACATACCCGAGTAAGCAGTCTGACCAAACACAGGTCGCAACATTAACCAGTTGACTTCATGCGGCTATAAGTGATACAAAAATACAAAATACTAACATTAGCACAACGAGAGTACAAAGATGCCAGAAGTCACATTACTCTTATGCTTACCTTTTGGATACATGCACAAAAAGAACCCTAAGTGAGCCGTGACCAAATTAGCCACACTGCTAACAACAGTGTAAACGCTGGTACCAGAAAGGGGCGGGGGACCTAAGAGCAACACATCCTTGTGACACAACTCCACCTTTTATATGCTCACCCATAACTACTGATAGGCCAACAATCCTAACAATCAATATAGGAGGATCTAGCCATCCTGCCACATTATAAAAGAAAAAGTGGTAGATGCAAAAGTGCACAAACTCAGCTTGAAAGTAGCCCTATTCTGCATGGGAGGAAAAAACATGGATTTGGCAACCCGGATAAGTGCAAAAAACATGGATGCTACATCTGGTTGTTTGAAAGAAATGCAAAAGTAAGCAAGAGAGATGTACAAATCCATCATCACCTGAGCTTACAGCACTGCTTGAGCTTCAACCACTAAATGCTCTCCAGTAAAAAATTGGAATGACATGCTTGAAGAAAAATAAATGTTTAGTGTTTCCTCTTATAATCCAACAACAAGGTTGCATATGATGTATAGACATTTTGTTATAACATGACGCTCCGTCACAGTCTAAAAATTATTTAAATGTGACTTAAGTACATTCTACCATTTAGGCAATGAAAAAGCCAATTTCAAATATTCATGGCCCTCTATGACACTAATGGATGTTACAATTATAGTAAAATTTTCTTTCACTCCTTTTCAGTGTGTGTGTGTGCAATCAATCAATCAATCAATCAAATCAATCAAATAAAAAAATATTTTCTTTTTTTAAAATGCATTAAATTGTGTTTATTTATTGTGTAATTTGAGGGACCAATTGTTGATTGGAAAAGTAGATTTGAACATTTAATTTGTTAAATCTGACACTCTCTTCATAAATATTTTTAATGTTTTTTTTATATTTTACTTTATTTTTAGTTTTTAATCTTTTACACTTTTACATTTAAGAATATATTTTAATGTCTATATGTACTTTAAGAAAGGTATACAGTACATACAGTATTAACTATTTTGGTTACACTTTATTTTAATGTGCCACTGTAACAGTGTAATTTCACAAAGGAGTACTGTGTAATATTTAAAAAACAACAAATTTGGCAGACGGCTGTGCCAGAACACTGTTGTTTTTTTAGGAGAAGTGTAATTTTGTCTGCCAACAAGTTTTCTTTTTTTAAGTATCGAACATGACTGTTGACATCTTTACATTCAGTGATTAAATACAACTGAACTACACCTCAATCTTGGAACATTTGATAGCCTTTCCTTCAGTGCAAATCTATAATGACTCAGATCGCAATCATGATATTTAAGTCACTCTAATACTTCCCGATTTAGCCTACTGTAATTATTATTTTCCACGACCACGTCCATGACAATCAGTTGCAATTACATATGTCAGGTATCACACCGAAGCGCTAACTCTAAATGGTTCATCTATTTCAAACAGCAGTGACACTGCAATCCAAACAACAGACAAATCACAGGAGGGACACATCATCACCACTCCGTATCTATGGCAAATGTTCAGCTGAATGAGCAGTAGTGATCCAGCCCGCTTTACGGATTCTCAGTCGCCCCTCTCTCTGCAGAAGTCTTCCTAATGGCTTTTTAGAGAGAGACAGAATGACGCACTTCGATTCTGATCTGAGGCCAGTTGTTCAGTCAGATTCCTAATGAATACGGCCAGTGTTTAGGCACAGGAAGCTGGTCAAGGATCAGCACAAAGAGGCACTAATAGCCAGTGTTAAAGCAGCTCTTATTACAGCAAGATTAAAGTCTGGTAATAAAGTCACGAAATGATCCATAGCATTCCGTATTGGCTTTCTCTTATGACTGCTATCTCATGTCTGATTGGCTCTGAGAAGCACTTACTTTCACAGTCCGAGCAGGTGGCCAGCACTGGCACCAGAAACCTCTCAATTGCAGCTGCTTCTCCAAGCATAGAGAAAAAGCATTGACTAATTTAGTATGATGACAGATAGGAGTTAAAGCTACAGTCCTTAAGATCTGACATTCTGCAGAGCCCCATTGCTGGTACTGATTGACAGGAATGTTCAGATTAACATTGACATGGCTATGATTCAGCATTCCTTCTAGGTCTTAATTTATCAAGGCATCCACCTGTGATTTTATATAATTGTACATGAAGGAGTTCTAGAACGCAAACATTTCCTGATTGCATGCAGCTGAAGTGCAGACGGGTTCCTCGTTTCTGAATCAGAAAATGTTTGCGTTGTGATTTTGGGGTTCAAGGGTGTATGTGGGGCAAGGGTTCACATCAGCTATTTGTTTACATTTTTCTTTCCTAGTTAAACACTGCCAGACTGTAAACTGTGCACATTATCAACCCTTTAGTATCATATTTGATATGTAAATGTCTAAGTCCTCTGAAGTATTAACATAATCAAAACTTTGCTGAAAAAACTGTTTTGCACAACTACATACCTTCTGTCATCCGATTAATAGTTTATACTTTTTCAGTATATTGATTCAAGCATTTTAGTATATCATTGTATTGTGTTGCATTATAGTTTTGTCTGACAATTAGAAAGCTTTACAGAGCTTTGATCATCATGCTTAGCATTTAAGATTGATTGATACTGCTATCATCTCTGTGTAAAATACAAAAATGTAAATTTGTAAAAATGGTGCAAAGTGTAGTGCGGAGTGGTCCGTAGTTTCTTTACAAGTTGCTATGTGATATGTAGAATCTACTTAATCTATGTTGTACTTACTTAATACTTAATACAGATCTATGTGATCGAAGATCGTTTTGATCATTGTCATTGTCATTGTCAAAAACTTTTTTTTTAAATACAAAGGAAAACTTTTTTTATTTTTAGTAAATAAAAGTTCATTTTCATGTAAACATACCCTTTCATTAACTTTTTGACCATATAAATATCAGAATTTTCTGACTTCAATTTTATATGTCAAGCTTTGCCGGGTTATGTATAAATGTTATACATAACATATGTTCTTGATTCCTCTTTAACGTTTTATTATTAGGCCTACCTCATCAATGACAATTTGTTGAAACCCACTAGAAGACCCAAAATCGGTCAGGGCTGCATTTCCCAAAAGCTTCGTAAGCCTAAGAAGTTCGTAAAAATGATCGTACAACTGATTTTAATATTATGGTCTTGTGGCAGGGGGGGGCGTGGTTTAGCGAAGTCTGCAGCGGGAGAGAGAATCAGGAGACGAACGGTAAGTTAGTGGTTTGGGCGGAAATGATCAACACCTGTCTCTTGTTTCAGTAATTGGCGTGGAGAGAGTATAAAACACCAGGAGAGACAGAAGCAGTCAAGAGAGAGACAGACTGCTGATCATCGGAAGGAGTTAACTGGAAGTGTTTGCCGATAAAAGTCTGCGAGTGTATGAATAAAAGTCACCATTGGTGTTTGTAACAATTACTTTATTTATTTTATTATTTCGACGACCTGGAGAGGGCCATCATTCAGTGTGTTGGCCGGTCCCCAGAGCAACATCGCCAGCAGTTCCATTCACTGGACCTGGGGGAATCCGGTCGGCCCTTCGCGATGGCCCAGCAGCTCCAGGACTCCTGCCGTAAGTGGCTACTCGCCGAGGGAAGTGACGTGGAACACATAATCGACCTCGTGGTGCTGGAGCAGTTCATTGCTCGGCTTCCAAAGAAAACAGCCATGTGGGTCCAGTGCCACCGTCCCATGTCACTGGACTCGGCCATCCATCTAGCGGAGGACCACATGGTGGCGTGCCCAGGGGTCAGCGAACCCACACACTCAGTCTCTCTCTCCCCCTCTCCCCTCTCCTTCTCTCTCTTGACCTGTCCCTCTCCCTAGGTCCCGTCCACCCGGCCCTCCTCGTGTCCCGCCCCCGGGGTGGGGCCGTTTTGACCAAGGACATCACTTGAGTCCAAGGGCCCCGCTGAGTCCGATGGCTGCCGGAGGGGACAGCGCTTCAGTTTCTCCGCTCTCTCCATGCCAATTCTCCAATCCACTCCCTGCCATTGGGGCAGCGGGAAGGTCTGGGCTGGCCTGTTGGCGTTGCGGGGACTTGGAGCATTTTGTGGATAGTTGTCCAATGATGGAGGTGGGGATGACGATCCGGGTCCCGGAATGTCCCACAGGCCACCCCCGGGCAGGCAGGAGAGTACCAAATACCTGTGAGTATCAAGGGGGGTACATTTCCGGCCATGGTGGATTCAGGATGTAACCAAACCTCAATCCATCAAAGCCTGATTCAACCGGGGGCATTGGATACAAGCCGCGTGGTTAAGGTGCGGTGCATACACGGGGATGTGGTGGAGTATCCGGTAGTCCCGATTATTATTCATTTCAGGGGTCAAAAGCATAGTGTGGAGGTAGCGGTTAGTCCCCACCTCCGGCATCCGATAATTCTGGGAACGAATTGGCCCGCGTTTACTGTTTTATTGGGATCGTTATGTTCAGATGCCTCTTGGGGAAATAAGGCACGGAAGGGGACTGCGCGAGTGCAGGTGGGAGAAACTGAGCCAGGACCGCTGGGCTCTGCTTCAGGGGAACCGAGCGAAGTCGGGAGACTTATTCTCTCGGAGTTTGATGACTTTCCCCTGGAGCAGTCTCAGGATGAGACATTAAAACATGCTTTTCAACAGGTCCCCTCCATCGATGGCCAGCCTCTCCAACCTGCCCACCCGCTCACCTATCCGTATTTTGCCATTTTAAGAGATTGGTTGTATCGAGTGACCCAAGACTCTCGGACAAAAGTAAATACAACCCAGTTGTTGATTCCGAAGAGCCGCAGGAAAATGCTTTTCCATGCGGCTCATTCTAATCCTATGGCGGGTCATTTGGGACAGGCAGCAACACTGAATCACCTCATGACCCGTTTTTTTTGGCCGGGCATTCATGACAACGTGCGCAAGTGGTGCGTGTCTTGTCCGGAATGTCAGTTGGTGAATCCACCGGCCGCCCCAAAAGCGCCTTTGCGCCCCCTTCCCTTAATGCAGGTCCCCTTCGAGAGAATTGGTATGGACCTCGTAAAAATTGAAAAAAGTGATGTTGCTAAAAGTGATGTTAGCAACGGTGATTGGTGGAGAGGATGATCTCGGGCCAGAGGATGAGATCACCTCTCGCCGTCCCAACTCACTGATCTAACGAAATTACAGGCAGAGTTTGCCGACGTGTTCTCGCCCCTACCGGGCCGTACCAACCTCATTCAGCACCATATCGAGACAGAGCCGGGCATGGTAGTTCGCTGCCAGCCATATCGCTTACCTGAGCGCAAGAAAAAGGTAGTTCAGGCTGAATTAGGCGCAATGCTCGATATGGGGGCAAAATAAAAATCCAGTATTAACTGGGTGAGCCCAATAGTTTTAGTTCCGAAAATGGACGGCTCAGTCCGGTTCTGTGTGGATTACCGCAAGGTGAATGCTGTGTCGAAGTTCGAAGCATATCAATTGCCGCGGGTTGATGAGTTGCTTGATCGGCTAGGCTCGACACGTTTTTATTCGACATTGGACTTAACGAAGGGTTATTGGCAGATCCCCTTGTCTCCACTATCCAAAGAAAAGACAGCTTTCACGACGCCGTTTGGATTACACCAATTTGTTACCTTTCCATTTGGGTTATTCGGAGCACCGGCCACCTTTCAGCGCCTCACCAGTCCTTTGACTGACCTTACTAAAAAGGAGGTGCCAGATACGGTCCAGTGGACGGAGCCGTGTCAGCAGGTCTTTACCCGGGTAAAGGCTGCCCGGTGTGGTGGGCCGTTATTACACTCTCCTGATTTTTCTCTCCCTTTTCTGTTGCAGACGGACGCGTCGGACAGGGGGCTGGGTGCAGTACTGTCGCAGGAGATAGAGGGGGAGGAAAGGCCGGTGCTGTACATTAGTCGGAAGCTCTCGAAGAGAGAGGCAAAGTACAGCACCATAGAAAAAGAGTGCCTTGCCATCAGATGGGCCGTCCTCACCCTCTGCTATTATCTCCTGGGACGGGAATTCACCCTCTGTTCGGACCACGCTCGGCTGCAGTGGCTCCACTGCATGAAGGATACCAACGTGCGGATCACTCGTTGGTATCTGGCTCTACAGCCTTTTAAGTTCAAGGTGATCCACAGGCCGGGTGTTCAGATGGCTGTGGCTGACTTCCTCTCCAGAAAAGAGGTGGGGGGGGGGGGGGGGGGTGGGGGGCTGCAGGCCTTATGGCTCCCCGGCCTGAGTCGGGCGGTGAGGGAATGTGGCAGGGGGGGCGTGGTTTAGCAAAGTCTGCAGCGGGAGAGAGAATCAGGAGACGAACGGTAAGTGAGTGGTTTGGCCGGAACCAATCAACACCTGTCTCTCAGTAATTGGCGTGGAGAGAGTATAAAACGCCAGGAGAGACAGAAGCAGTCGAGAAAGAGACGGAATTTTATAAATTAAATAATTAAAAAGGTCAGAAAAAATAGATAAACTCATCTAAATTGTATTATAATATAATATAATATAATATAATATAATATAATATAATATAATATAATATAATATAATATAATATAATATAATATAATATAATATAATATAATTGTTATTATATCCGAGTTGTCTGGAACGCAGCATTAGGTTAACATTTCAATAAACGAGTGTGCACTACAATTACGAGCCATTCTATTAGGTGACATTTCAGCACTTGACTCCTAAGAAGCACTTAAAGCATGGCTACATGAAACAATAATGAACGATCGAAAAATGATTTTTGTAGAAAATGCTCTTAAGCGCTAAGATCAATCATTATCGAGAAGCGCAGACCAGAACAGATACAACAACAGGCTATTTAATTCCTGAGGTAATTAAAAATCAGAAATCAGGTCTCCATTAGGACCTAAAGCGATCCCATTGGGGATGCACAACAGACTATGTACTTATTAAAGAACACAATGCAAATGTGTGTCAACTCACTGTCAGATATTAGAGAGAGTGATAATGCAGCTAGTATCAGTGTACTGATACTGATACTGCAGAAACAATACTGAAACTATGTAAAATATTTTGTTATCAATATATATATATATATATATATATATATATATATATATATATATATATATATATATATATATATATATATATATATACATATATATATATATATATATATATATATATATATATATGTATTAGGGGTGTAACGGTATGCAAAAATCACGGTTCGGTACGTACCTCGGTTTTAAAGTCACGGTTCGGTTCATTTTCTGTACAGTAAGGGAAAGAAATGCAAACATTAAACTGCAGGTTGTTTATTACTATAAACTTTTTTAACAATTTGTTTACACTTTTTTTAAAATACTTTATTAAAAAGTATATATAAAAATAAAAAAATAATAAGAAATAAAATACTGCTGCAAAGTTCTCCAGTAAATAAAATACTCTCAGTCTCAAACCAATATCATATAATAAAATATAATGAAAAATATAAATAAACAACTATGATTACAGTGCAGCATTACCAATCCCAGCTTGTAGGCCTGCTCATATTTAAAAAATATATATAACTTTTCCAAAGTGTAAAGTGCAGCATCAACAGTTTCAGTTTTTAGACCTGCTCGATTTATTGCGTTGGACCGATCGGAATTAAGAGCAAAGGTCTGTTTAAATGCCGTCGGGAGCTGCGTTTGAATTACAATCGTTTTTTTCCTAGTTGTAGTGATGTTCACACTCGCGTGATGCCTTTTGAAAACATTAGGCCGGTGACACACTGGCATATTGCACCTGTCAAACATAGTCTATTTTGCCGTCAATACTGTTGACGGTGTCCTTTAGCAGTAGGCTTTATATTTATGTTCAACATGAAGTATAGATATTGTTGTCGTGAAGACAAGATCCTGGTCTGTCGGCGGTCTCCCTCTATGTCATATTACAGTAGGAGCAGCGCGCCAGCTCCGCGTCAGGCACGATTCTGGTGTGTAAAGACACAGAAAACGCGAAGCAGCCGTCACGCATCTGACACGCAGTAGAAAAGCCATGCTCACGCCACGCAGCTAGTGTGTCACCGGCCTTAGAATCAGCTGCAGGGCGGGATTTGCGCTGAACGCGGAGACTTCCGCCACTTAATATGTTCCGCAAAAAAAAATATTGCATTCGGTCATTCGGTACACACGTGCACCGTACTGAAAGCGCTGTACCGAAACGGTCCGGTACGAATACAAGTACCGTTACACCCCTAATATGTATATATATATATCTCTATATACAAATATTTAGGTACTTTGCTAACATAGGGATTAAATATTTTTCTAATTATTAATACTTTTCAAACTTATTGTTTAAATTTCTGAATGAAAGAGATTTCTTTGTAGAATGAGAGGTAATGTTGTTTTTCAGCAGGAATTCTACTGTTAAAGCTGCAGTTCGTAAGTTATGCCTCTTTGTCACTATCTCAGTTTGAAACCTCCAATCGCAGTTATTTGCAGAATTATTTTCTTTACGTGGGTTGCGCATGAGCATGGCTACTCAGCGCGGATTAATCTAATGTTTTGATGTGTGGATGTCAGTCACCGCACTGACTGGTGTGGATATTATACTTTGGAATAAAAGATTGTGCATCTTGGAAGTATGAAACAAATAAGAATTTTAAATGGATATTGTCATCTGAATAAGTAAGTAACAAGTCTGCCACTTTTGTTCTGACCAACATAGGAAAAAAAGGATTACAATAAATCACGCTACCAATGGCGATTACATTTAATTACTTTTTAAGGAGATTATTTTGAACACTGGCTGGTTATACATTTCCTCAAAAATTGATTTCATCCATTTTTAACCAAAAAAAAGTTACGGACAGCAGCATAATTATTAAAAGAAATAATTACATAACTTCAGTCATATATTTGCAATTATAAGCCTAGGAATTATAAATAATATCAATCTTTGTTTACTTCAAGCTTAAAGGATTTATTTATTTATTTATTTATTATTGTTATTATTATTATTATTATTATTATTATGTTAAGCATGCACATGCTTTCTCCTGAACATAAATAATCTGATTACATTCTGGGGAAAGTGCACATATTGTATGTCCTGGTACTCATAAACATGGTGGAAGTTAATTCGATGAGAAGTTTTGTTGAATAAATTGTTAATTTTGTTTTCTTTGCACACAAAAAGTGTTCTTATAGCTTTGCAAAATTGAAGTTGAGCCACTGATGTCACATGGATGTCCTTACTACTATTCTGGGTCTGGGAACATTTCAGTTGTATTACTGTCTATGCAGGGTCAGAGAGTTCTCAGACTTCATCAAAAATATCTTAATTTGTGTTCTAAAGATGAATGAAGGTCTTATGGGTTTGGAACGACATGAGGGTGAGTAATTAAGTTTTTTAGAATTTTCATTTTTGGGTGAACTAATCTTTTAACTGTAACCGACTCGATTACATTGCACCTCAATTTAACTGGCATGGCTAATGACTGACACGTCTGAGGCAAAATTCTTAAAGCTTTTAAATATTTTATATATCTGAGCAAATGAAAAGTGTGTTAATTATCCCTGCTCTCCCCTACTATATATAGTAATTGTCAAAATTGGGTGTGAGTTATATCAAATTCCTTTTAATAAACTCTTGAGGTCCCTATAGGTCATCTGTCTACTATTCCACAACATGAAAAGATAGCAGAAATATTAGCAAAATGAAATGTGCCAGTTTTTACAGAATGATCCGCCTCATTTGAATACCAAAAGACAAACTGTGCAGCTTCACCTCTTTAATTTTGAACAAACCAGCAGTGAGTGGAAAAGTATGCAGAGCATGAAAAGAATATTAACTCCTAAATTCCTACAGAGCAATTCCATCCATTAAAGGCTGATTCTCTGTTTTGTTTTCATCACCAAAGAGAAAGACTTGAAAGCAACTCATCTCTGCAGGGTTGACTGGCTCTTTCTATTAGTTTTTCCCCAGTGTTGGGAGAGATTAGGTGGCTTGCAACCATACTGTCGAGAACATTTTCATGCTGGGCTAATTCTCAATAAATTCACATAGAAAATTAATCTGCAGTGCCAGCCCACCATAGAAATTGCCTCTCCAAGAACCCTCCACTGTGTAGCACTAAAATCATATTCATAACTAAATTTGCTGACTCCTTGTTAAAGACCAGAACACTGTTGGCGCAGTATGTCTTCATCCTTGAATGCATGCAGTATGCACATGTACACACAAAATGTGTAAATAAACCTTTTTCCCATAATCTTCCTGATGTCTAAGGATAACTGTGTAAAGCAAAGTTTTAAAGCAAACTATAAAAGACGTGCAAAACTATTGTGTTTGCAATCACTTGACTAACTATGAAATTACCTGCTTTACATATCTCAAAATAACAGATTGTAGGTAAGCCAACTATCCAAACATTAATAATAATAATAATAATAATAATTATTATTATTATTATAATGGAAATAAATATACATAGCAATTTTTATATTATTATTATTATTATTTAATAATATTTAATAATATTTCCAATTTTAACTATAATAATTTAAAATTTAATAATTTAATTTAAATCTTCTTAGTCTTAAAGGTTAAAGTTAGAATGCTTTAATAATGGATTTGTTCAAATGCCTTGATGGATTTGTTTCTTACAAACACGCAGCTTCACAAGAAATAAATTTATGGACTTGAGTTGTAAGGATTACTTGTGAATTATGCTGATGCTCTTATCACTTTTGGACTCTCATTCTGACAGCACACAATCACTTTAGAGGATTCACCGGCGAGATGGTAAATTTCTCTAAATCTGTTCTGATGAAGAAACAAGCCCATCTACATCTTGGTTAGCCTGATGGTGAGTACATTCATATTCCTTTATTGTCATCATTGCAGTCCATTTGTATAGGCATCTCTGATTGTTATGGATAAATTAACTGTTGTAAAGAATAATGGACTAACAATTGTCTATTTGATCCATCCATTCAATAATTATTGGATTATCACCAATGTTTTAAGCTCCAGGAAGTGCATTATCACATACTGTGGCAATGGTTATCATTAAATGATTTGATTTAAAGTCTTGTACTTAGGATAACACTGAGATGCCAGACAGATAATGTCTTCCCTACTGTCCTTTGAGACTTCCAGCAGACTGGAACAAAAGCTTTCAATCTGTGGCCTTCTCGTATTACCAAAACCAATTACTGTAATCAGGTCCATGTTGTGTTGCATTTCAAATCACTTTTGACAATAGATTATGTTGAAAGTGGAGCAGAAGATGCATCTATAACTTAAAGAGGCACCACATAGCTACATAGTTAAACAGGTTGATTTGTCAACTGTTGAATTTACTTTTAAAAGTCTGGCTAAAGGACCTATTTCTAAAACTATTTACTTTTGTAAATACTGCACAAGACATCATAACAATAAATACTGGAGTTATTAGGTGTGTTTTTTTCACATTCAGTGTTTTCAGGGCTAATGTTAAATTTTCGTAATTTATATTACTTACAAACATTTAATGGTGCTTCTGAGATATAGATACCTGAATATTATCCTAATACAATAATGCAAATACGTTCTCAAAAAGGAGCTCAAACGGGGTAAAGCCAGTGGATGCTTGCGGGACTTCCCTGATCCCGAACAGGACGTATGGTAACATTTGGTCCCAGTCCCGCCTATGCTCTGCAGTCAACCGCCGCAGCATCTGTTTGAGCATCTGGTTGAACCTTTCAACGAATCCGTTCATTTGAGGATGGTAAACGGTCGTCCATAGCTGCTTTACCCGAAGCAGGCGGCAGAGGTCAGCCATTAGCTGGGACATGAAGGGGTTCCCTGATCGGTCAGGATCTCCAATGTGATGCCGACTCTGCTGAAGAAAAGGAACCGCTCACTGGCGATGTTCTTGGCGGTGGCTTTCCGGAGGGGCACTGCTTCTGGGTACCGAGTGGCATAGTCAACAATCACCAGGATGTGCTCGTGTCCCCGGGCTGACCTTGGCAATGGCCCAACCAGATCCATCCCGATGCGCTCGAAGGGCACCTCTATGATGGGCAGCAGAATGAGCGGTGTGGGGGAGGTTACGAAAAAGCCCCCTCGTTTCCTTTCAGTGCGCCGACAACAGCCCCCCCCCCCCTCTGGCTGGTAATAATAATAATAATAATAATTATAATAATAATAATAATAATAATAATAATTCATTACATTTATATAGCGCTTTTTTAGGCACTCAAAGCGCTTACACAGTCAGGGGGTATCTCCTCATCCACCGCCAGTGTGCAGCATCCACTTGGATGATGCGACGGCAGCCATATTGCGCCAGAACGCCCACCACACACCAGCTTACTGGTGGAGAAGAGACAGAATGATGAAGCCAATCAGTAGATATGGGGATTGTTAGGAGGCCATGTTGGTCAGAGGCCAATGGGCGAATTAAGCCAGGATGCCGAGGTCACACCTCTACTCTTTTCGAAAGACATCCTGGGATTTTTAATGACCACATAGAGTCAGGACCTCGGTTTAACATCTCATCCGAAGGATGGTGCTTGTTGACAGTATAGTGTCCCCATCACTACACTGGGGCGCTAGGACCCACACAGACCACAGGGTGAGCACCCCCTGCTGGCCTCACTAACACCTCTTCCAGCAGCAACCTAGTTTTCTCAGGAGGTCTCCCATCCAGGTACTGGCCAGGCTCAGCCCTGCTTAGCTTCAGTGGGAAACCGGTCTTGGGCTCCAGGGTGATATGGCTGCCGGCATATCACCCGGTGGTAGGCTGCGTGGCGATGGCCAAGAGAGTCTCAAACCCCAGCCAGTCTCTCCCTAGCAGAACTAGCACCAGTAGCTCTTTTACCACCCCGACTTCTATGGGCCAGGTTCCAGGGGACGTTGAGACAGATACACTGTGGGCCGGCACCTGTCGTGTGTCACCATGCAAGTTATCGGCAGTAGAGTCTTGGCTTCTCCACGGGGAGCTAAGATGTGCACTTAGACGAGGCGCGTTGCTCCTGGACCACCCTCCGGGACCATGGCGGTGCTCGCTCCCCAGTCTCTATGCCAGCTCGATCGACTCTGCTAATTCAAGTGTGGTTCTTTGGTTTCTCATGCTGACAGCTTGTCGATTTGGGGCAGGGCAGGGCTCGGAGGAGGCGATCGACAACCACACTTTCCGTTACCTGAAGCCAATGTTGGGCGAGTCGTGAGAGCTCAGCAGCCTGGGCGCGCACTGGCACCCCTGGCTGATAGGTCCAGTCGTGGAAGCACTGGGTGCACACACTGGTGACAGCCCCACCCGAGCCAGGATTTCCCTCTTGACATCATCATAGTGCTTGGCGGTTTCTGTGGGTAGGCAAAAAAAGTCAGCTGGGCTTCCCCCGTAAGCAGGGGGGCTCGCGCCCAGTCGTCACGGTCCCATCCCTTCATCGTGGCCGTGTTCTCGAACATTTGTAGATACATTTCGATGTCGTCGTGGGTGGTCATTTTTGGCAGCAGCTGGGCAGCCTGCACCCTTGGGCTGGGTAACGGAACGCGCTGGCGGGTAGCCATACGGAGGGTGGCAAGCTCCTGCTCTGCCTCGCCCTGATGGGTGGCGAGGTGCTCCACAATTTGATGTTGGCGGATGCTGACCTCGGGCGGATGCTGCAAGAGTTCGTCCATTGCAAGGTGAGGAGCAGCCGCCGATCTAGGAAGAAAAAAAAACAGGGGTAGGTGAGTGAACGGAGATCACTTGCCGGTGTAACTTCCACTAATCTGCCCGCATTCTCCACCAGTCTGTCACGGGTGGAAGAAACACACGACAAGGAGAGCTCAAAATTAATGCCCTGGAGGGTGGATTTATTTATAAAAGTGGTGCCCAAGGTGAGAAAACCGGTGCTGAGGTGAGTAGATGCTCTTCGTTGTGTCCATTGTCTTTGTGTGGTTCCGAGTGGCGCTCGTGGAGGGGCTGATCAGCTATCCACTTGTCCCCGGAAAAGGAGAGGAGAAGGCACATTAGTCTCTAGCGTGGAGGAGTTTCACCCCCGGATGCCATGCCTCGAGCGGCTTATGTGGCCATCGGCCGATCAGCCTGTGACAAGCGCATGCAGGTGTTCCTCATCCGTTTCCAGGGCAACGCTGATAGTCAGTCGGGACGCTCGTCACAATATCTTTTGAGTGTTACAAGCTTTTGGTGCATAAGTTGCAAAGTCTGAAATTTGGTGTGAGCAGTCTACCACACCCCCCAAAACGGCTTGTACTAACACGCCCCCACATCTCTATGTATCTGTGTGGGAAGAATTGCATAACGCTGCCCAGATGTTCATGAAAAAGAGAGAAGGCAAAACTTTTATTCTCTTTGTATTATTGTTGTTACTGCCGCTGTTGCCATGTCGTATAGATACTGTGTGTTTGGTTGTGAAAGCGAAACTCTGTGCTGGTCGCTGAGGAAATACATCAACTTTGCACTGTGGATCGCCAGATCTGCCTTCACTGCGGATGAAGCGGCGTCCAGCCCGGGGTCATCACATGTGGTTGCCGCAAGCCCGCCGGATGCTTCTTCGTAGAATCTGCCGGCCGTGCCGTTCTCAAGCCCACCCACCTCTGCTCATTCAAGCTGGCCTCTGCTCACTCTATAGAATTCGAATATTCCATTTTGAGCTTGATTAGTTTGATTAATTATGAGTATAAATACTGGGTACCTTTTGGGCTAGTTCAGAACATGCAACCACAGTTATGGGAAAGACTACTGACTTGGCAGTTGTCCAGAAGACAATCATCAACATCCTCCACAAGCCACAGAAGGTCATTACTGAAAGGGCTGGCTGTTCACAGAATGCTGTATCAAAATATATTTACAGAAAGTTCACTGGAACGAAAAAGTGTGGTAGGAAAAGGTGCACAAGCAACATCGATGACTTCAGCCTTGGGAAGATTGTCAGGAAAAGCAGATTCAAGAACTTCACAAAAGGTGGACTGAAGCCGCATCAAGAGTCACCACACTCCGACATCTTCAAGAAAAGGGCTACAGCTGTCACATTCCTAAAACCAAGCCACTCCTGAACCAGAAAAAAAAACATCAGAAGCATTTCACCAGGGGTAAGGAGGAAAATAACTGGACTGTTGCTCAGTGGTTCACAGTCCTCTTTTCAGATGAAAGTAAATTTTGCATTTCATTTGGAAATCAAGGTTTGGAGTCTGGAGGAAGACTGGAGAGGCACAGAATCCAAAGTCCAGTGTGAAGTTTCTGAAGTCAGTGATGATTTGAGTGCCGTGACGTCTGCTGGTGTTGGTTCATTATGTTTTATCAAGTCCAAAGTCAATGCAGCCATCTACCAGGAGATTTTGTAGCACTTTTTGCTTCCATCTGCCGACAAGCTTAATGGAGATGCTGATTTAATTTTGCAGCAGGAATTTAGCACCTATGTCAGGGATCTAGGAAGGAGGACTCAACTGCAGTATGAGGTAATAAAGTTTTATTGACAAAACAGACTGATACAAGAGGGTAGTGAAGTGAACAATAGATAACACAACAGGAAAACCGTAAACAGGAACAGCTAGGGGAGGCCACTGGTAAAGCTTCAGGAAACAACTGGCAGAACACTTGGCAACAGAGGGGGCAGCAAAACCAGGCTGATGGAGAAGACCACACAAGTCACCATAGAGCAGAGCTCAGACACTTGTTGACCACTGACTCTGAAACAGCCCAAGTGCCAGGTAGGTAGAACCAGGGTAGGACACAGGGACAGGTCAGGAACTCAAACATAAGACTAGACAGGACAAAGCTCCACAAAAACACAAATTAAAACTGAAGACAAGGAAAGATATAAGCCAATGAACTAATAAAAGGTTAAGTAACAAAATAAGAAATTACCAATTTAACCAACGAGAATGACCATGAACCAGCAAACACAAAAGGGTAAGGGGCACTATAAATAGGGAGGAAAATACATGAGGGACAGGTGAGCACAATAAGACTAACCAGGCTAACAAAAGGGTGTGGTAAAAAGGAAACAAGGAGGAGGGGCTAAAAGAGCACATGGCCGAGAAAACAATTAATAAGGCCATGTGCTGACACTAGACACAAGAAACAAAACATAAAACAAAGTGACAGTGCAAAACCCTGAGAACATACCCACAGTGCCAAAACCACTTCCAAGTAATTTGCTGACCATGATTTTACTGTGCTTGATTGGCCAGCCAACTCACCTGACTTGAATCTCACAGAGAATCTATCGGGTATTGTGAAGAGGAAGATAAGTAACATCTGAAAAACAATACAGAGAAGCTGAAGGCCCCATCAAAGCAACCTACAGTGCCACAGACAGTAATTGCAAAAGGAGCCCCAACCAAGTATTGAGTGCATAATTAACCTACTTTGGAGATCTTGAACATTTCTGTTTTGTAAATCTTTTTTTTTGATTGATCTTTGAGAAAATATTCAAATTTTTTGAGATACTGAAGCTGTAAGTCGTAACCATCAGAACCTTCAGTTTGTGTTCAATGAATCTAGAATATAAAAAAGTTTGCTTTTTTAAATTAAATTACAAAAAAATAAAGAACTTTTCCATTATATTCTATTTTTTTTTTTACATGTACCTGTACTTAAGGGATATTGTACATATTTTTCCCATAAATATGCTTGTAACAAATTGCTTTAATATATAATTGGACTTGTAATCACTTATCTATCATGCAAATATGCTAATTAGAATATTACATGTCTAGGAGGAATACAAAGGAGTAATGGTCATTTTAAGGGCCTGGCGGCTGCCATTTTGAAAAACGGGGCCTTTCTTGGAGTCAAACTTTAGTAAACTTTTAGTATGTTTTTAAGTACATTTGATACTATTGTGAACCACTGAGAAACATTTTGTTAGAATTTTTTTGTGGTCAAGACATATTTGCAGCTGACTACTAGGCCGCGGCTCACTCTAGGCCTCCTGGCCTTCACTCATTCATGGCCGCAGTGTGTGACGCTGTTTCGTTGAGACCGAGCATCACAATATGTTAAGGGGCGTAACATTTCTGTCACACACTTGCGTATATTCCAGATTTTGGAAAGTGAAACATAAATCTGTAGGGGTGGTTGGATTTATTCACACATTTGAAAACATTTATTTGAAGCTTTCTTTTTTTTCAGATGCTTTCTTTTCTGTTGTGAGTGCGTTCACAACACTGCAGTGATGCTGCTGATGTGAACGCACTCACAACAGACCTGAAAGAGAAGACAATGCTGAATAAAGTCATATTTTTTTTTTATCTTTGGACCAAAATGTATTTTCGATGCTTCAACAAATTCTAACTGACCTTCTGATGTCACATGGACTATTTTGATGATGTTTTTATTACTTTTCTGGACATGGACAGTATACTGTACATAAATTTTCAATGGAGGGTCAGAAAGCTCTCGGACTATATCTAAAATATCTTAAACTGTGTTCCGAAGATGAACGGAGGTCTTATGGGTTTGGAACAACATGAGGGTGAATCATTAATGACATAATTTTCATTTTTGGGTGAACTAACCCTTTTATGGCTTTTTAAAACTGTCAGTATGTATTTTCATTATCTTAGCAATGTGGAATTTGTGTTTACATAATAGCTAATAATTATTTACACTGAAGAAACAGTTTGGATAATTACATCATGAAAATTGCTTTATGATGTGCTATATTTAGTGTTATATACACAGTGTTCGCAAATTGTCTCATAATTAGTCATGTTTACAATTTAAATGTATGACATATTTGAACCTAAACAATCCAATGGAACCAAGGAAAGTTTTATATGAACTACAGGAGTCAAACATTTTTGGGAAGCAGGTTTGAGCAAATTTAAATTGAATTGGCTCAATTGAACTTTAACTATTACAACCCGAATTCCGGAAAAGTTGGGACGTTTTTTAAATTTTAATAAAATGAAAACTAAAGGAATTTCAAATCACATGAGCCAATATTTTATTCACAATAGAACATAAATAACGTAGCAAATGTTTAAACTGAGAAATTTTACACTTTTATCCACTTAATTAGCTCATTTAAAATTTAATGCCTGCTACAGGTCTCAAAAAAGTTGGCACGGGGGCAACAAATGGCTAAAAAAGCAAGCAGTTTTGAAAAGATTCAGCTGGGAGAACATCTAGTTAATTGATATCAGGTCTGTAACATGATTAGCTATAAAAGCTTTGTCTTAGAGAAGCAGAGTCTCTCAGAAGTAAAGATGGGCAGAGGCTCTAAAAAAATTGTGGAAAACTTTAAAAACAATGTTCCTCAACGTCAAATTGCAAAGGCTTTGCAAATCTCATCATCTACAATGCATAACATCATCAAAAGATTCAGAGAAACTGGAGAAATCTCTGTGCGTAAGGGACAAGGCCGGAGACCTTTATTGGATGCCCGTGGTCTTCGGGCTCTCAGACGACACTGCATCACTCATCGGCATGATTGTGTCAATGACATTACTAAATGGGCCCAGGAATACTTTCAGAAACCACTGTCGGTAAACACAATCCGCCGTGCCATCAGCAGATGCCAACTAAAGCTCTATCATGCAAAAAGGAAGCCATATGTGAACATGGTCCAGAAGTGCCGTCGTGTCCTGTGGGCCAAGGCTCATTTAAAATGGACTATTTCAAAGTGGAATAGTGTTTTATGGTCAGACGAGTCCAAATTTGACATTCTTGTTGGAAATCACGGACGCCGTGTCCTCCGGGCTAAAGAGGAGGGAGACCTTCCAGCATGTTATCAGCGTTCAGTTCAAAAGCCAGCATCTCTGATGGTATGGGGGTGCATAAGTGCATACGGTATGGGTAGCTTGCATGTTTTGGAAGGCTCTGTGAATGCTGAAAGGTATATAAAGGTTTTAGAGCAACATATGCTTCCCTCCAAACAACGTCTATTTCAGGGAAGGCCTTGTTTATTTCAGCAGGACAATGCAAAACCACATACTGCAGCTATAACAACAGCATGGCTTCGTCGTAGAAGAGTCCGGGTGCTAACCTGGCCTGCCTGCAGTCCAGATCTTTCACCTATAGAGAACATTTGGCGCATCATTAAACGAAAAATATGTCAAAGACGACCACGAACTCTTCAGCAACTGGAAATCTATATAAGGCAAGAATGGGACCAAATTCCAACAGCAAAACTCCAGCAACTCATAGCCTCAATGCCCAGACATCTTCAAACTGTTTTGAAAAGAAAAGGAGATGCTACACCATGGTAAACATGCCCCGTCCCAACTATTTTGAGACCTGTAGCAGAAATCAAAATTGAAATGAGCTCATTTTGTGCATAAAATTGTAAACTTTCTCAGTTTAAACATTTGCTATGTTATCTATGTTATCTATGAAGTTTAACGCTTTGTTCACATCCCTAACACCAAGCATGAGCAATAGCAAAGCTATGTTTCCAACATTGGCTCACTGGAAAAATATGCTTCTACCTATGTTTTTACAGAAATCTGAAACGTACCTATATGAATAGCTCACTGCAGTTTCCAGCAAAAATAAACACTGATTGCAATAAAATACCAACATTTGTATTCTTTAACAAAAATTATGATTATCAAATAATCAATTTTTGCATGGTTAATTGCATAATACTAATATATGACCTTGAGACACTGTCACTTATAGTGCATTATTTGTAAACTAACACGTAAACTAACGTATGTTTGCATCATACAACCAGTTCTGGCTTTTCTGACATGGTAAACTTGCTCAGTAGCCCACCTGACACAGTATTGCATTTAGGATGCAAAGGTAGGTGGTACTCTATATTTAAACGCAATACTGCATTAACCTTTTTGCATCACTCTTCGGACACTTCATTTCAGAACTGCTGCATTACGTCCATCAACCAATGTGATTAAACATAGCCGGATTCACATTCATCTGTTTTGGATTAAACTGAACAGGCTTTTGGTCCAACTCACCGGACAGTAGATTTTGAAAATGTTTTGGAATGTTTGAGAGGCAATTTGCCACAAGCATGTTTTACCACTGAGCCTGGTTTGGATGTTTCCCTTGGCAAGCAGTACTAATGTCTAATGGCTGAGGATATGAGAAGACCTCTTTTCAGGAATTCTGTGCAAAGAACTAGAACTGTGTGCTAAAGTGATGAGAGTGCAATTCCCCTAAAATCTCCATATCTGACACTGAGAGGTTGAAATGAAGGATGAAGCTCACTCCAAAACAGAAACCTACCCTGGGGGTGCACTCATTAATTAAATTATATAATTATGAGGTGGTGACCCTGGCGTGTGGATCTCAACACAGAAGATGGCTCATCTCCTTCTCTACAAATGGGCTGTGCTCTGTCATTCTTAGTGACAGTAAGCAATCTCTGGATTGTGAGGAAAAGACAAGAGCCAATGGGGCAATGTATAAATGATGGATCAAGATGGCTGATGTCCTTGAGCTTGAGCAGGTCTTGGAGAACATGTAGGATGTTGGTAGATTGCACACTGATCCTAGCTCAGTTTTGCAGGACCTCTTACAATAAGGAATTTAAGGTATTGATTTGGATGAACATAATCCTGCATCAGTGGAATAAAACTTGTCTGAGGATCAAACTGTTGTGGTTGCAGAAAGCTGACAGTCTCTTCTCTTGCCAAAAATGAAGGGTAATTATGGGGGCAGGAAACATCTGGGAAAAAGGCAGCAGTTGGGGAAGCTATTGGCTAGGATAAATAAATCATTAGCAGCACCACAGTATTGTTTTTCTTTCTCTGAATCGATTGTCTTTACTAAACTATGTGAGAAGTATGATACATGGTGAGTGCTTAAAGTATAATTTAGTCATCTACTACTTATGCTGCTCAAAAACTGGATAACTAACTTTTTCCTGTGAAACAATAAATGAGATGATTAGCAGAATGTTCACACTGCTTTAATCCAAACAACGTGATCCCATGATAATCTGTATGTAATTTACGTAAAATGTGGTTCTGTAAAACGTACATTTACTTACGTTTTTACAGGCACTAAAATGTACAATACTGATATGTTTTCAGCATCTAAACGCACAAATACTTATGTATTTTCAGCATTGAAATGTACAAAACTGATGTATTGACGACACCTAAAAATGAATCCTTATGTATATTGAAATCACAGCATTAATTGTATTATTATTGTTGTTTTTAGTTGTCATATCAATTAGTATCAATATAAATTTACAAAAAACGTACCTTTTGTGCTTGTGAATATTATTTATTAATACCTACGTATGAACAATGAAACTAGGCTGATCTAAACTACTTTAACACATAGATTTAAGGCTGCTGAGCTCTGAAAAGGTCAAAAAGCATCATATAAGCAGTTCATACAACTCATGGTCTATTTTTTTAGTTTATGTGTATCTAGGTGAAAGCAAAAGCACTTTATTTGGCCTTCCGAAAGTAAATGCATTTAAGAATCTTTAAAATTACTTACAACAGAACAGCAACACATTCTATGGACAACGATTTCGTGAATTTAGGAGAGGAGGTCATTCTGACTTTGCTACGATAATTTGGCTCTTCTGAAACAGCTATGGTAAGTATGTTTTGTTATTAGTTTAAGTATTTGCTATTGAATGTTCACATGCAGAGTTTTGCGCATTGCGTATGTGTGTGTGCATGTGTGTATGCACTGGGTCAGTTGGCCAATCAAAGCAGACTGCTCTAGCAGACGTTGGAGAGTCTCAAATTTAGGGACCGTCTCTAAAGTTACATGCGATATTGGTATACACTTTTCTAACGTCAGTAGCATTTGAGCAGAATGACTTACAGTCATAAAATCAACTGTAATTGTTCATTTGGGTGTCAGCTATAATGCACTATTGAATTGAAAGTTTGATATTTATTAAAATAAACTGTAAATCATATGTAAATTATGCTACTTTTTCACATGGGCTCAAACGCAAATTTGAAGCTCAATAGCATTTGAGGAGAAAGACTTGCAGTCATAAAACAATTGTAATGTGTTCATTTAGGTGTCAGCTACAATGCACAATTTATACATTTTTAATATATTTGGTTTTAACAATAACACCACAAATCATACTTAATATTTTTTTGATGTTGTTGTTGCTATAAAAACAGACCTAAGCCATCAATAGCTTTTAAAATGACTTAAAATGCATTATATAAAAAACAATGAGGCAATAATTATTGGTTAATAATAACACTGTTAAAATACATAATGTAGGCAAATACAAAATAATCAATTTATGTACGTTATTACAAATGCCTGCAAAGGGAGCCAAATGCCGTGTAATTGCTGCTGTTACACTTACAGGACAATCAAATCCTTGTTTAGGCTACTGACCAAACATTTAATTTAAATATTCACTTAATCTTTCATTTTTGGCCACCTTGTTGCTGTAGATGACACAGCTTTTATAATTTCTTCAACAAAAAACATGCATATCACAACCCTTACAAAAATAAACGATGGTTTTATCATAGTAAAACTGCTTAATTTCCTTTTGCATGATTTCTTTATGCTTGAGACTATAAAATAAATTACAGTCACAATAAAGTTATAGCCATAGGTAAATGTCAAGAGCTACAATTGTAATTTGAAAAAATACAATTTATTCATTTAGTTTTTTATTTGATTAAAGTTCTTTTTTCACCCCTATAGTAGGTGTTTTTTTCATCATCATATTTGAGGAAGGGGGGCACAACAATACAGTCCTGGTTAGGGCACCCATTTGGCCAGCAGCGGCCCTGAAGGTGTTGTTGTACACGTCTCTGGGAATGTGTGCTCTACTACACACACACACTGAAGCACGTGTGGTGTTTTCAGCTCTTCACTATATTGAAGCATGATATAGGCTACACATGTGCACGCAAGCGCGTTATGAGAGGATTTCACCATTTCATTTGATAAAACTATCGTCATTCATTCGTATCGTATACACAGACTGACAGAAGTGGCAATGTCTTTATGACAACCTGTCAAAATAAAATTCTGGTATAACTTTGAAGAAATTCAAACAGAAATATAGTACTATTGCACAGTAGAGTATGCTATATGTCAAGTAGGCCTATTAGCTAATAATAATAGTTTATTAATAAAACACAGAAACTATGTCTACAACTCACCAAAGTAAAAGTTTGGTCTAACTCAAAGAAATTATGTAAGAAATTGCACAGTAAAATATACTTAAAAAATATATACTAAAACATTATTTTAAAGGAAGTTTTCATAGATAGAGTTTTAATTTAAACTTGCCAAAACAATAACACCAAATTTTTCAAAAACAATTTCTAAAAGTACATTTGTATTTGTGCATATAATGTTTATTTATTTATTGTTATTGTCAGCTAATAAAACCTATGCTTCAGGGACCATATTCATATAACATCTAAGGCTAAATGTAGCTCTTGACTGGTTGAGTTAGATGGTGGTTAACACTAAACAGTAGAAAATCAGTTGAGTCTCCCCATCTGTAAATGTCATTGACTATTAAAGTCTTGTGTTTCTCTTAATATATTGACATATTGATAACACAGAACCTTTTATAATGCTCTTAATTACATGTCGATGCATACTGTATGCATTAGTGAGTGTGGTGGTGCTTATGGGGTATGGTCACTTATTCCTTATATGAACTGTTTCAAATGCAAGACATTGATTGCATGAGATTAAGTTTGTAAATGGCAGCCTGTGCCCTTTGTAGTGTGCACATATACTATTTATCATCAAACTGTGATAACTGTGACTAAATTCAGTATATATACGTCTGCCATATGTTGCCACCCCTCAACAATTCCTGCCCCCTTCTCGCCACCCCATCAATATTTTTCTAGATCCGCCCCTGAACACAAGGGAACCAAGAAGACACACATAGCTGATGACATGAACAATACCAGACAAAAACTAACTGAATAGACTGGGGCTTTTAAACATGATAATCAGGGAGTAACGAGACACACCTGGAATCAAATTATCACTATCAAGAGGAGACAGAAACTGGTTCAAGGAGCACCAGTTAGTAATATTTTACTAATATTAATTCTAATTATACACACTTAATTGCCCAGCTTCCCTATCAAACTCCTGCCTTAAACTACTAAATATGCTCTAAAAATAAAACGTTTTACAAATATGCAGCAAGTCTCTGCATAACTAGGTGTCCGTGAATACATCTCAGCCTGAGGATACTGTACATTATGTAAGGATTATAAAAATACCTGTAAGTGCTGGGAGAGCACCACAGTTCAATAGCAGTATAAGCCTCAACACATTTAAGTTAGTAAACCGGAGAGACTGCTTAAAGTCAGAACTCAGTACAGATGCTTTTCATATTCTGATGATTTGATGACACAGAGCACAGAGGACAGAACATTTGTCTTCGTCTGACAGGATGTTGTAAAGCACCATATACGCAGAGGCATTTTTACGATGCTGGCATACATCTATGTGAGGAAAGAGCCAAAATCCATCGTATCAAGGACCCTTTCGAACACACAGAGGAGGGAGGCTGAGCTCAGGCCCCGGGCCAGACGTTAGAGAGTCTTATGATTAAAGAGCTGGACTTCCTGCAACTACTGTCTGTGACCTTGGCAATGTCACTCCAGCCATTTGTGCTCTTTCATACTCAATAGTTCTGCGCTCATCCAAACCCCATTCGCTCTGCAGCTGGGTCCATTTCCTCATAATTGTTCTCTGAACTGAACTCTTGATCCATCTGTGTTCACTCATGATTATTAACGCACTGTTGATTGTTTTATTTTGGAGCTCTGCAGCGGTCAAGATGGATGACCAAATGTTGGCTGCAAATGCCATAAATCTTCTCCGATACGTACTTGTGTTGGCCAAGCACACAGGCGCGAAGCCTGAATGAACCGTTGATTGGGTGTCTGCAACTGAAGTATCAATGTCAAGTTGTTCTAGAGTGCGAGAAACTGCTAAACAGGATGAAGCACAGTCCTCCTCCACTTTGCCCTCAACTGTACAAGTGTACTCACATCCTTGTCTCCAGCACCCGGAGGACCACACCTTACGTTCTTTGCATGCCCCACAGCACAAAGAAAAGGTCTCATCCACTTACTGCCCACACTTTGACTGCATCACACACATCATGTGTATGTGAAACAGCAATACACCAGGCTACTCTCCTGTATTAAAAAGTTCAGGCGAGCTGAAGTGTCAAGATCAAGAGGTCTAAAAGTGTTTGATGAAGTGGAAGAGGCAATAAATTCAATGAAAGCCCACAGGCCGACAGGGGATGCTTTGAGAAAGCAGCTCTGGTTCTCAGAATGCAAAGACATGCTGTAGCAGCCACATGGATGGGGCTTACAATGAGCTTAATGCATCCTGACAATCATTGTTAGATAAAATAGTAGCCTATTTGTCTGTACTGAATGTTTTCCATGCTAACAAGAATAGGCCCTTCAAATGCTCAGGGTCTAAAGAGCTCAGATGCAACACATTTTCATAGGGAAACTAAATTATTTTTATCCTGCACCACCAAAGTTTCCCTCTTGTATCTCCTTTACACAGCATTCAAATGTGTTCTTAGTGGTGTATGCAACAGCTGATAGAATATTTTTTATTTTATTTTTTTGGCATTAAAAATCATTGCCTTCTGATTCATACAGTACGTGACAGAATGCTAATTTATTTGTTTGAATAAACATCTTCTATGATGGGCATTTTCTCATTTATATAATTATGATTTAGCATTATTAAATTTTTTATAAAAAATATAAATGTACTGTATATGTTGGCAGGCACATGATATCATAATGAATTACAAAAAAAATAATTATAATAAAACAAAATCTTGAATAGAACATTTTAAAACTGCAAGTACTTTGGCAAAGTCTTTTATTATTATAATTATTATTATTATTATTACAGAAGTTATACACTATAAAACTCAATGCTTAATAAAATCAGAAAAATAAATATTTCGCAAAATCATGTGCTGCAACCAACATGCAAAACATAAATAAATAAATAAATAATACTGTAGAGAGGATCCCTGCAGACCTCAAGTCTATTATAATATCAGATTATTTGCCATTTGTATAGGTTGTAAAATGTATTGTGGTATGACTCATCAAAAACCTAATGAACACTGTGAATTATGAATAGTCGTTAAGTTTTTGGGGAGTGATATTTATAATGTTATACAATATATAATATCCTTTATATTTTATGGAAAAAAAAAAAAATATATATATATATATATAATAATAAAGAAATTAAAAAAAAAATGAATTAAAATCACATGGCAATACTAAGAGTACTACAATAGATCTGTCAGTGCAGGTTGCAGTGATATGTTAGGAAATCATCAAATAAATCTGTTAAGAAATGTGACTTCATTGCCAAAAAGAGGCTATAAGCAAATCAAGTTACTATCCATCAGCTCTGTTAAATGTGTTGATGATGTAACACCTCTCTCTGATGTAGCTTGAGTCATTCACTTGCTAATTAAGCACTCAAAGTCAGCACATGCTACCTGCCCACTGCAATTATCATTTCAAGAATTTAGGTTACGAGGGAAAAAATCATTGCTTACACTTGGATAAACTAATTTCTATTCAGCCCCTACTCAAGCTTAACCTGATTTTACTGAAAACCCTGCTTTTAGAACCCCTTTTTTAAAGAGTTTTAATCAATAATACTGACCAAAAATATCATAATATCCTATTTATTCATCTTATTAATTCAAGTCATACAGCCCGTTAGCATCACGTTTTACTGCACAGGCCTAGTGCACCCAGGACGCGATCTCTCAGATGTCCTTTACTCCAGCACCGGGACATCTGCATTGGAAGACGCAAGCCAGGCCCCCGGTGATACCCTCTTCCCCTCTATTTCCTCGGTCTTTGAGATCTCCACCTGCTTCGCTCCCCTCCACGAGATGGAAAGTTATGCTGTGATCACCGGATATTCCATCGTCCAGCACGTCCGTGCTACGTTAGCTGAAGGTAAAATGGACACTCAGTGTCTCTCCTGTCGGACAACATCTCCAGGATGCTATGCTCCATTGGACAAGTAAGCCAATTCTCAAATAAATGCTATGATGGCTTTGGTTCTACCTGCTTAAATGATTGAAGTTCCTGCGCTGTCCAAACTATAAAGTCTGTGTCTACTCCCCGAATAGTGAGATCAAAATATTAATTTAATACAGGCTCTAGAAAAAATGTGGTCGTGATTAAACCAGAAAAATGTTTAAATGAATAAACAATTTTTTTTTTTACGTTTGGGCTCCTAAACAGTAGATGAAATTATCACTGATAATAGATTAATCTACTCTGATTGACTGAATCTGGCTAAAACCAAATTATTATATTGGTCTAAATTAGTCTACTCCACCAAGCTACTGTTATAAGCATGAGCCCCGTCATACTGATCGTGGCGGCGGTGTTGCAACAATATATAGCGATATTCTCAATGTTACTCAGAAAACAGAATGCAGGTTTAACTTATTCGAAATACCTCTGCTTAATGTTTAACTGTCAGATATGCAAAAGAGATCTATCGTATCTCTTGCTCAGGCTACAGTGTATAAACTACCAGGACCATATACAGATTTTCTAAAATAATTTGCAGATTTTCTCTCAGACCTATTGTTTACTGTTGATAAAGTGCTATTTGTCTGAGATTTTAACATTCACACTAATAATACAAATGATGCACTAGGACTTGCATTTACTGACCTAATAAACTCTTTTGGAGTCAAGCAAAAGTCACCAGGCCCACTCATCATTTTAATCATACGCTTGATTAAATTATATTGGATGGAACCGATCTTACTGATTTAGATATCGTACCTCAAATGAATGATGTTACTGACCATTTCCTTGTATCTAGCATGCTATGTATTACTGATATCAACTATTATATACATTTTTAGAATTGCATGGAAAAAGAGTATGTCAAACTATAGACAGACTTTAAAAGCTGCCTGGGCGGAGCATATCCACAAACTCATAGAAAATAACCAAAACAATCCACGTTTTTTATTTAGCACAGTGGCTAGATTAACGGATAACCAGATGCCACCCAATCTAAATAGTCCCTCACAGGTCAATAGTAATGACTTTATGAATTTCTCTACTGATAAAATAGATAACATCAGAAATACAATAACAAATGTAGATTCTACAGCATTAATACTAATACGTTTAGCTTCATTCATCGCAACCAAAGAAAAACTGCTGTGCTTTACAACTACAGGACAGGAAGATCTAAATAAACTTATCACTGCATCTAAACCAACAACATGTTTATTAGATCCTGTACCCAGTCAATTTCTGAAAGAGTTGTTACCTGTAGCAGAAGAACCGCTTCTCAATATTATTAAGTCGTCGTTATCGCTAGGTCACATCCCAAAATCATTCAAGTTGCCGATTATTAAGCCTCTTATTAAGATACCAGAACTAGATTCTAGTGAACTGTCAAATGACAGATCCTCTGTTTGTTTTGTTTTTTTAAGTTTTGTCTGCTCAACTCTGTTCCTTGCTGCAAAAATAAATAAATAAATAAATAAATCTTTATGAAGAATTTCAGTCAGCTTTCAGTACCCACCATAGCACAGAATCTGTACTTGTTGAAATGACAAATTAATTGCTTCTTGTGTCAGACCAAGGCTGCATCTCATTGCTAGTTTTACTTGATGCATTCAACACCATATATCATGACATACTCATAGATCGATTACAAAACTATACGGGTATTCAAGGGCAGACTTTAAGATGGTTTAGATCTTACCTGTCCGATTGCTATCATTGTTTATTTAAATAGGGAGTCATCTCCATTATCACCAGTAAAGTATGGAGTGCCACAAGGATCTGTCCTAACTCCTCTGCTATTTTCAATATAGAAGTTGCCCCTTGGTAATATCATTAGAAAATACAGGATTAATTTCCACTGTTATGCTGATGATACTCAACTATATATCTTAACAAGACCAGAAGAAACTTCTAAATTATCTTAGATAACAGAGTGTGTTAAAAATGTAATTTTTTTCTCCTATTAAATTCTGATAAGACAGAGATATTATTTATTGGACCAAAAAACATTACACAGAATCTCTTGTAATACAATTAGCAACTAGACGGATGTACTGTTGCTTCCTGTACAATCAAAAATCTGGGTGTTATATAGGTTGTTTGCACATGACGTCACTGATGTTGTGCGAAATGCAGCTGGAGGGCAGGAAGTTATTTTTCTCCATAGGAATCTCTACCTGAAACCTGTGTTTTGCATTGTTTATGGATGCTCAAATTGGCCAAATCGAGAAACTACAAGGAGCTTTTATCATGTCCGAAAATGTGTTGTTCATAAGTGGGGAGAAGTCAAGAAATTGATTGAAAAATGCAGGAAATAGTGGCTTGTAAACTTGCGTCTGCGGTCGGGAGGAAAGTCAGAAAGCCGAATAATGGTCATGTGTGCAAATGTTTAATATAAGGTATAATAATATAATAAGATACTAATACAGATATAAATAGATTGTGCAGCCACCTCTCACGCATTCAGCGTTACACACTCAGAATACACTCAGTGCTAAACGCCACACATAGACACAATGTAAATAAGAAAGGCCTATTATTTGCAGTTCAGATAGCTTCACTGATTATAAGGGAACATCGTGAGATTGCAATAAATTGGAGTGACAGCTTTTTAGTGATTATATGAAAGAGCTAATTGCTTGATTTCTAGGCTATTATCAATTCAGAATTTGAATAAAAGTTTTGTTTTATGTGCTCCTAACAAGACCGAAATCCACATACCCTATACATGCAGCAAAGTTTCATAAGTGACTGAAAAAGCAGAACATATGAGATGGAGGAAAGTCCGTATTGTACTATTAGGTATGGGGCATTTTCAAGGCATTTTTTATGTAGTGCTTTCACTGTATTTCTGTACACCCAATGCGCTTTACAATCATATTAGGGGATCTCTCTTCAATCACCACGTTATTACAAGAGACAGGTATTTATTATCACAATATTTGTTGGACGTGATCCTAAAAAGCAAATAGCGTTATCGTAAAACGTTAATCACTAAAAAGCTGTAATTTAAAGATCGTAATCTCACAATTCCGTGGTATGAAGATCTCAGAACTGCAAATAATATCTTATTTACATCATGTCTATGTGTGGCGTTTAGCATTCATTGAATTCTGATTGTCACCAATTATATATTTCTTTATTAATATCTTAATATATTATTATATGTTACATTAACCGTTTGAACACACAAGCATTATCGAGCTCCACTCCTCCCGCCCGCAGACGCAGGTTTACAAGCCACTTTTCCCTATGTTTTTCAGTCAGTTTTTGACTTTCCGTCCCTTATGAGCAACACATTTTCATACACAATGTGGTTTCTTGGTTTGGCCGATTTGAGCATCCATAAACAACGCAAAACACCAGCATTTTGGTTTTCCGCTAGTGGTTCCTATGGAGAAAAACAAAAATAAAATAAATGCACATCATCAGAGTCACATGATTGCAACCAACCTATTCGACAGCAACTTGTCTTATGAAAATCATATTTCCCATGTTACAAAAACATCATTCTTCCATCAAAACATGTTACCTCTTTCTGATGTAGAAAAGCTAGTTCATGCATTCATGACCCCTAGACTGGACTATTGTAATGCAATGGGTGGTTTTCCTGCATCCTCAATAAACAAGCAAAAAGTAGTCCAAAATTCAGTTGCTAGAATCCTTACCAGGTCAAAAAAATATGATCATATTACCCCAATTTTACAATCTCTGCCCTGGCTACCTATTAAGTTCCATATAAGTTACAAAATATTATTAATTACCAATAAGGCCCTTAATAGGTTAGCTCCTGCACACCTAACTAGCCTATTATCACACGACAGTTCATCACGCTCGTTAAGGTCACAAACCTCAAGACTTTTGGTAGTACCTAGGATGGCAATGTTCACTAAAGGTGTTAGAGCTTTTTCACATTTGGCTCCCAAACTCTGGAATAGCCTTCCTGATAACGATTGGGTTTCAGACACATTATCTCTTTGGCCAAACATTCAATTAATGCATCTCATAATCTTGTACTGCAGTTATATTTGATCAAATGCACATTACTATTCTTTAGCTTGGGTTAAACAAATAAATTTAGCTTGGTTGGAACAGCAGCTACGCTAATTATGTTTCTATTTGTTTCTGTTTCTGGTAACTAGGATTTACTCAAGCTTCAGTCTGAATCCAGAACACCTGAGAAGAGATGATGCCAACCCCTCAGAGGACCTCAGATGATGAACTATACAATTTTGCTGTAAGTTTTATTGCAACATATAATAATTGCTGTTAAGTGTTCATAGTTTGTTTGATTAAATATTTAATTCATTTTTCCATATATTTCTGCCATATGTACGTTTACTGACATAGTCCCCACTGATAAGCTACTACTAAATATATTGTAGAAACATATATTGTACAGCTGCTTTCCAACAATTTGTATCATGAGCGCTATACAGATAAACGTGGATTGAACAAGTTGAATCTCTCTAGCAAATTTTCAGCAAAACCGATATAAAAATTATATTACATTTAGACTTTTAAGCAAGTTTGAATATGCAAAATAGCAACATAAGTAGTTAATTTAAAATCCTTTCAAAAAGTAGACCATTAACTGAGAACTGGTGAGGGGACTGAAAAAAAAATAAATAAATAAAAATAATAGCCTCTCAGTATGACCATGTTGGCTGTCTCTATGCAAATTAAGGTTTGAAGTGATGCTGAATGGTAAATTGTACATGCCTAAGTGACTCTTGATTCTTCTTGAATCATCTCGGTTTTAATGCATTTCTGACAGGAAGATTTTGAAGGATTTCAGATGAGTGCAGGAAAATGTAATTGCGCCAACCGTTTTGAAAATAATCAAAATGGCCAGTTATATATTTAGCTTAGAAGAGATGACACTAAGCTGAATGTAATTTAGCATTTCAAGATATTACACTTAAAATAAAGCATTAACCTATATGAGGACATGCCTAAAACCTTCTTTACTGTGGTAAAAATACTGTAACACACAACATGTTGTGTTGTTTAATATTTTTATTACTGGACGACATGTAGGAATTATGAATGTTACTAACTAAACTGTTTGAAAGTACTGGAGTTAAAATGGTCAAAATCATTTTTACAAAGTACTGGTCGTTAAAGGAATAGTTCACACCCCAAAAATATAAATTAGCAGAAAATTTACAAAGCTTCAGGCCATCCAAGTTGTAAATGAGTTTGTTTCTTCAAGGATTTGTAGAAAATTATAGAATTACATCACTTGCTCACCAATGGATACTCTGCAGTGAATGGGAGAATCCTAACAGCTGTTATTAGCGTCACAATTATCCATAAGCAAATCAAATGACTCCAGTCCATTAATTTAACCTTCCATGAGCATTTTCTTCATTGCCATTTGCAGGACTAAAAGTCATTGTGACATACAAATGATTTTCAAAATCATTAGATGCATATAGAGTCAGTTAAAAACATTAAAGGAACACTCCATTTCTTTTGAAAATGGGCTCATTTACCAACTCCCCTAGACTAAACAGTTGAGTTTTACCGTTTTTTAATTTTTTCAGCCAATCTCCAGGTCTGACTATTTTCAGATGCAAAGTAATATCACTGCGCCTGCTTGATTTTTGTTTTTTTTAGAAATATACAGCAATTTTCTTTCAATAATGTACAAAACTCACTGCTTATTAATTCAGAAGCAACTCACAAACTCATTATTTTCTGGGGAAAGTCAGGCAGCAATAGTAGAAGTTCCCTTTTAGTCTGTCACTCCGAGTCACGTCGGCCATCTATGAATTGGGATCTCGCTTAGAGAGACCAATCCACTTCGAGTGTAAACTAAATGAGCCAATGAACACTGGTATGTGATGATTGCTTTCAGATGTCACTGATCGCAGTGCGAGTATAACTAGGCAGAAAGTGCAACACATGATTCTCATGGTGTGGTCACAATGGGTGGCTCACAGTGAGCAAAGTGTAACCACACAGCATATTCACTGTGTGCTCATACTGTGGTCACAATGTGAGGTCACTGCACACTCACTGTGTGCTCATACTGTGGTCACAATGTGAGGTCACTGCACACTCACTGTGTGCTCATACTGTGGTCACAATGTGAGGTCACTGCATACTCATTGTGCGCTCATACTGTGATCAATGTGAGGTCCCAGCGAAGTCCTATTCATTTTCATAAACTGGTTCATTTCGGACAGACCGGCTCATTGAACCAGTTCCTGATGTCATCAAGCAATAACATCTCGAAGCATTTCTTTTTTAACAACAAAGATTCAAATAAGTAATTTATATCAACACATATTGAAACATCCAAATAAATAAAGTAACTTGTGTAAAAGCATATTGCTGATTAGCCCTATTCCCACATAATTCACTTAATAAAGTTAATGGTGTTTGTGGTCACAGTTTCATTTGCTAATACTTTATTTTAGATACGACTGACTGACCAATACTGACTAGCCTACAACTTGAATAAGGTTCCTAAAAGTTTCAAACCTACTGCACACATTTCAGACATTGATGTACAAACATGGATATGTTCTACATTTCTACAGTATAAAGAATGAATAAACCAGACTTATAAACTCCTTGATTTCACTTAAGCAACTTTAAATGTAATATGCATGCACAATAAACTATTGTCAAATTTATTTACATCACTTGACAGGTTTTTGCAGGTTTTAATAAAGTGTAAATTAACAGTCGTAATAAGCATATTTCCAGTATGCACCCCAGGCTTGCACAGTATTGTTAACTCACTCATCAGAATCTTCAGAAATCCTCTGCAAATTTTGCCATGGCTCATTCAGTTCTTGTTGAGTCCTCGGTAATCCTCAGCAAACTTTGACAGTTGGTTGAACCGGCTCAATCAGTCCTTTTTGAATTGGACGTGCTACTTCGTCTGTGCATCCTGTGTCTTCAACCTGGAACAAAGATTTGATTCAATTCGATTTATGAACCCGCTCGACCGGTTAATTCTTTAGAACCGGATCAAAATAACAATTCCTTCTAGAACCGAATGTAACCCCTGTCTCCCGGGTCCTCTCTGACACTCCTCAAACTTGCTCCGAGTGGGGCTCGAACCCGGGTCTCTGGCATGGGAGGCGGACGCACTAACAAGGAGGCTAAATGGCTACAGCCACTAGAGTCTGTCGCTAGTGCGTCTCTTGAGATCGGGGAGTGAGGTTTACCTGCACAGCACTACTCACTGGCCTCCGTTACACTCACCCCCCTAAACCTCACTCCCATCCGGGTCACGGCACCAATGTAACCCCTGTCTCCCGGGTCCTCTCTGACGCTCCTCGCACTCGCTCCGAGCGGGGCTTGAACCCGGGTCTCCGGCATGGGAGGCGGACGCACTAACAAGGAGGCTAAATGGCTACAGCCACTAGCGTCTGTCGCTAGTGCGTCTCTTGAGATCGGGGAGTGAGGTTTACCTGCACAGCACTACTCGCTGGCCTCCGTTACACGAACATCACTACAGCACATGCACTCACTGTGTGCTCATACTGTGGTCAATGTGAGGTCACAGCCACTCACTCTTTGCTCATACTGTGGTCACAGTGTGAGGTCACTGCACACTCACTGTGCACTCATACTGTGGTCCCAATGTGAGGTCACTGCACACTCACTGTGTGCTCATACTGTTGTCCCAATGTGAGGTCACAGCACACTCACTGTGCACTCATACTGTGGTAACAATGTTTGTTGACCCTTTTGTTGATCCACTGATAAATACCATGTTATGAAAACCTTCAAATTCTTGTCCAGACCAATAGCTGATTGTTTCGTTTTGAGTTTGAATCCCGGCTCGAGGACCTTTCATAATCCTACCCCCCTCTCTCTTTCCAATTCTTTTCTTGTCAGATCTAAAATATCCTATCATAATAAAGGCAAGATCATTGCCAGATGATCTTAATCCCAGTTAAATATTTAAACTGCCTCATTACAACATGTTCAAAATTGAATTCATAACGAGCTCACATATTAATAACACTGTATCGCAGTATGAGGATTGTTTGAGTTCATAATGAGCTCACGTATTACTAACACTGTGAGTATAACAGTATGAGGATTTTTTGAGTTCATAATGAGCTCATGTATTACTAACACTGTGAGTATAACAGTATGAGGATCGTTTGAGTTCATAATGAGCTCACATATTACTCACTTTGAGGATTGCAGTATGAGGATCGTTTGAGTTCATAATGAGCTCAGGGAATTACTAACACAGAGTATCGCAGTATGAGGATCGTTTGAGTTCACAATGAGCTCACATATTACTAACACTGTAATGATCACAGTATGAGGATTGTGTGATGTCACTGTGACCATTGCATGATCTCATGTGTTGACTGGGTGGTGCAGGTAGGGGGTACGGGGGACCCCCCAGTGGAGCGGTCGGTTGCGATGCAGTTGTGTTCTAATACCGCCTCCACCCGGCAGGGCAAACTGTGCCTGCCCTTCCTGGTCTAGGCCTGTGGAGAATGTGCCTCCATCTTGTGCTACAGCGTTACTGCAGGTTATTCAAGCTAAAAGCACTGAGGGACCTGGTAGCGCTACCCAGCCCGTCCCTCCTGGGAACCATCCCACTCATCTATGTTATTCAGTTCACCCGGCATCCTCCCAAGTTTAGGGGCATCTACTTCACATCAATGATGGCTGCAGATGCTCATGTCTTGTGTATGGAAGTCATGCTTTGACTGGCGAAGGAAGTGATAGAGCCGGTCCTTCCAACCCATATGAAGACGGGGTTTTACAGACCTTCGGGCTGTCCCTGTTGCCCCATGTCTTTACAAAAATTGCACAGGCAGCCCTTGTTCCCCTGAGAGAGCAGGATATTTGCATTCTCAACTACTATATTTGCATTTCTCATACTAGCTAAGGATCGGTTGTGCAAACACAGGGACTTGGTGCTCTAACACTTCAGCCAGTTGGGCCTTCGGGTCAACTGGGAAAAGAGTAAACTCTCCCCGATGCACAGGATCTGTTTTCTCAGTATGGAACTTGGAATTATCCAGTTGGATTCGGTCGAATAGACAGCACGCCTCATGCAGGAAAGTGCCTAGTCGGTGCTGAACTGCCTGAAAATGTTCAAGAACAGGACAGCGGTCCCACTGAAACAGTTTCAGAGGCTCCTGGGGCATATGGCAGCTGCAGTGAAAGTCACACCACTGGTGCTGCTTCATATGAAACCGCTTCAACACTGGCTCCATGTCCAAGTCCGGATGTGGATGTGGCAATGTGGCACTCACCGAGTCTACGTCACAATGATCTGTTGCCAGACCTTCACCCTGTGGTCAGACCTTGCATTTCTCCAGGCAGGAGTGCCCCTGGAACAGGTCTCCAGGTATACTGTGGTTTACACAAATGCCTCTACCACAAGCTGGGGGGCCATGTATGATGGACATGCAGTGTCGGGGGTTTGGACAGGCACCCCAAATGCACTGACACACCAACTGCCTAGAGTTGTTAGCAGTACCGTCTCAGAGGGCGGTTACAAGGCAAGCAACACTACGACTGCTGCATACATCAACTGACAAGTTAACCCCTATGTAGTCAAAAGCATCTAAGGTAGCTTCGTGCTATTCACATTCAGAGTCTGCACAACCATGCAGCTGATGAGCTATCATGAGCTGCGCTCCCTGGAGAATGGAGAGAATCCTCAGATGGTCCAGCTGATTTTTATACATTTCAGAGCCCCTCAGTTAGACATGTTTGTCTCTCCAGAGACCTCTCAATGCCAGTTGTTTTACTCCCAGTCAGAGGGAACACTCAGCACAGACGCAATGGCACACAGCTGGCAGCAGGACATGCACAAGTATGTGTTTCCCTCAGTGAGCCTTCTCACACAGTTGCTGTGCAAGATTGGGAAGGACGAGGAGCAGGTGCTGCTTGTGGTGCCTAACTGGCCCAATTGAACCTGGTTCCTGAAATAATTAATGCTTCTTGTTACAGCTCTTGCCTGTCAGATTCCTACTGACTCTGATATGGGGCACCCTGTGGCACCCACGCCCAGACCTCTGGAAACTTCATGCTTGGTCTCTGGGTCTAGGTGACCTACCCCAGGAAGTAGTTGACACCATCACTTTGGTGAGAGCACCGTCTACGAGACACACTTACGCCTATAAGTCAAGTGGTGTTCTTCTCACTGAGAAGACAGCCCGAAGATGCCCGATCAGAGTCGTGCTGTCCTTTTTGCAGCAGGGGTTGAAGCAAAGTCTGTCTCCCTCCCCGTTAAAGTCTATGTCACTGCGATTGCTGCTAACCACGACCCCATGGAAGGGAAGTCGGTAGGGAAGCATGACATGGTCATCTGGTTTCTTAGAGGGGCGAGAAGGTTAAATCCTCCCTGGCCCCCCTCTATACCCTCTTGGTACCTATCTCTAGTACTCAAAGCACTAGAGCAGGGCCCATTTGTGCCTTTGCAGTCAGTTGAGTTGAAGTTTCTATCAATGAAGACTCTGCTCCTGCTTGCAGTGGCCTCCATTAGGAGGGTAGGGGACCTTTGACAAATCATGCCTAGAGTTTGGGCCTATGTGCCAAAGGTTCCAGCTACTCCCTTCAGGGTTCATTTGGTGAGCCTGAAAGCACTGCCCCCGGAGGAGTCAGTCCAAGCCCTATATTTGCTTGTCCCGTCTGAGCCTTGAGATGGTTCTTAGACGAGACACAAAGCTTCAGGACCTCAAATCAGCTCTTTGTCTGTTACGGAGCCAGTATCCTCCTGTGTTTTCACCTCAAAAGGGTACTGAAAGTCCCCGGTTTAGTGTCAGCTTGCAAAACTGCTCCAGAGAGTCCGTACTGTAGACCCTGTCGAGCTTCTCCATCCCCTTGGCAGCCAGATGTCGCGGAATGTTCTTCTCCAGACCCTCACTCGATGAATCTGTAAGAACCGAAGGGTGAGCTAGGTTCCATATGTAGAGACCTAAGTGTGTATCTCATATGTTTTAAAGTCCATGGTATAGCTTCAGAGCCTGTATTTCCCCCGGCAGACTTTCTGCCATTTTCCAAGAGGGTTACAATAACCTCTAATCTTCCATATACACCTAACCAGTTGTTCATATGTGTAAGTGCTTCCAAAACCTCCTTTGAGAAGGATGAGGCTCCCGCAATGTTCCAGTTCCAAATGGAACGGGTATGTTTTCCTAGTGTTATCCAATCTCACTGAGTGGGTGGTGCTACTACTACAGTGACTGGCCTTCTTGTTGTGAGCCCATGCCTACACCAAAAAGACACTGGAAGGGGCAGCATGCATGATGCTTTGGTAGGCCACCGACTTGCAGTGACCGACTGAAAAGGAGCATCTCGGTTACATATGTAACCCTCATTCTCTGAAGGTGGGAATGGAGACGTCACATCCCGTCGCAACAGCTGCTGTTCCTTTGTTGATCAGCCGGGTCACCGGCTCAGCTCCTCAGCGAAAATCTGAGTATGGGTTGCACCTGCTGCCTAGTTATACTCGCACTGCAATCAACGGCAGCTGGATGCAGTCATCACACGCCAATGTGCATTGGCTCATTTAGTTTAGACTCGATGTGGATTGGTCTTTCTAAGTGAGATCCCAATTCGTCAGTCAGAGATGTAACGTTTCCTTTCCATCCTTCAGGGAAAAAGGGTTACATATGCAACTGAGACGTTAGCCATGCATGACTCCTCGATTATGAGGGAAGAGAGAAAGGCAAAGGCTTGAGATGAGAGTTTAAAATCTGTGTAATCTCAATCTATGTGTGAGATGAAAGCTCCGAGTCACATAGAAAGTGTAACAGTTTCCCCTCAATAGCAGATGCAGAGCATGGCTACATATGAGGGGCCTTCTCTTCATTGAAGCTGTAATATTGTAATTCACTGTACAGGCATGCTTATCCGACACAAAGATACTCAGAAGAGATGCCTCAGGAAATACAAACTGCATCATGAAAATAAGACGGCTGAGCACTACTGTTTGTCAGATGCTTACACTTACTAGGCAAACTGTTGAACAAAATTATTTTCTTTTATTATAGTGCTTCTCCGCTCCACTTCGAAAGGTGAAATACAACTGCAACACACAGCAGTCTTCCTAAAATGGCTCCTTTTTAATAGATTTTAAATATTTTCAAGTTTGTCTTGGCTAGTTTGTGTGTAAAGATATTTTACAAATAATAATATAATATAAATGCATCCTGAGTTTGCACAATTAGTGGGTCCATGATGTTTTTGGTCAAAATGGCACTCTTGTAATATGTATTACAATTATAAATATTTGATTGCAACAAACACCTACAATGAATAAACTTCTATTTTGCACAATATAATTAAATAATTTTAAGTGTTAAAGTAGCTAGCATAAAATAAATAATTATACTGAACCATTCTTAGGTTAGTTTTTCATGAGAAAAATGACAAAGTCCCCTTCCTCCCAAAACTAATTTCAGCGCCAGTCTGCAGGTGCAACAGTGATTTGTAGCTGTTTAATTTGAAATGTTTAATTTGACTTGTTGAAGATCATAATGGATACTGAATCGTTATTTCTCAGCATGGATTTGCAAACACTGCCATACCAATTATGATACACTAATTACCTTGCTGTTTAAACTGTCAGTCAAGCAGAAATTTATTACTTATAGCATACTGAGAAGCAATTCAAATGGACATTTACATTTTTGCATTTAGAAAACACTTTATTCAGAGCAAGTGACAGTACATTCAGTACACGCGCGCGCGCGTGTGTGTGTGTGTGTGTGTGTGTGTGTGTTTGTGTGTGTGTGTGTGTGTGTGTGTGTTTGTGTGTGTAAAAACTGTATAAAAAATATACAAAATAAATATATATTAGTACGATATAATGATATATTAAAGAGGCAATGATGTGAAAGAATTGCAAAAACTGTTTTCTTTTTCTTTTTGTCTCTGGTCACTTTGCAGATTATTTTTTTCTCTAAATTGTTCTGACTCATCACAACTGTTACATGACAGAGATATGAGTCCATAGATTTGAGGGGCTTATAAATCAGACAGCATTAGATAAATCCCTCTTAATCAGATTTAATAGGCCTGGGCTTTGAAATGAGATCCCAAAGTCTGAACTGAAGAAACTGTTCCCTTTCCAAATGTAATAGTGGCATTATGATAATAGCAAAGCAATTCAATTTCTTCAGCTGATTCTGAGTGCTTCAGCTCTTTATGGGGACAACAGTGTATGAAATTTGACTTAAGCTGCGTATTGGCTCATCCAGCAAGTAATTCTGTCTTTTTATTTTTTTGACTCTATTTCATCCCCTGTGGGATTCTGCTCTTCAATTGTATCAAGTATCAGCGATAACGATTGCATTGACATTTAAAAGATCAGCAAAATGATGGCCTGTGTGGCAAATTAGCCTAAAAGGGAAACATGTATTCATTAATTATGATCTATAAAAGTATTTGAAATAAATTACTGGTTTGGGGAGATTCTTAACAGAATCCGTCTTAGACATCCTCTAGATTACAGTGGAATATTACTCCCTTGACCATAGATAATAATATCCTAATAATCATCCAACAAACTTTTAACAGAATGTAGCTTGATCAGCATGATTAGGGACTCCAGTTATGAGCAAAACAATGAACAGCCTCGAGTGACATAAAAGCAAGACTTTATTAACACTAAATCCAAAACATACACACACATTCTGGCAGAGGAAGAGAGATAAAGCTGAAGCAAAGTGAAGGATAAAAGCATGAAGTTAGGGCAGTATCTGATACTCCGTAGATCTAAAGCCTGAAGAAAATATCAGTTTCTTAGTTCTGACACATCTTTGTGAAAAAAGGAAGGTGATAAGTAACGTATAAGAAGACTGAGTTTAATACTTGCACGTCGTCCCTGTTTAAAAGAGAGTCCTGATGCAATTCATTCAGGCTCCAGTTCTCTCTCCGAAGAAGTATCTCTGCTGTGTTCTTTGACAGTCATCTTTTAAAGCATGAAGATATCACACCCTCAGGAGGAGAATGAGTTAATGAGGAATTGCAGTTTCAAAGGGAATGTTTGTGCTCTTTTATCTTGTAGCAAGGTGATTTGCATATGAAATTTGAATGGGTGATGCAGGAAAAAACTTCAAGATTTTTATAACACTAAAATGCAAAAACAGGAATATGCAGGAAATTAAAACTGCTACTCATTGATGTCAAACATGACATACTTGTTATATGATTAACTATACTAAAACATTAATTCAAAATAATTTGAATTTATAAAAAGGCAAAACAATGCAAAAGGAAAATTAAGAGATAGGAAGATTCTATATAGTAAATACATTTTTAAATGGTTATATATAGAATGTATAGGACTAAAGGGTTTAATAAGTAGATTCATTTGGGTTGTAAAACAGCCTTATCTTGCTGATGTGTCATTGATACAATGTTCAGATTCAGGACAAGAAAATATAGTTATACTTTTAAATGAATGGTTAGAGGATATTAGACTGCAAACTTCGATGTTGTACCAGATGTATAATTGGTTATGCATCTCTCTGATTTGCTTCCTGAGTATATGTCTATGTATTTTTTGTATATCTTAAAAAATAAATAAATACAAATAAAAGGCAACCTTCTTATGACCTTGTGAAAAGGTTTTATCTTTCTTCATCTCTGAACTTTAATTAGCTAAAAAGAGTAGCACAAGACCTGGCACATTTAATTCAAATTATTGGAGATAATTCATGTGGTGTCCGCAGTAAATCGCATTAGCTCCTTCCTGTATATGTCAAAATGGCAGGAGAGGTTCATTGGATTGAAATTTCAGAGCTTCCCTTCACTAACCAAATTTGATTTGTGCTTTGCTAGTGTTGAAGCTCATTAGATTAGAGATGAATTATGACATTGTGAACTTATCCGGTGGAGAATATGGGGAACTGCTCAAAGGGTATGTAATCTATGCAGAATTCATCACACTGGCCCCATGCTTGGCCCAGATACAATTTTTGTGAACCCCAATGTATCGCTCTCCCTTCCTCATTTTTCTCTCTGCATTTCATGTCCCTAAAATATGATATGATACACCAGATAAAAATGCCCTTTTGAACTTCCTGATGAAACAGGTTTTTTTTTTTTTTCATAATTAAGTCACAATTGCATACTTTCATTACCAGTTGGCTGGAATTCTTTTGTAAATGTGATGAATAAACAAATTTCCATGAGTGCAATCAATCAATCCTACCAAAACAGAATGGGGTAAAATTATTTATTTGCTCACTTTACTTTTAAATTTAATTAAAATGGTAAAGGAGGTTACTGCAATGTACTGTAACATACCTAAAAAAATAAAAAATAAATAAATAATAATAAAACATGTACACACATTATATTCATTAAATTAACATAGATTTTCTGTGTTTTTGCATGTACTCTAACATAAAACCTTTTGTTTTACTCAGTTTGAGTGCTACTGTGTTTGCTGAATGCACAGTAATTCATTCACCATACAGATTGCAAAATAAATAAACCTCTCAAAATATCACATACATAAGTGCTATTCACTGCACAGGTATGGTGTATCCCATCCTTCACAATACGAGTATAGTGACTTGATAAATGTATATCAGGGATGACATTAAGTGCATCAGGTGCATTAGCTTTTTGATGAAGAAAAGAGAGTTGGGATATTTGCCAGCCAACCCATTAAGAAGAATCTTAATTTAACCACATAAAGACTATTGTCCTAAAACACAGCTTTAGCACCAACATAATCTTTTAATAAAGTGAGAAACAGTGAAGATAATATCATAAACTTTCATTTTTGTCTCTGGAAAAAAATCCTGGAGGTCTTGGGTTCAGCCTTCAATCACTGTTAAATCATAACTGATCATTCAGTTTTGTTTTATTCATTTTTTTTTACATAAAAAATAAAGCTGTCCGATGACCAGAAGAATTCCTTACCTCCAGCGACCTTTCACTCAAATGAAATGAACATGCTAATTGGCACAATCTAACCAATTCCCAATGGAGAAAATTAAGCCATTTCACTCAGGTGTAAGTAACAACAAGGAAAGAATTTTGCCCAGAATGTATCATTTTACAGAAAGTGAAATTAGAGAATAGGGTTGGAATCATCACATGTTGCAGGCTGGATTTAAACCCCCATATTTAGTGTAAGCACCAAGGTCCAGCTTGTCTGAAACACATTCACTAACTGATTAGTCATTAGCTGATTGATTGATTAATTACCTACAATCACATGTTTCATAAAATTCTTTCAAGGCCAAATTATTAGGGCTACATATATATATACATATACATATAAAAATGCAGCTCATACACATATAAATATCAACACTGAAATTTAATAATATTGGAATAAGACAAAGATAATATATATGATATCTAGAATGTATGAATCAGTTCAAATGTATTGTAGTTAATGTTTCATAAGATCACAATTACCTGTATGGAGCTGTCCTAATGCTTTCCCTTAAAAATAACACAAAAAAAAAAAAAGTGCATGTGCAGCACTAGAGTTGAGGATTTGTAAATGGAGTAAGAGGGGGAGAATCTGAGTTATTATTGTTTAACTTGTTAAAAGTTGATTTCAATACATAAAAAAATACATTGTCTGAAAAAAAAGAACGACATTTGTCTGGTCAAGTTTTATGTTCCAGTTAAAAAGTTTGATGTTGGCAAAGATTCTTCCTTGATAGGTTTGTGTAAACGTAGAGAAGACATGCATGACAAGAGAACTAAGATGGTGAGCCAATCCCTACTGAGAATTTCATCTCTTCATCAGTGAGAGGACCTGTTGCATTGCCCAGCAGCCTACTGACAGAGCAATTGTACACAAACTTACCTTTATTACGAAGGAACTGAACTACAATACACACAAACTGAACTTTATTTAATTTACTGCATTGAACAATATCATACACCTTGAAGAAGGAAATAGGAAGAAGGAAAGAGTGTGTTTAACTTACCTTTTGTTACGTGATTTTTGCTTTCGCCAACCTAGGGAGGTGAAATTGTGTAGTGATAGGTACTCATGTGACCAAGGACGTTATGATATTTGGATCACATTTCACATTTAAAGTGTGGTTATGGCGGTCACAGGCCAAAACCTTAGGGATCACTCTTTTTGTAGGTAAAGGGCAGAAACTTTATTCTGACCAATGAGAAGTCCTGTCTTTCCCAGGCTTTGTACCAAAGGTCTTCTTCTTGCCTCACAGGCTGGAGGCTCAAAACGTGGTCGTATCGGACACAAGCTTGTGTCTGGCTGTGGTCCTGGCATCTTTATCTGATGCCATTGGACAGTTTGCTCATGTTAGCCCACCAAGATTCAATCATTGTAGCTGACCTTTGTCCACTATTGTGGTCAGAAAGGGGACCCACCATAAACTAGGCCCTGGAATGTGCCGCCCACATCCACATTAAAACAGCAGCCAAACAGAGCCTGCAGCCAGACTCTCTGGTAGCCTTGAAAGGAGGGCAGATAAGGGAAACGCAGCTATATGGGACAAAGTGAATGGTGTTTAAAAGCCGGATCATTTAAACTAGGTCCAGTTCCAGTTGAGGGACAAACAAAGTGTCCCAAGAAGAAATGTTGCTCATCTTATGCACACGCCGACACCAAAGGACAACTAGTAACCCTGCCAAAAGTGCATGACACAATCCTACCTGATTACCAAGTGACAAACCTACCTGATCCCTAAGAGAAAAATCTACCTGATCCTAAAGAGAGAAACCTACATGATTCCCAATAGACAAACCTACCTGATTCTGAAGAAAGAAGCTTGTCTAATTTTGAAGAAAGAATTTTACCTTATCCTCAATAGAAGAACCTATCTAGTCATGCAGAGGATAACATACCTGTTGGACAGAGATCTGACATACCTGAAAGAGAATTGAACAATTCCGTTGTCCTACTCAAACTATTCCAAAAAAGAATGGAAGCAGAGGTATCATGGATCAAACTGAACCTGAAAATGAAAAGAAATATTTCAGAAGACATGAAAGCTACTTTGAGTAAAGCACTTGCAGATTCCATAGTACAGGTACTCAGAACCTTGCAAAGTCAAGACAGTGTAGATTCCCACAGGAGCATTAAATAAAGAGGGGAGGATGTAACTCATAATAAAAATGCAACTTATATGGATACACATTTAAATGTAAACACTGAAATTCATAATTATTTCAATATTGGGAATTCAAGTTATTAATATTGTTAAGCCAATCTGTATATTATGTGAAACTATGATGTCATCACCCCACGTCTTGACTCTAGTCAGACACCGCTATTTCACGCATAGTATGCAACAGCAACAACAATGTGAACAAACAATAAACTCTTGAATTTTTATTAACAAGCATTAACACAGATTCATAAATGTATTGTTCCATGTTTGTCTTCTTGTTGTTATGTTGGGTTTGTATTCAACACGCAAGGTTTATGCACATGCTCCAAGTCTTCTTCTCCATTTTTAGTGTATCTCTGTGGCCCAATTACAGCGGCACCTATTGGTCTGGCATGTACACTACATCCTTTGAGCCGTTTCAGTGATTTTGTGTGTATACAGATATTTCTTGAGACGACATTCCTTTTTTGCAAATGAACAAGGAAAAAAAAGGTTGGATAGGGAAAGCTCTGGCTCTGTGCTGATGTGACATCACTTATCTTTTGTTACCTGTGTTATTTTTGTTTGTTTTTCTTTTTTTTCAGCTGATCTAAACAATTGATTTGTGTTTGCTGTGCTACAGTAGTGTTATTTTTAATATACAAACTGCAGTTTCCTGCATAAGTTTTATATCTGTCCCCCACTTCTTTCGAGTCTAGGACTGGTCCACTGGATAGTATTCACATTGGAGGATGCAAGTTCTACATACACATTTGAATAATACTAACAATAATACTAATTTTATCTTGGACAAAGTTTTGACAATTTAAACATTTCCTACTTTAACATAACTGAGGAAAATCCAGTAAGTTTCCTGAGCTATGATACAGCAATATCTGTGCAATAAATTTGTCATCTGGGAATCAATAGCCCTGTGAATAGGTCAAATTCCATAGTTCAATAGAGAAAATGGGAACACTTTTTATGGAATTGACTTTGTTGAACTAGAAAGACACTTTACAAGTTTTTAGAAAGCTCATGACTGTCCTTGAATCTGACCCCCCCCCCCCTCCAGTTGGCTCATGATTACCTCTCTGATGGCTGTGATCATGTGATGAGAGGTTTTTTCTACTTATTACCCTCTTCACTGGAGCACTTCAAGGCATCATCCTTTTTTTTTTTATTGCAGCTCCTCTCTGTCTACCCCTTTCTTCACTTATAAGAAGGTCACAAATACTCGCCTCTCTGTTGGGGTCAATTTCTTTCTTTTTCTCTCATCCCACTCATCCCACTTAATCTCTCTTATGTTAAATTTGACCAGTCCCTCAGGTTGTGGATTTAAAGAGGTATAAATACATCATCTGTCCTTTTGGATGGTAGTAAAGTTTGAGTTTAAAGAGCCTGTTACATCAGTCAGTCCACATTTTTAGGCTGCTTCACTTCAGTGGTCTTACTGCACTTGTCAATGACAAATAATTTAAATGGTCAATCAAATCCAAAAAACCGACTTAATCTTTCACAGGGAAAAACAATTAAGTTTTAACAGTGAAAGAGTGTTAAAATATATTTTATTATTTATTATTTATAATTTTATTTTATTAATTTATAGTCTTCTTTACACTTTCTTTATCCCATAAGTCCTTTAATCCCTAAATCCATTAGTTATTAAATTTAATTTAATTTTAATTGAAAAGATGACAAATAAATATTGTGACAAGTGGGGCGGGGCCGAGAGCCATGGTAACGGGTCGAGGCTGGTGGAGTAATTGGAAATGAGCAACACCTGCGCCACTCACCGGTCTCGAGTCCCATGGAGGAGCTCCGGAATGATAAAAAGAGGAGTTACGACAGTGAAGGAGGAGAGAGGACCAGGCCTGGGTTTTATTTTGTGTTTTGGCTTTGTTTGTGCGCCGCAGTCATCTACGAGGGGCTGTTGTGCTGTTTTGTGTTTATTTTATTATTAAAGATTCATTTAAATATTCGCCAGTTCTCGCCTCCTTATTCCCATGACTATGAACGTTTTTACATTGTTACAGACATGAAAATGATTTTTTAATCTAAAATATTTTATTCTTAAAATGTATTTATTGAAAGACGTAAAGCCTATGTTGTAAACTGGTCATCTCCATTCCACTGAAGCAAAGTAGATTTTTATGTAGACCAAATTAGTGGTATGTTTGATGGACAAATAGCTGCTGCTTAAAATATTCATTTGTTAAATGATTGCAAATAGTGCCTAATAAAAAGTTCTAAAGCTATCCATTTAAAAAAAAAAAGTAGAATGATATTTAAAACCATTCAAGATGTAGTAAAGCATGTCACACTGCAGCATGTTTCAAGGTATTAAGCTGATTTGACACTTCATTTTCAACTGTTAGATTTCCATATGCTGCGTTCATACAGATATGTACAGTTGCAACTTGTTTCATGCTTATCAAACAGAAATATCTCTCTTTTTAAGTGGGGGTGTGACTGCAGGACTCCATTAACCAACATGACAGTAGTTTCATTAAAAGGACAGACATTAATATTGCAAAATCGATCGTTCAGTTTATTTATTCATTTATTTGGTATCCTACCTATTTTTGGATAAGGCAACATTTTAAGATTTATTTTTTATTTAGATTTTGGTACAACATTTTACAGCTGATATACCATATGCTAGCATATAAAAAAAATATGTGCTGATCATGTAAAAACAAGGAACATAGCCTTGGGACGTGAAACATTTCTCTCTCTTTTTCTGAGAGAAACAAATTAGATCATGCAGTGCATTTTCATGTGAGACAATTATCCGGTTTTCCAACAGTTTTATTGTCTCTTTTCTTTTCTCTTTTCTTTTCTCTTAAAATGTGACTCGACAACGTCAATGCTCATTTATCTATATTAATATAGGCAGCAGCCAAACAGCTACATTTGTCCTGTAGTCCCTGGACAGGTTGCAAAACCAATGAAATCAGCAAACAAGCAGTCCATAAAAATATATAAAAGCAGATAAACCCAGTTTCTCATAAACTCACTCCACTCCATTGACTGCACTGACATGCATTTAAACATCCCTTCATGCAGCAGACATTAAAACATGAACACATACAACACATCAAATGGGAATTAAAATCACATCAAGGATCCTTACAGTAACTAATTAAGTAATTAGCAAAGCAAAAATAAATAAAAAACACATTTTCAGCCTTAGGTTGTCTCTTGATCTCTTAATGAGACTTGTTGACTTCCAAAATCTCTGCCAACTCTTATACATTACAATTAACCTGTGCTTTCACACAAAGGTAATTTAAAAAGGCTATTGCGGATCCCATTAAGAATCATAATAAAAATTAAACAAAAGTTTAATTTTATTTACAATGAAGAAAAAAGTGTTTCTTTTAACAACCAATCACTGAAATGTCCTTTGTAGGAACCAAAAATGGCATTTGCTGAGAAACAACCGTTTTTGAACCTTTATTTTTAAAAGTGTAGGGCAGTGATTCTCAATCTTTTTTCCACTCGGCTACACTATGGTCAAAGTGCAAGTCTCAAGGGCCTATCTATGGGGCCACATATCATTGACATATTATGTCACCAATACAAACCAACCAATTTTGTGAAATTCGGCTCCAAAGGAGTAACAGCACAATGAAGTTGTGATTGTAAGTTGCAATCTGTAAGACGCGCACAGAAGTGTCACTTGATGCGACTTGATGTCACTTGATTTAATAAGTTTTAGCATTTAATATTTTATTTGTAATAAACTCTGAAATGTAAATTGTAAGTGGGCTATAATAAACCCATGCTTATCTTTATAAACATGATTCATTTGACTTATGTTTTCTATATGGTATTATTAATATCATAATCCTCATGAACACGTGACGCTGGCACATGGTATCAGACATACCGTAAACTATACAGAATGCAAGCAAGAATAACTTTAAAATAAGAAGATTTTTAAATGCCCATCCCAGCAAAAACTGCATCCGCAACACCAGCCTCAGCACGAGCACCACCGTAAGCAAGGGAACCAGCTCCAGCACAAGCATGGAGACAGGTAAGCCTAGGAGACCCAGCAGCACAACCACCAAGATTGATCAGCTCCTGCATATCTCTCCTCCGGACTCCCCTTCAGATAACATGATCACAGAGCTAAAGCCAGCTAAAGGAGTTGGAGACAAACCGTTTCAGCCAAGATGGAAATTGCTTCATTATGTAAAGGATACAGACAAAGCCTTATGTTTTATTTGCTGTTCTGCTGTACAGAACAAACTAATTAATGATGAACGAATAAGGGCAGACTCTGCATTTGTGAAAGCAGCCTTTACGGATTGGAGGAAGGCGGGAGAAAAATACAGAGAACACAAGAAATCACATTTTCATTTGGAAGTGGTAAATAAAATGGCAACACTGAATAGCACACCCATAAATGCTCTCTCGGACTTGATAGCAATAAAACAAAACACTGCCAAGACAGTTTTGGAGCTGGCCTTTAGGTCGCTTAAATTTTTAGCTCGTGATTGGACTGCCTATGAGAGACTTTGAAAATTGTCTCTCGGGCTGCGAGCTGTCCATACTGCCGATAGGACTACAGCAATTCTTCTGTCACCTATATTACGTTGTCACAAGCCTTATACAGCAAAGTGCATTCTTAGGGTTTTATAACATACAGACAGTACATCTGAAACTTTATTTTCCTGTATGAAAAACATGTTTTTGCATTTAAATATTCCTTTGAAAAAAACTGCAAGGGTATTGTTTTGATGCCGCACATAATATGTCAAGTCAGGTCTTGCTGGGGTGCAAGCACGTCTTAAAAACATTTGTCCGGGCTCTTTATTTGTGCATTGCTGCAACCATTCTCTAGATCTGGTGCTGCAGGAACTCGTGCGGAAGGTGCATTTGGTAGCTGATGCATTGCACTTTGTTCAGAACATCGTAACAGTTATCAGAGAGTTATTAGAGAGCAAAGCACAAAAACGAGTCATTCTTCAGGAAAAGCAGGATATCACAAACATACTCAGGCTGTGTCCGGTGTTGTATCAGAGCTAAAGCAATATCAAAAATAATTAATGCCTACTTTCCTGTTTTGCAAACTCTAGATACACTTCAACAGGACCACAGTGTTTGTGGTGAAACGTGAGCAAAAGTATCAGGGCTTCTGAAGCAAGCCAGAAAAGGCAAAAAAAAAATAATAATAATTGGCCTTCTGTATCGTGAGGCAACTTGTGTGGCTGTGGCAAAAGCCCTTCAGAGTGAGCAAGCAAGTTTCTAGGGCACTGGAGTGTGTAAAGACGCTAAAAGGGCGCATTCATGCACTAAGAGATTAAAACTTTGTGGAAGAGATTGTGGCCAGAACAAAAGCATGTGCAACTGCAAACAATCCAAAATGATCACAGAGAATGACCTTGATTCTTTGCTGCTGGTCTCACAAAACTCGAAAAGTTTCGTACTATTCAGAAATTAGGATTTTTTTTGGTAAAAACTGCATTCACAAACTAGTATGGAACTCTTCAAAGAAGTGGAAAAGCTCGTCCAGTTAAGCACTTAGTCGTCTCAAAATGTGGCTTCAAAATATTGTTTCTCAGAGGCGACTTACTCGTCTGCCATTGCTTCATGTTCATGGATGAAAGAATTCTTCCGCTCAGCACAAATCCACGTTCAGGGTTAAGGTAGGCACTTTTCATTTTAATTTTAATTTCAATGTGCAGGTCCTTTCATTGTAAATGACAATGGAACAACAGCCCTTCTTTAAAGGCTTAATTTATTTTCCGTACACCAGTACATTGTATTATGACTGCAGACAGTAGGCTACTATCAATCATTAAAAAAATGTGATATGCAGTCAGATTTCCCAGTGTGTATAACACTTAAACGAGTGTTCTTGTAGTGCTTTGTGGAATTGTCAAATGTATGGGGGATGATTGCTGCGTAGTATGGATGTTTCATTATTCCTGGACATCTTCAAGTGAGTGACAGGGCAAACCAAAAGTTGATGCAAAAGTCCAGCACTCTCGTATCTTCACTGCTAATACTGTGACTATTCTTGTTTATGCATTCCTTTGCTGACATTTTCCACATTTCTTTTTTCTCCCTTAATAACAAATTTGTCCATGCCAGTATTTAATTTTATGAAACTAATGGCTGCTGATGACTATTTGAACTGAATTCTGCCAAAGTGTGTGCTTGCAAGCAGGGCCAGATTAAGACCTCACTGGGCCCTATGTGTGTGTGTGTGTGTGTGTGTGTGTGTGTGTGTGTGTGTGTGTGTGTGATAAATAGGATTTTTATGCCATCAAAATTTTTTGATGCACTGAAATTTCCTGTTACCAATTTCAATATCACAAAAAAATACTAGCCCAAGCAAAGCCAAGCTTACTGAACACAAGTAAACAGTCACAAATTATAATAGAACAAAGATACATTGAAAAACTTTTAAAAAATAAATTAGAAATATTATATTGTATAAAGTAAATGTACAAATAGACTTAATAGTCTTCAGTATACATTAATTATTACTTATTTTACAAGAGTGATTCAGTCAAGGACAATGAGTGATTTTCTTTCTGATGTTTGATGTACATTATTGACACAAATGGCAACAGCAGCTTTATTAGGCTGCCTTAAAGGAATAGTTCACCCAAAAATAAAAATTATGTTGTTGTTCTAATCCTGTATGAGTTTCCCTTTGCTGTTGATCACAAAAGAATATATTTAGAACAATACTGGTAACAAGAAAGAAAGAAAGAAAGAAAGAAAGAAAGAAAGAAAGAAAGAAAGAAAGAAAGAACTACACTATTGGAGTCAATGGGCACCAGAAATTTTCTGGTTATGAACATTCTTCAAAATAGATGCCGTGAAAAATTACACATTGCACCTTCAACACGTGCATTTACCAACATGAATACTGCCCCGCTGCTTAATGTCCATGAAAAGTTTCAGATTATTTGTTTTTGAACCACAATGCTTAAAATGCGTTTAACTGATTAAGCTTACACCATGTCACGCAAAACGATTGACATTTTTTCTACCGGGTTATTTCCCAACATACATGGAATTTATGGCAAAACTCCACTTAATAATAGCGTTGATAAGTGGAGGCTTGGTTTAGCATTTTCGCAATTGCCATCAATCTACTCCACAGCCAATCAGGGGTCCCCTCCTTGCTTGGGCTCAGGGCTTCAGGCCCACCTAGCCCCATTGTTAATCCAGCCCTGCTTGTAAGTGTTCGTTAAACGAATATCGTTAATTACGCAAGTACACAGGTCTGCTCTGAAAATAATATATGAAACACAAAATTAATTTACGTTACGAAAACATTATAGCTTATTTTTGTTTAGCACATTTTTAAATGAATGTAAAAACTAAAATGAACTGTAAAACTGGAAGTTATTTTTTAATTAAATTCAGCATGGTGGGCCGCATTTGGATTCGTGACGGACCGCAGACTTGGATCCACTGGTGTAGAGGCACACTAAATCGTCCCTACTAATAATTTTGATCAAACAATAAATAAAATACATTCATGTATAAATGCTGTTGTCTATCTGTGTATTTTTATTTTTAACCTTTAACCAAGAAAATACTAATTGAGATAAAGAATCTCTTTTACAAGTGTGTCCTGACTGAAATCTTGCTCTCTATTTTTGAGAACCCAGTCCCAGAACTCCCCCCACAACAAAGCATTTCTATTTCTATAATTATGTTTTTGTTATTGTTGTTTGTTTTTGTTTCATTCAATAATGACAGATGACATGAAAAAAATGAAACAAAATAAAGTCCCTTAATAAACTACTTTCAGATTCATTTGAATTAAACAATTGCATGTATTATAGTACATAAATATCTAAATTTTTAATGTCTTAAAAGCAATAAACTTTCAATCCATCCAGACTGAATGATTCCACTCACCTGGACTATGGGATATATGATGTGTATATGGGATATGTAATGTATTTCACTGAAAATGAAATCTAATTCTTGGAACTATTAAATAACTAAAAATTATGAGATCAACTCTAACAATTATCATTGTGCCAGTGCAGTCCTTTTGTGCCATTTCTAAGTTCCTCATCTTACTCCAACTTTTCCCTAAAAAATATTTGTTTCCAACATAAAACAAATTCAGAAATCACTATTATAAAATGGAAAGTAATGGTCCTTTATTATGATTGCCTGAGCTGTATTCTGAGCTGTTGTAAAATATACCATAAACACACACCTGTGGCCTCGTAACATAAGTATTGTTGCACCACTGTGTCTATGTGATGCTTAGCATTTATACATATAAGCAATATGCCCCATAATTTAAGGTCTTTTTAGAACAGCTATGGGGGTTTTAGGCATTCAGCACATCAAGTCTAACAACTTCCCATAGCTGGGACTTTATGGGACTTTATTTGGTCATACAAATAATCTACAAAATCCAAAATAAATGAATAAATAAACAAATAAATAATCACAGAATTAATAAAATCAAATGTATTTCTGTTCTACAAAATAATGAAAGAAAGACATGTATGGAAGTGAGTAAACAATGCCAGAATTTTAATTTTTGGATGAACTATCCCATCAAGACTACACACACAAATCTCAACTTTTTTTTAAATGCATGCAATTTGGTGCAATAAAACTAAGACTGTGACTCTGTCTAGACATGAATCTACTTGTAAAATCAGGACAGTTTATGAAATAGTCTAGTCACCCAGGGATAAGTATCTTCATCTCTGAACATTTTTCTTACATCATTTTCCAAACTTTCTGTCAAGACGTATTTTATAGGGCTGATTTTATCTCTCGATTGTTAAATACAGTACATTGTTTGTATGTTTTCTCCCTGGTCCTCTGAGCAAATTTTTATACAGACTTGAAACAGCCTTGTGCCCCGTCTCCAAAAACAGCAGATGATTTCACCATCTGCATAAAATCATCCCAGTAGAGTAATTTACTTCAACATCGCCTTCAACATTCACTCAACTAAAAGTCAACTAAAGAGTTATAGCTCAATCTGCTTCTCATGTGTCCCTGTCTCTGGCCTACAGAGATCCTCTCCATGTTATGCAGAAATTTGAGATCCCAAATGTAATAATTTAACTTATGACCTTAATTGGCATTGACATTAACAAATCAGTTACACATTCAAGAGTAGTAGTACTTGTACAATAAATAAATAAATGTATAAATAAATCCATAACCGAGCTTTATTTATCAATAAAATATGGATAAGCCTTTCTAATTGTTAATTTATATAGATAAGATCCTGATGGATTTTTTCAACAAAAGTCAGATCATTTGTAGTGTTTAAACGGCAGAGTTTAATTGTCATCCAAGCTCAACATGTCTTGCAAAACACCCTGATGATGGTGCTTTTAATGAGAAGACTGCAGGAGAACAGCTGCAACATCTATAATTCATCTTTGTTACTCATTATTTTCTTTTTCTAAAAAGAAGTGCAAAAAAGTACACGTTTCAAAGTGTAAAGATACGTTTTAGTATGTTTGGATAGACAATGAAATGAACAATATCATCATAATGACAGAATCTAAAACAAAATGCTTTTTATGAATGTACAAATATAGACATTTACGACGGCCTCATAGCAAATCTGTGAAATAGGTTTCTTTAGCATTTGTAGTTTAATTTAATGTGGTAACTTCATTTTCTCTTGAAATACTTTGCAACATCATACCAGTAAATGTTATGTTATTACTTATTGTTCAAACATGCCTACTTTACTATTTTCTATGTTTTGACCTTAAAGCTTTATTTTTGTCCATAACATACAGAGTGTTAATTGTAGGCAAAGGCTATTAACACTAACTCCATTTTGAGCTAGACAAAATAACAAAAGAAACCAAGCTGATAAATGGACAATCGTGTAGACCATAAGGACAGTGGGTTTAACTTTTGATGCAACCAAGTTCAAATCCGCCTTTTTCCTGATCTGATTCTTCTCCTTTTTCCCAAGGCATATCAGCTTGAAGAGGCATTTATTTTGAACAACAATTTAAAGAAAATATTTTAAAAAGGTTTAAACAATGTGCCTGACAGATATTTAATAGTGGTATAAATTGATTAACTGGCAATTAATAGACTTATGATTTAATTGGATGTGGTGTCCTTGTGTTGATCAGATGGGCTGGCACGTCAGTTGCAACATGTGCAGCACATTTTGTTAAACGCTCAAAAACGTGGCTCCCTTCCTGGACCATCAAGGACACGTTTACTGCTCAGGAGGTTCAATATTATTAAGGTTAGGAGTATATGTAGAGTTGGGCTACAGATATAGGGGCAAGTCCCAATAAGGCAGAATTCATTTTTATTTTAATAATAGCTTGTTACATATACACTGAATGTTTTGTTATTATTGCATACTGTTTTATAATGTAGGCTACTACAATACACTGCTACTATTTGCACTTCACATAGCCTAAAATGGTGCTTACTGCTAATATATACACATATACATGTACACTGTATATATCAAAATGTTCCATGGATTAAAACAGTTTGGCAACTTTTTGGGGAATTTTTAGCTGGATGGTCACCAGAAAGTTGCTGAATAAAATTGCAGGCAGTAACTCTGGCAGAACACTGGGCAGACTGTGATGCTGCTGATTTTAGCAGTGTGTACTGACAGTTTGGTCAAAAAATAAACCCAGTACCCTTATACAAGAACACTGTTTTTCACAAACTTCTCACTGTCTGAAAATACTGCTTAGGTTTTGCAGTTAGCATATACTATTTTAGAGGCCGCAACTATGAAAATAACAAAAATAACAAAAAATGTTGAAGTTGCTGATATTTATATGGCAAGAAAATGAAATGAAATTCTGATAACCTGTAATGTAAAAGAATAAGATCTTAATAACAGTATTATGCGTAATTCAATACAATACAATGATGAATGAGAGATGTACAAATAAATGTTCCTCAAAACCCTAATGTACCATATTTATCCTCAAAATTTAACATGATTAAAAAAGATATATAGATAATCAGTTCAGATAATCAAGTTGCTTCAGTCCAAATATTACTAACAACATAAAAGCTATTCTTACATTTACTTTATAAAAAGCAGTAAAGAAATGTGAACCGTGACTTGAAGGAGGAGGTTTTTATAATGGTACTAAAAGGCCTTTTACTTGCTAAAAACATATACACTATCAATCAGATGACAGAAGGCACATAGTAGGTTGGAAAATATGATACAGTAGGCTCTAATAAAGATATTACAAAAATGATGTGTAGCAAAGTGGCACCAGGAGATAACCATATCTGATGACCTTGCCCACTATCTATTCCTTTCACCTTCTCTGAGATCAGCTCACCCAAGCCCTCAGTAAATCATTCACAGACAACATTAAAATCCTCAGCGACCATCTCTGATGAGCGAGTTCTGAACCTTTGACCATCCATCCTGCAATGGCATGCCAACCCCGAAACAACCACATCATCTGTCCTTCAGCACAATTCCCCTGGCTTTCTGTAATACCTGTTCTTCTGTCATCCATTCCTCACTTATCAGCATCCTAACCAACCTGGGACTCTAACAACCCCTACCACGAAAAATGACCTAATATTTAAGTCACACTTACCACTGGATGTTACATTTTCATAAGATCTACTTAGCCCATGAAAGCACACAAGCATCCTCCTAATTATCCTCATTTCACATCTGGATATGTGGATGACTGCTCTGTAGATTGCAGGCTGGACTGTGGCCACATTGGCAGCTCTGATAGAGGGCAGATGATATAGTGCTGAGAGTGAGCGCTGAGCATGCCAGGTTCAGTTGTTAAGTATGACCCACTGGTGAGGTGAAGTGAGTGCAGAGCCCACAGGAACAAACTGTTTACTTGTGTCTATTGCGTTGCATTTGAAAATGGGATTTTTGAAGCGGTTAATTACTATGATGCAAAGCTTGGACAACAGGCAATATCAGGGGTGTCTCTAAAACCCTTGTACTGTTGTGAAATATTGCTGAGCTCCAGGAAAATGATACTGATGAAACCTGATGAATCATTTTCCCTGATAATATTTCAACAAACATGACTTGTGTGTTTTCTATCAGAACTAGCTTTAATAGATTTGTGAATAATTTGATCACTCTTTTGATGTAATTGGTCAAGCGGCTTTGCAAAAGGTCTGAAATTGTCCACAATTTAGTTTGATTCATTCGGACAGTTCACTCATGTAATGAATATTAGCAGCAATTTTTCACAGTTAAATAGTAATGTGATTCTTTATAAGATAGATGACAAAAAGAGCATTGGATAAGGTTGATATTTCTCTTTCTACAGTCCTCTGTAGGAAACGAAATGGACAAAAAGTCTTCAACGTTTTGTTAGCAAAGGCACCATTTATTGCTTGTGCAGCTTGTATCCTACATGTAAAGACAATTACTATCTATATATCCATAACAGAATATATAAATAAGTATTAAAACATGGGGACACCCATTTTAACGGGGGTATGTACTGATCGAAGGGCAGCAAGAGTGATGTTGCTGATTTTATATTTCACCAGTCCAATAAACAAGAAGTTAATTTCAGTAATGTACATTTTAGACATAATATTGCCAGTTGTTATGTCTGTTTTTGCATCAATAATAGCTCCAAACAAAAACCTAAATATTATCAAACATTTCCAGTCAACACACAGTGGACATTGCTGAACGTATCAGTGTTTTCAAATGGATCAGTTTGGTTGAGGGAATGATTCAGTGATTTACTCCTACATTTACTTGTGTCTTTCCTGAATAAATCAATGCTGTTTAATTAATTAGAACAATCGCAGTGACTCTCTCAGAAAAGACAGTGGCTAAATTTTTGAAAAATATTACTCCTTAATTTATTTAAATAATGTCCATGATTTATTAAATTGCCAGAACAAATAAGTAAATCATGGCCACTAAGGGTGGAATGATACATGTATTCGTACCGAACCGCTACGCTACAGACATCTCAGTTTGGTGAATGAGGCCTTACAATGAATACATGCCTTTCAGCCCCAATCCAGAAGGGGGAGCCTGCAACAACGCAATGCTGTTTGATACCCAGCCGCCAGCAGAAGAACACTGAATGCAGGGCCGCTGCTGGCCAAATGGGTGCCCTAAGCAGGATTGTATAGGGCTTGGGTGTCGTGACGTCATTACTTGGCGTGACCGCCATGTTGATGGCCTCCTTTACTGCTACTCGGACTACTGCGCAGTGTTTAGGCGTACTCCCTCTCAGCAGTGTGTCTTAATTTGATTAATTAAAAATCTATTTCAACCATGGTAAACCGTTGCTGTATTGTGGGGTGTAATAGCGCAACACATAATCGCCATGGGGGGGGGGGGGTGAGAATGGATTAACTTTGCACCGCTCTCCTTCTTGGAGGCACGACCACGGAGACCATAACATCTGAATATTTACATTATATAGCTTAAGTCAACATTGAACATAAGGGAAATTTCCCGGGTTATGACATCAAAGATTCGTACTACAAGACAGCTGCATTAACTTACGTTAAGCGAGTTGTGAAGCTAGGTCTGACATGACTTTGCTTAAAGATTGGTGTGAAATCGTGATCTCGTGACAGACTAACAGGTCCGATGGAAGGGCTAACGAGATATTTTACAGGAAAATACTAAAACGGGAAGACAGAGAGAAAACAGCTCATATACGTGAGAACCACGGAAAATAATGGGAGGGTTGACAGCTACTAACTACACTTTTGAAACACATAGTTAAAAGTAAATGTGTGAATGGTTGTTAGCACTAACGGTTGATAAACTAGCAGCTAGGTCGTCCGCAACTCACCTTTGTCCGGATTACTGTACTGTTTGCCGGTGTTCTGTTGATATAGCATAATTTGTCAGAATAGCATTCCGGAAGTTTAGTTTTATTGCTCCTGGTTTAATAAAAATACAGTTTATAGAGGGGTATGCTTTTTTAATAGGCCCTGGTTTAATAAAAATACAGTTTATACAGGGGAATGCTTTTTTGATAGGCCCTGGTTTAATAAAAATGCAGTTTATAAAGGGGTATGCTGTTTTGATAGCTCCTGTTTTAATAAAAATACAGTTTAAACAGGGATATGCTTTTTTGATAGGCCCTGGTTTAAGAAAAATACAGTTTATAAAGGGGTATGCTGTTTTGATTGCCCCTGGTTTAATAAAAATACAGTTTATAAAGGGGTATGCTGTTTACCGCTTGTAATCTTAGGTATGCTGAAATGATGTTTAAATTGAACCCATGCGCAGTTCCACCAATTTTACTGCTGCGCATGTGCATTAACCGAAGGTATCCCATTCTGATGGGTATGGTGTTCCATCAGAACACTGGCTTTATGATCTGCAGCTCCTAAACCCATCCGTTTGTGAACCACACATGAGACTCCAATGACTTGTAGCTTCGGAACTGTTCTGAAGTGTAGGCGCTCACAAAACAAACAAGGTAGCCGAAGATATCTGTAAGTGTGGCAGCAAGTCGTCGTCGGTGCTCCACTCTTTGTTGGAAATTTCATATGGATCCAAACTGTTAATAGTGCCGATTTTGTCCACATATCGGTCCATGGCACCCCTATTTAGCCTATCACTGTAAATCCCACAACCTTTTCGCGATTTTAACATATTTTTTCTTTCTCCCAACTCTGCTTCTTCTCGTTCGACTTGCTGTATGTTTACATACACAAGGCCATCAACATGGCTGCCACGTCCCAGAATGCAACGCGGCGCCCAAGCCCTATTGTTGTGCCCCCTTCCTCAAATATGATGATGGAAAAAAAACACCTACTGTAGGGGTGAAAATAGAACTTTAATCAAATAAAAAAGCAAATGCATAAATGCAACAATTGTTGCTCTCGACATTTACCTATGGCTATAACTTTATGACTCAATAACACAAAAATGGTGTGCACATCCCAAACATCCAAATAGGATGCAGGTGCAAGACAACTGAATAATATAATCAAATAAAGAAGTGAAGTCTGCACACTGAAAACTACTGCTCCAGAGGAATTTAATTAAGCTCAAGCAACGTTTCGACCTTCAGGTCTTCATCAGGCATATAACTTTATGACTCTAATTGATTTTATAGTCTCAAGCATTCAGAAATCATGCAAAAGGAAATTAAGCAGTTTTACTATGATAAAACCATGGTTTATTTTTGTAAGGGTTGTGATATGACAAGTTAGCGATGTTGGAACTGTGTGTGTGTGTGTGTGTGTGTGTGTGTGTGTGTGTGTGTGTGTGTGCGTGTGTGTGCGCGTGTGTGTGCACGTGCACCAGCGCGATCACTTCAACAGTTTCCTTATATCAGCAGAATCAACTTTAAACACATATTGTCTTATTAATAATGCATCACTGTATAAAGGTCTGTTTTTATTTATGTAGACTGACAATGAAAACAAAACATTGTGCTTCTGTTAAATAAAGAAAACAAGTAGAATGTCACTTTCTGCCATTTGAGTTTTACTTGTGAACAAATGGAGTCACAAAAATTAACTGAAACTCAGCATATATAGGCTATGTTATGTTTTTTCCCCCTTGTTTTTCTGTTAACTAAATCAAGTATATTTCAAGAATGTATTCCTTGTATGTATAAATGTATTGCATATTATATACGGTATATATTTAACAATGTAATAATATGTAGTATTTTCACATCTAGGAGGATTTTTTGTTTATACTATCTGTTCAAAATAAATTAAAAGAATCAGAGCATAGTGGACCCCTACCCCTTAATTTTAAAGTCTGCTGGTAAACTATGCAGTCCAGCAGTGCTGTCGCAACCAGCAACACACCTCCGTACCATCCTGACCACTGTACCAAATACAGATGAATCTACGCTAACTTGAAGATCTAAATAACTATATAATTGCTATGCTGAAAGATGCTATAATAGTCTATTCTGGTCGTTACCAATACCCGCAATTCCAGCTCCTGACTCACTACAGTGATTTTGATGGTTTTATACTGCCAAGGGTGTGGTAGCTCGTACCAAGGGGCGTGGTGAGCTGGAAACTGCTTACGTAACCTGCCACCGCTTACGTCACTTGCCACCGCAACATCCAATAGGAAAAATCAACTGCAGTAATCCACCGTTCAACCTGAAGAGGGCAGCACTCACACGTTTTTACACCATATATTGTAGAATTAAAACACTTTATACTCAAATGTCAAAAAAGTTACTCGAATCAATGAACAGCACTAATAAAGCCCCATTCTTATAGATCAGTAACTAAAAAAAGTTGGTTTAGGGTTTAGTTACTCTTTAAACTGATGATTAAATGAGTCGTCGCTTGTCACCACCTACTGGCATAACAATGACATTTCACTGAAATACACCCACAAATAATGTAAAAACTGACAGTCTATATGGAACCACTATTAGTACATAACTAACCAGAATAATTTATATTTATTGGTCAATTGTAGCATTCTGCATTTGAACATTTTTGTTAAATGACCCCTGAATTGTACAATCAATTGCTGTATAGTTTTATGTCCCTAACATTACTTTGCAGTCTTTTTTCTTTTCACATAATAATTTTAACTTTATAAATAAATTGACAGGACATATTTACATAAGTAATCTTGTAATAAGTGGTGTAATCCACAGCCATACACATTTTGTGGATCTTTTAACCTTAGAATTATTGTGCTGTACATTCTGGCTAAGTATACAGTATTTCATATAAATATAAGAAAACTGCAGATGAATGTATTTATGCTGTTGCATGATCAGAACTATTTTGAACTGTAACGCAGGGAAAGACGAGTAGTGGCAAGACTTGGAAAAAATCAGTTCATAAACATCTTACATTTAGATAACTGAAGTTTCTATGGATAAATGTTGAAAGACGAAAAATCTATGCCCCTTATCCAACCCACACTGGCCAAAGAAAAGGCAATTTCCTGCAAGGATGTGATGAATAGGAGGAGAGAGATTATAAAATATTTGTCAGAAATACTAAAGCAATCCATGTGTGATTTGCCCCCATTGCAGTGGCAGCTTGTGTCAGATTCAGCAGCAACTAATCCTGAAGTGTCCAGAGAAGAATCCACTGACCTAGACAATAAAGAAATGGTGTCACATTTCCAAAGAGATTTTCAATGGCAGGGCTACAGAAAAAAATAAAAATACCTGACAGGCTTGTTTGAGTGTGATTGAAAACAGTCTGTTCTGTGGAGATTTGGCTCTCCCATACTCATGGTAGTTACTTTAATTGGATTGATAATCAGCGCTAGAGAGTTGATACATATTCTTGTCTAAAGGTGAAAACCCTCATTGTTCTTGCAGGGCACAAAAAAAGCTTTTGTCTTTGTCTTGAATTGTTGCAATTCATGAGGGGGTTCATGCATAATACAAAAGCTTTAGATAAAAGGAAAAATAAATAACCAGTAACAGATTGGATTTGTGCTTGTCCTGCTCCTAATTTAGATGTTTTGCCAGTGGGATTTGTTTTGGTCACAAAGAAGATATTCTTTGAGGTCTGCATTTCGCTCATTTGTCTTTTGCATCATTTATTCACTCTTAAATATTAAGTCCTCATTTAGCACTTGTCATCTTATGGATAATAGTCAATGTTATAGTTTCGAGCACCAAATAAATAAAAAGAAAAGAAAGAAAAAAAAGCACTCTAACCAGCAATCTATGAAAATTAGTAATTAGATAAACACTTAAGTTTAAAGTGTTAGGTCACCCAAATATGAAAATTAGCCGATGCTTTTCTCACCCTCAAGCCATGCCAGGTTCATATGACTTTCTTCTTTTCAAAATTTTCTCAGATGCTGCCACGGTCATAATAAGATGCCATACTCTGCAGTGTCTTTTTAAAACTTTAATTCAGCACATAACTAATAATAATACATCTAAAATGTAAAAACATACAATCTACTCCACTTTCCTGCAGCACTGCACTTTTTAATTATGTTCTTTTAATTCAGCTATGAGGTTAAGCTGTTGTCCTGTCTATCATGCTGCTGAGTGGTTTGCAGGTGTAGCTCAATTTCCGTTGAATCTCTTTCTTACTATCACTCTCTGTTGTTTAAAGTGATAAAATATAACTTAATTCCCACAATATTTCTGATATTATCTGTCAAACTATCTGATTAATTTAATCATTCACTTTTATTCTAAAACTGTGAGTGTAGCACGTTAGTATTCATTAGCCAGTAAACTTGTCATTTGTATTTCCATTCATGTTTCTATTCACATCTATTGCGGTTTTCTTTTTTCCTCACTCTGTTTCTTTTCTTCCTCACTCTGTTTTTTTTCACAAGTTCAGTAAACAACAGTGGTAAGTCAGAATCATTCATTAATCACTATGAGTAATGGCTTCTTCTCCCGCTATTGTTGTTTGCACCGCTTGCCACATGTATAGTTTAGCTCTCCCTGTTGGCAACGAGGGATTCACATGTGATAAATGCAGGGAAACAGTTAGGCTGACAGAGTAGATTTCAGAATTAGAGACACACATCCAAACTTTAAGCAAGGATAGTAAGAATGTGAGGGCTGTAGAAACAGAATTGGATACAACTTGAAAAAATGCTTCTGATTGGTAGCACTTATATGACAAGTGGCTAGCTCAGGGGTGCTGACCCACCAAAGACTGTCCGATTAGAGACCAAACGAAGATGTACTTTTCTGGGAATAACCCATCTATTGTCACCATTCATTGTGTTTGTGTGGTGACAATAAATGGGTTATTCCCAGAAAAGTACATCTTCGTTTGGTCTCTAATCGGACAGTCTTTGGTGGGTCAGCACCCCTGAGCTAGCCACTTGTCGTATAAGTGCTACCAATCAGAAGCATTTTTTCATGGTCCTTCGAGCCGGAATCTGGACTTACCAAAGAGATAGAAGATGTCATTATATGAAGAGGATGAGCCAATTGTGCGAGTCAGGAGGAGGACTGTCCTTCCCGCACGTTACGATGAGTACGATCTCACTGGCTTCACCCTCGCTAAGCCTGTTCCAGAACCCATGTCACCACTCACTCATCAAGTCAGACTGGCAGAGAAAGGCGCAACTGGATTCACTCCAGTGCTACCAGGTTATGAAGATGACAATCTGTCACAGTGGTCCGATGATGAGTGCAAATCTGCATCAGATATCATACGGGAAGAGAATAAGGATCTCCGCAAAGTCCTACAAAGGATACAGCAGGAAAGGGACACAGTTCAGAGCAAAAATGACCAATATGCAAAGGAGCTTTCTCAGCTCAAGCAGCAAATGAAGCAGCTACAAATCAAGATGGAGCATCAACTTCCTGGAAGTCAGCCCCTTTCGTCTGACACCCCTATGAGGCAGTATGGCTCCAGTTCTCCTGTGCCTGCACCACGTGTCCGCCCACAAGCATGTTCTGAGGAAACTAGCTTCAGACCGGTACCAGCTCCGCGCATAAAATCGCAAAAGGAGCATCAGACCGAGGACAAGTTTCAAAGTCCTCCACACCACCCAACCCCAGCATCTGCGTACAATAGAGAACAGAGCTCTTCTTACCACTATATGCCACAAGGGGTTCAGAGATTAGAGGCACATTACTCCCACAGACAAGAACACTCAAATTCTCCATATTGGGTCTCTCAAGACACTGCAAGACATCCACAAATGCCATGCCGGTCACTTACTCCATCACCTCCCCCTGAAAGAGAACTGATGTATAGAGGTCCAACCCCACAATTCCTGTCTTTATACATCCAAACCCAAGAGAGTTCTCATGACTGAAAATTGCTCTGGAAAATATCCTCCCAGCTAATGCGACAGAAAGGTTCAAATTCCAGATACTGATGGATCATCTGAAATCAGAGGAGGCTCTGCTAATTGCTGACTCATACTGCCATTCGCAACACCCTTACACAAGGACGATGGCTGCTTTAGATCAGCAGTATGGTCAGCCACATCAACTAGCTCTACAACGGATTGCAGAGTTAATGGATGGCACAAATATAGCTAGTGGAGACCAGAAGGCCTTTAGACTCTTCGCTCTCAAGGTCCGTTCCCTGGTTGGTATGCTGGAACAATTAGGAAAAAAGGGAACTTTCGAATTACAGTGTGGGTCACATGTGTCTCGGCTGCTTGGGAAGCTTCGACATGACCTCTGATCAGGGTTTCGGAGGTTTGCACATCCACATCATGTGCCCATCCCTACACTTCTGGATTTTGCAGAATGGCTAGAGTTTGAAATCCAAGTTCAAGAGGACACTACGAGGTTTGCAAGTAATCAACGTAGATGGCCCTTACCACGAACAAGAGAGACTTTCAGAGACTCTAAGCCAGCCGCTAAAAGCACCACAATCTTACTGAACACAGAGAAGGAGAATTCTGAGTCTATGTCATCTGCTTCACCACTTAAGACCGCTTTGAGACCCTACTGCACCTACTGTGACAACAGTAAGCACTCCCTCAACAACTGCACCAACTTCAAGCTGCTTACTAAAGACCAGAAACGAAGCTGGGTCAAAGACAACAACAGATGTTGGCGCTGTGGTAGAACTCATAAGTCAGCAGAATGTAACCTAAAAATGCGATGCAAACAGTGCAACAGTCGACACCTTATGGCTCTGCATGATATCAGTGCTTGGAAGCCAGAGAATCCGAAGCCTGTTCACGATGAAACTGCTGATACCAACACCTGTCTGCTCAACACTATGAATGAGATTCTCCTGATTCATAAACCGCCCACCAGCCGGAAAGTTCTTCTTAAAATCACAAAAGTGATTCTCAGAAATGGAAAACGGAGAATGGATGCATACGCAATCCAGGATGATGGATCTGAGAGAACTATTCTCCTCCACAATGCAGCTCAGCAGTTGGGCCTCAAAGGTCAGCCTGAAGACTTACCCCTTCGAACAGTCAGGCAGGAGTTTCAAGTTCTCAGAGGTGCAGCCGTCTCATTTACAATCTCCCCAATGGCTCAGCCCACCAAACGGTATCGCATCAAAGGTGCCTTTACTGCTCAACAGCTAAGTTTAGCAGAGCACTCACATCCTGTGAGTAATCTGAGAAAGAGATATCAACACCTTAAAGGGCTTCCACTATATGATTTTGACGCAGTCTGTCCCGTGCTGCTCATTGGTTCTGATTATCCCCATCTGATCACTCCCGTAGAACCAGTAAGACTAGGCCCTCCAGGGGGACCAGCAGCTATAAAGACACGTCTTGGCTGGACACTACAGGGCCCAGTCCAACACTTTCGGCAGGAGATGACTGAACAGCACTGTCTCTTCACTTCGGTTTCATTCAGAATCAGATCTCTACAAGCAAGTGGAGAAATTATGGCAGATGGACATACTGCCCTGGCGCAACGAAAAGATTTGTATCAGATCCAGACTGGATCAGGAAGCGGTGGACCTCTTGGAAAGGAAGACAATCAGGGTTGAGGTGGATGGTATCGAGCGTTACGCAACCCCTCTCTGCGTGTCAAGAACATGCCTGAACTCAGAGCACCCAAAGAGGCAGTCTTATCACAGTTGAGGGCCACCGAAAAGAGACTGGCGAAGAATCCAGAGCAAGCAGCCGCTTATACTGCCGAGATTTCAAAACTGGAACAAGCAGGTTATGTTAGTAAATTGCCACAGAATGCTGAGCCAGATCCTTCCAGCTCCTGGTACATCCCGCATCACATGGTGCACCACAATGGGAAAAACAGGATAGTTTTCAACTGCTCGTTCCAATATCACGGACAAAACTTGAATGAGCTTCTGCTGCCAGGACCAGTGTTGGGACCATCTCTACTTGCTGTGCTGCTCAGATGTAGGGAACATTCAGTAGCAGTCAGCAGCGACATCAAGGGGATGTTCCACCAAATTCGACTACTTCCAGAAGACAAACCACTCTTGCGTTTCCTCTGGAGAGATCTGAATATACAGGAACAACCCAGTGTGTACGAATGGCAAGTCCTCCCATTCGGCACTACCTGCAGCCCCTGCTGTGCTGTATTTGCACTCCAGAAACACGTCCTTGATCATAGCCTGCCTGGAGATGATGTCTGGAATTCGGTGTTGAAATCCTTTTATGTAGACAACTGCCTACAAAGTTTCACTTCAGCAGAAGAAGCAAAGTGTTTCGTTGACAAAATAAGGAACCTGCTGGCAGATGGAGGCTTCGAGCTGAGGCAGTGGTCCAGCAATGCCCCTTTAACTATAACTCACCTACCTCACAATGCAATTTCGGACAGTGCAGAACTCTGGATTTCACAAGGCCGAACAGACACCCATGAGTCGACATTGGGGCTCCTCTGGAACCATCAGTCTGACACGATCTCCTACAAATACCGTGCCAGAGACAGTAGTGAGACTACCATGCGTAACATATATAGAATCCTAGCCAGCCAGTATGACCCGTTGGGTCACCTCATCCCCTACACCACTCGCGCCAAGATCCTCGTTCAACGATTGTGGGACAAAAAACGGGATTGGGATGATCCACACTTGCCCACAGATCTGCTACAAACCTGGACTGAATGGGAGGAGGAGCTACCAGCCCTACAGAATATCGTTCTTCCTCGGTGTTACAGTAGCCCCACCAAAGACACAAAAACGAGCCTGAGAGATATACATGTTTTCTGTGATGCCTCCGAACGTGCCTATGGCTCTGTGGCATATCTTCGAACAGAGGATTAACATGGGCAAACAGAGGTAGCTTTCTTAACTGCAAGATCACGTGTAGCACCAAAGAAACAACAATCTGTTCCCCGACTGGAACTGTGCGCTGCACTGACAGGAGCTCAACTTGCCAAAGTACTCAACAATGAGTTAAACCTGCCCATACGCCAAACGATCTTGTGGACCGATTCCACTACGGTCCTCACATGGTTACAATCGGACTCCTGCCGATTCAAAGTATTTGTTGGTACGCGGGTGGCAGAAATTCAGGACCTTACAGAACAACACAGCTGGAGATATGTACTCTCCGCCAACAATCCGGCCGATGACATCACTCGGGGAATGAGTCTGCGCGAGATTGGCCCAGAAAAACGCTGGTGCCAAGGGCCACCTTTCTTAAAAAATCCAGCCAACCTGTGGCCTGTTTGCCCTAGTCCAGTTGAAATAGATGATAATGAACTTCGCAAGACTGGGTCCAGTACTCTAGTCTGCTTCACCTCCTCTGAATACAGTCAGTTTAAGTCTTTCGAGGAGCTAGTCGAGTCCACGGCTATTCAAGAGGCCAAAAATGGTGAGGCCACAGCCAATGACTACAGAAATGCCGAGATCCGTGTTTTGCAGCAAGCACAGCAAGAATGCTTTTCATCAGACTTAGAACAACTAAGGACAGGTAAACCACTTTCACGGAACAGTCGACTAGTCGCACTGGCCCCAGAACTTGATGGAGAAACCAAATTAATCAGAGTTGGCGGACGTTTACGGCATAGTCCCTACCTTGAACCTGACAACATGCACCCTATAGTACTGGATCCAAAGCACCCCATCACGAAACTTATAATCCAAAGTTATGACACCAAACTTTGTCATCCAGGTCCTGAGAGGGTGTTCGCTGAGCTCCGCCGTAAATATTGGGTTCTACGGGGTAGAGAGGCCATCAAGCATCTGCAGCGAGAGTGTGTGCAGTGCCAAAAATGGAGGAAAAAACCAGAGGTACCTAAAATGGCGGACCTCCCCCCAGCAAGACTACGTCTGTTCAAGCCAACTTTTTACTCCACTGGTGTGGACTGCTTTGGCCCCTATACCGTTAAAGTGGGTCGACGCAATGAGAAAAAATGGGGAATAATATTCAAATGCCTCACCACCAGAGCAATATACATCGACATCCTCCATAGTCTGGAAGCCGACTCCTTCCTTATGGCTCTCAGACGATTCACGGCTAGACGAGGGAAACCCCATGAGCTCTTGTCAGATCAAGGCACAAACTTCAGAGGAGGTGAAAGGGAGCTAAAGGAAGCGTTTACAGCTCTTGCTCCAGATCTGCAGAGACATCTGGCTAAACAACAAATTGAATTCCATTTCAACCCTCCTAGCTCACCCCACTTTGGAGGTTGTTGGGAGCGAGAAATTCGCTCCTTGAAAAATGCACTGATGGTGACCCTAGGAACTCAATCAGTGACCTTTGAGGTCCTTCAAACTGTGTTGGTGGAAATTGAAGGAATCTTGAACTCCAAACCACTGGGATATACATCATCTGATGTTTCTGATCCTGACCCCATTACCCCAAATTGTCTCCTAATGGGGCGGCCAGACGCTTCACTCCCCCTGACAGTATATCCCCAGTCTGAGCTGATCAGCCGAAGGCGATGGCGTCACAGCCAGATCCTTGCGGACCAATTCTGGAGACATTACCTAAAATTCTACCTCCCGGGTCTTCAGAACCGTCAAAAGTGGCGAAAGGAAACTCCAGACATCCAGGTTGGCACTACGGTGTTGATTATCGACCCTCAACTACCCAGAGCTCTCTGGCCTGTGGGGAAGGTGTCAGAAGTATTCCCTGGAGCTGACACCAGAGTGAGGACAGCCAAGGTTCAGGTGGGAGAAAAAACATACAACTCAGTCTGTTGAGTGGTGACAATAAATGGGTTATTCCCAGAAAAGTACATCTTCGTTTGGTCTCTAATCGGACAGTCTTTGGTGGGTCAGCACCCCTGAGCTAGCCACTTGTCGTATAAGTGCTACCAATCAGAAGCATTTTTTCACAACTAGCTCAGGGAGACCTGTACATTGTTCAGTTCCGGATAAAGAGACACCGCAGCAGGGCGACTGGATGACTGTGAGGTGGCATAGTTGCAGGTCAAACACCTTTCTTCTGTTCTGATCAAAAAATCAAACTGGTTCTCCCCACCCACTGAGAAACCTGATCAAAGTGCTCTAGTTATTGGCGATTCTATTGTATGGAACCCTTTAAATAGAGACACCAGCCAACATAGTCCAATGTCTACCAGGAGCCAGAGAACAATACAATTAGAGATAAAATTGTAACCGTGCAATAAAACTTTGCTTTCGACTATGCATTCTTTTAGTTTTTCAAATTGGTATGTTTCGCCGGGCCGAGAAGAAATATAGAGCTGAGTGTCATCAGCATAACAGTGAAAACTACAATTGTGTTTCCTGATGATATCTCCCAAGGGTAACATAAAAAGTGTCAAAAGTAATGGCCCTAGTACTGAGCCTTGAGGCACTCCATACCGAGCTTGTGATCGATATGACACCTCTTCATTCACTGCTACGAATTGATGGTGGTCAGATAAATAAGATTTTAACCATGCTAATATACTTTTACTAATGCCAACAAAGTTTTCTGGTCTATATAAAAGAATGTAGTGTCAAACGCAGCATGAAGATCCAGTAGCACTGACAGAGAGATACAAGCACGATCAGATGATAAAAGCAGGTCATTTGTAACTCTCAGTACTATGATACTGTCTAAATCCTGATTGGAAATCCTCAAAGATACCATTTTTCTCTAAGAAGAAATATAATTGTGAGGATACTATGAGCAGGGTTCTAAATTAAAACTTACTAGCCAGTTTGGCTGGTGATCCATGGCATGAGGCTCTGTTCTCGGCCATTTATCCCCCTGGCAGCACTTCCTACATCTCCCATGAACACTGTGCTTTAATGCTACGTGATGACGTTTCATATGCCCATTGGCTGCACAGTTTGCAGTTAAACCAGCTCGAAAAAACATGGAAACGAATAGAGCGTCCATCAGAAAACACAAGGAAGAAGAACGAATGGAGCCAGAGCAGGGAACATAGACTGAAAGAGGAGGGAGTTAGCTATTAAAGAAAAAAATTAAGATTAAACTAAATGCGGCGGTGGTTGGGGCAGATTTCTGGGGGCGAAAAGAGGAACGAGGCAGGGGATGAGGATATTACGGAGCCCCGCACGTCACCTGTAGGAGAAAAAACAATCAATCCGTGGCGACGGTTTTGCAATCCGTCCCCTCAGTTTATAAACCGTACTCACGAATTCATAAACTGTTCCTTCAGTTTAACAAACCGTGCCCACGAATTTCGAATCCGTGCGCTCAGATTTTGTAAACCGCACCCTCGGTTTTTTAATCTGTACCCACGAATTCATAATCCGTGCGCACACTTTCGCAATCCGTTCCCATGGATTTGTAAACCGTACTCACAGATTCATGCAGCAAGCTCCTACGTGTTAACATACAGTTTTAATGAATATTATTATGTGGAATGGGTCTACACAGTGGCGCAAAAATGGGGTATGCAGTGTATGCAGCGCATAGGGGCGCCAGACGGGAGGGGGGCGCCATTGTGCCAAAACATTTCTTTGAAAATATTTAATAAAATGTTTAAAATAATTAAAAAATAATGTTTGTTAAAAATATAATGTTTGTTTAGCATGAGTAATTAGTAATGAGTAATTTTTATTTTATTATATAAAGTGATATCAACTGACTATCCTCGACATACTTTAAAAGAGCCGTTGCTCTGTGACGGACAGTCACATGTCAAAAATGGAAAAAGAGGAGGGAAGCGTTCTGGGGCGCAGAACAGAAAACGTAAAAAACATGAAAAACAATGCCTTAAAATGAGGACATCAATGTCCAAGTGGATAAAAAGAGATTGGTAAGCTTAAAATATAATTTGTATCACTGTAAGTCTTGAAGTTAATCAACATTTAACGTTGTTGTTAGTGAGGGCATAGTTAATTAGCTATCCCCGTTGCTCAATAAATAAAAAAAGCCGTTGCGGTATGTTTGTGAATGGGCGTTTGATTTAAATTCCAGAAAAAGGAAGAGACTGTCAAAAATGATAGCTGAGCCTCTCATCACCAAGCACAACCTAGTTAGTGGGCCTTTTGTCTCATCCTCTGTTAATGCGGACAAGACCATTATGTCAAGGGACGGATGCACGGCTTTCTATGGGCTAAAGCTGCACAATAATAAAACATAAAATCGACAAAGGCCTGCTGGAACCGGACTGGACAACCAGGCTGTAACGTCATATGAACCACTCTTCGGTTCGGTAACTTTTAGATCCAACCAGTCTTCCACCGGAGCTGTTTTCGTGAGTTTTGTGGTCTACGCGCGACCATAAAATGCTCCGCTGTCACTCAGGCATTAAAGCTGTGTCTGTTCATTTGATTTTGAACTTTCTCCTCTACGTTTGACTATCTATTAGATGCGGTGTGTGAGTAAATTACCTCATCCAGATCTATTTTAATAAAAACATGCTTGTGATGGTCGGAGAGGGGTGCTTATTTGGAACAATTTTTTTTTTCTTTTTTTTTCTTTTGAAAATAACGGTGTATAAAATTACATCTGTAATTTACTGATTAGGAAATAAAATCATGAACATGGCTGTTCATTAAAAATGAAAGTACTTTAATGTTTTAATCACAAAAATATATGTTTGGTAGTTTTTAACCACTAGCCTATTTCACTGTGTATATATGCAAGTAGTTTCATAGGCTACTGAAAGTTGGCATTGTAGTATATAACAGTAACATAATGGTACATTTACTCAGCAAGGAAGATGGAGAGGAGGACAATGAAGAGCAGGTGAAAGAGAATAGCAAAGCAGGTCAAGAGAACAGGTAGGAATAGACCACACAGGATTTTTTGACTAAATGTATATTTCAGACTTAAGGCATAAATATTGTGAAATATCTGGTCCATTTACTCAGCCATGAAGATGAAGAGCACAGAGAGAAAACAAATGAGTCAAGAGCAGGTGAAGAGAACAGGTAGGAACTGTCACACAAGATATTTTGACTTAGGTTTGGTTTGGTCATGACATACTTTTTTATATGTTCTCTGAGGTAGGCTACACTTCTAATGCAAGTACAGTTTTTGTGCACCAAAAACTCATAAAATTGTAAAATAATATCATTTTTCACCCTGTCTCTGACTGAAAAAGGTTTGTTTATGAATGAGAGAGCTAGAGAGTGTGGCCAAGGGTGAAAAGCAGGCATCTGTCTTTCTAAAGACATGTAAATGCTCTTGTCATTACACAATTACCTAAGAATTGGATTCCTCATATCATGACCACGTTAAACAACATTAAGAAACATTACATTGTTGGGATTGTTTTTTTTTAAATTATTATTATTATATTTATATATTTTTTTAAATAAATATCTGGTCCATTTACTCAGCCATGAAGATGGGGAGGACAGCAGAGAAATGATAGAAAATGAGTTCAGAGCAGGTGAAGAGAACCGGTAGGAATGGACCATAGGATTTTATGACTTATCAATGACAAATGACAATATCAAGAATCATTGCAGATTAAGGTATTGCAGAGGTATACATTTTGTGAAACATCGGTTTTGTTTTCTCAGTCGTGCAGATGAAGAGGACAGAGAGAAAGTAAATGTCTCGAGAGCAGGTCAAGAGAACAGGTAGGACTGGCCACGCAGGATATTATGAATTACAGAACATTGCAGATTAGGGTTGTAGACTTAGTTATTGGTTTGTCTTGTAAAAATCTAGTGCATGGAAAGATGGAGAGCCACACCCTCAAAATGACATCAGAGGAGAGGAGATAGATATAACAGGAGAATGCAGAGATGCAACAGAGGAGGTAACAGAGGAAAGACCTTACTCAGAGGACCCATCAGACTGGCCTGCACCCCATCAAATTATTGACACTTTTAGGCAAAAATTGACTGAGAAATGGCCTTTGAAATGTCCTGATGGGCCATATCCTAGATCGGAGAAGAGTAACAGGCACTTTTCTAAGGCTTATTGTTATCGCTTATTATCAAATGGGGAGAGAGTTGAGCGAGACTGGTTGTTGTATTCCAAGAAATCAAATAAAGTATATTGCTTTGCATGTAAATTATTTGGTGGAGTCAAAGCATGTGACAAACGGCTTGTGTTGGGATACAATAACTGGCAATGTCTATCAAAAACCCTACAGCATCATGAAACAAGTAACCATCATATAGATGCTTACCTTTCTTGGAAAGAATTGGCAACTCGTTTGCAGTTAGGAAGAACAATTGATAGTGAATTACAAAAGGTGATTGCAGCAGAAAAGTCCCGCTGGAAAAATGTATTGACAAGAGTGATTGACTGCATTCTTTTTTTAGCTGAAAGAAACTTGCCCCTGAGAGGGAAGAAAGAACAATTAGGGAACGCTAAAAATGGCAATTTCCTTGGCTTAATTGAGCTGCTTGCACGTTATGATGTTACAATGGCAGAGCATCTAAGAGAAACATCTTCCAAAAAAGTAACATCTTACCTGTCGTGGTGTACTCAAAATGAGTTTTTGCAGTCTATATCTGCATGCATTGTCAGCAAAATCTGTACACGCATTAAAGCAGCAAAATATTTTTAGCGTTATATACTCCTGACATTTCGAAACAGGAGCAGGCCTCTGTTATAATAAGATATGTCCACACAGATGAAGGTAAAAAAGCAAGTGTGCAGGAATCATTTGTTGGTTTCACTGCTGTGAAGGACACAACTGGTCAGGGCCTAGCAGAGAAACTGATTGAAGTGATTGAGAAGAATTTAGGACTGGAGTTAAGGAATTGTCGAGGACAGAGTTATGACAATGGATCCAATATGAGCGGGATTAAGAAAGGGGTCCAAGCTTTGATTCTAGACAAAAACCCAGAGGCATTATTCATTCCTTGTTGTAGCCACAGCCTTAATCTGCTTTTGTGTGATGCAGCATCCTCTAACAGAGAATGTTTAACTTTCTTTGGCACTCTTCAGAGATTGTATACAATCTTCTCTTCATCAGTCAAGAGATGGGACATCCTAAAAGAATTTCTGGAAATTACACTGAAGCCACTGAGTGACACCAGGTGGGAGGCAAAACTGGATTCTGTTAAAGCCTTGCGCTTTCAGCTTGGGGGAGCTCTTGATGCCTTGGAAAAGCTTGAAAAAGTGTCTAAAGAGGGTAAAATTGCATCAGAGGCTAAATCACTCTCTGAAGAAATTGTGCGCATGGAATTTCTTGTGTGTTTGTCAATTTGGTATGACATTTTGGCTGAGATCACACATGTAAGCAAGGCACTACAAGCAGCAGATGTTTCTTTGGACACAGCCATTATGCTGGTCAATTCTCTGAAAGAGTTCTTGGTTCAGTACAGAGAGGAGGGATTTCAAAAATCCATGTCCATAGCACGCAGAATGGCAACTGAATTGAATGCAAGCACAGAGTTCAGGAGAAAACGCCTCCGCAAACAAAAAAAATTCCATGATGAAACCAACAGTTACAGTGATGATGAAGACCCTGAGATGCATTTGAGGTGTAGGGTGTTTAATGTAATTGTTGACACAGCTATCCAGGAGCTTGGTGATAGGTTTAAAAATATTGGCCATGTCTCTGACAAATTTAGTTTTTTAATCAAGATGGAAACCATGACAAAAGATGAACTGAAGGAATCTGTAACGAGGTATGCACTAACATCAAGTGACATTTCAAGAGACATAATTCAGGAAATCTACCCTGCAAGCCGAATTCTCAAAGGGCACAAAAAAGCCATTGACAAGCTGAGCTTTATTTTGCAGGAAAATCTAGACAAGGTCTTTCCAAATTTGACAGTAGCCTTAAGAGTGTTTCTAACAATGCCACTAACAGTTGCCTCTGCTGAAAGATCTTTCAGCAAACTGAAACTTGTTAAATCATACCTTCGTTCAACTATGAACAATGATCGCTTGACCCACCTGGCAATCATCTCCATTGAAAACAACCTAGCAAGATCAACTTCATTTGATGAAATACTTGAAAAATGGGCAAGTACAAAAGCAAGGCATGTCAAAGTGCTGTAATTGGGGAGGATAAAGAGAGAAAAGGTGGGGGTGGGGGGATTTGTGCAATTAGATGTGATATAAAATGTATGGTTTCTATTGTAATCAACTGTTTTTAAAATATACTTTATGTACTTTTACATTTATTTTACTTTTATTAGTTAAATTGTTTTCTGAATTGTATATTTGTTACACTTTGAAGCAGTTTGAAAAGTGTTTAGACAAAAAAAAGTATGCTTATAGTTATAGATGGAAATATTTTGGCACCATCACATGCCTATTTTAAAATATAGTTGGATTGACTCCAGAGGCGATATAACTTGTCTATGAATTTCTTTCAATTGTATTTATATTATGTGTGTGTGTACCTGGTAACAGTTGCAAAGACATGTTTTTGACCCCCATGAGGAAAAGCTCATAGTTTATTTATTTTTTTGTTGTCCACAAATGTAGTCCATCATCCTAGTAAAAACAACAGTCACAAAGATCACATAATTTTTTCACAGCATTAAGAATGCTTTGATGAGTTCTGTTCAATAAAGGCATAAAAGATAGTTATTGTCTGTGTTGTTAGTGTGTCACATATACTTTTTTGGTTGTTGGAGGGGGGATGGGGGGGGGGGGGGGCGCCAACCATGATCTTGCATACCCCTCAGCAAATGTACAGTTGCGCCCCTGGGTCTACAGCAAAGTGTCTTAAGTGATTCTCTATCAAGTGTAGTACGAGGTGGAATACAAAGATTTAATAAGAAAGATGTGCATCAAAATCTTGTTAAATTTGTGATAATCTTATAATAGCACTTGATTATTATTGTACAATAAACCTGCCATTGTGACTGACTCTGGAGTAATTATTTTTCCTCTTTTGTAAGTTGTTTTGGATAAAAGATTCTTATGCATAACCTGTATAATAATATATAATAATGATAAAAATAAAAATAAAGTTATTTTTATAATTTTAATTTGTAGGCTAAATAAATGATTACAAGACAGTAAAAATGTTTGTCATAAAATAATTCATGAATTGCTTTATTTCTAAATAACCTTTGACAGTTTTGGAAATGCTTGTGTACAAATCTTTCTTAACATGAAGACTTATTTTTGTGATTTTATTATACTAAGCTCCATCCACCCCACCCCACCTGCCGGAGCTAGATGCATGCTTCACTGTTAATGTTATTATTAAATAATTAGGCCAAAAATAACATTGCACTCAGTTAGAGAGAAAAGGAATGAAAACATAAACGGCATATTATTTGTTTTGTATTGCTTTTTACCCTTATTTTCTTCTTTTTAGCGTTTATTTTTTTGGCCATAAAACACAGGCGGCTGTGTCTTATCCTATGGGTGATTAATGTAAAATAAACGCTAAAAAGAAGACTATTTTGTGAATGCTGATCGTGGTCTCGTTGGATACTATGAAAAATAATGTTTAATAAACAGAAATGAATCTGGGGGCGGCGGCACAAATGCGTGCAAGTTTACAAATCCGTGGGAATGGATTGCGAAAGCGTGCGCACGGATTATGAATTCGTGAGTACGGATTCAAAAATCGACGGTACGGTTTACAAAATCTGAGGGCACGGATTGGGAATTCGTGGGCACGGTTTGTTAATCCGAGGGAACAGTTTAAGAATTCGTGAGTACGGTTTATAAACTGAGGGGACGGATTGCAAAACCGTCGCCACGGATTGACTTTTTTCTCCTACAGGTGACGTGCGGGGCTCCGTATTACGGACAGAGAAACAAAGAGAAGAAAATTTAATGCCAAATGGCTGATGGGTCATAATGGCTTGTGTTTGATCACAAGTATGTCGTAATGCTTTGTCAGGATTGCCGCATGTAAGTTACGCGAAAGAAAAACAAAACAAGCAATTTCGTGGTGGGAACTAATAATTTTTACATTTGAGTCAGTGTATATTTTGTTGTATGCATTGTACTTTATATGTGTTTTTCATGCCAACAATGTTAACAAAATGATCAAATGCATTCAGTTGCACTCATAATTTGTTATTTTTACCGAAAAAAATGGCTAGTGGAAATTTTGATTGGCTGGTAACTTTAGAAAGTTACCAGCCACATTGGCTGGTGATCAAAAAAGTTAATTTAGAACCCTGACTATGAGGATACTACCTTTTCTACCTTTTCTGCAATATCAGAAAGGAGTTTCTCAGAGAAAAAGGCTCATTTAAAATGGACTGTGTTAAAGTGGAAAACTGTTCTGTGGTCAGGCGAATCAAAATTTGAAGTTCTTTTTGGAAAACTGGGACGCCATGTCATCCGGACTAAAGAGGACAAGGACAACCAAGATGTTATCAGCTCTCAGTTCAGAAGCCTGCATCTCTGATGGTATGGGGTTGCATGAGTGCGTGTGGCATGGGCAGCTTACACATCTGGAAAGGCACCATCAATGCTGAAAGGTATATCCAAGTTCTAGAACAACATATGCTCCCTTTCAGACATCTTCTCTTTCAGGAAAGACCTTACATTTTCCAACATGACAATGCCAGACCATATACTGAATTAATTACAATTAACATCATGGCTGCATAGAAGAAGAATCCGGGTACTGAAATGGCCAGCCTGCAGTCCAGATCTTTCACCCACAGAAAACATTTGGTGCATCATAAAGAGGAAGATGCGACAAAGAAGACCTAAGACAGTTGAGCAACTACAAGCCTGTATTAGACAAGAATGGGACAACATTCCTATACCTAAACTGGAGCAACTTGTCTCAGCAGTCTCCAGACGTTTGCAGACTGTTATAAAAAGAAGAGGGGATGCCTCACAGTTGTAAACATGGCCTTGTCCCAACTTTTTTGAGATGTGTTGATGCCATGAAATTTTAAATCAACTTATTTTCCCCTTTAAAATGATACATTTTCTCAGTTTAAACATTTGATATGTCATCTATGTTGTATTCTTAATAAAATATTGAAATTTGAAACGTCCACATCATTGAATTCTGTTTTTATTCACAATTTGTACAGTATCCCAACGTTTTTGGAATCGGGTTTGTAATACAAATCAGTGGTTATGTTTGTTTTCTTCGAAAAGAGATGAAAAGTAATCAGATCTAGTCGTTTTTAATGCTTTTCTGTAGGATAGGGTACTTTCCCACCATGCAACAGGAAATACCTAGTTTTGTTTTCCTTCAGCTGTGCTCCATTTTCCGGGTTGGTCTATTCAGGGCGCGAGTGTGCTCATTATAGAACAGAATATAAACAGACTGTTTTCCTTAAACTTCTTTAGGCATAAAGGAGCAACCATATCTAAAATGCTAGAAAAGAGAGAGTCCATAGCTTCTATTACATCATCAAGTTGTTCTGAGCTACTGAATATGCTTAGGAATTGAGATAATCAGGAAGATTACTTACAAAGTAGTCTTTTGTAGTAGAAGTGATGGTTCTACCATACTTGTAACAAGGATTAGAATTTGTAGTTTTAGCTATATGAAGTTTGCACAAGACTAGATAATGATCTGAGAAGTCATCACTTGGCTGCATTATATCAACATCAATTCCATGTGACAATGAGTAGGACCTGTCATGTGTTGTCTAACACCAATATAATTCAAAATGTCTGTGAATGCTGATCCCAATGCATCTTTCTCAATATCAACATGGATATTACCATCACCAACAATTAAAACTTTATCTGCAGCCAGCACTAAATCTGCAAATTCCTACATAAATTCTGTATGGTGCCCTGGTATCCTGTATACAGTAGCCAGTACAAACATCACAGAGGATTTATCATATTTAACATTTGTTTCTCTAGATAATTTTATATGAAGCAACATTATTTCAAACAAGTTATAATTGAAGCCCGCTCTCTGATAAATACTGAAAAAATTGTTATAAATTGTAACAACACCTCCACCTTTAACTTTTGGACATGGCTCATGTTTATAACAGTAATCTAAAATAATGTAATCATCATGTTTTAGCCAGGTTTCTGTCAACACATTTGATAGAAAAATCACATCACATAGAAAGGGACCTGATATTCAATAAGCCGTGCTTATCATCTGTTTATCCGTATTACATCTGTTTTTTATTTGTTGAACATCAATTAAATTGTTTCTTCTTACATTTTTTGGGACATTTTTTGAATTTTTTAGTTTGGGGAACAGACACAGTCTCTATAGTGTGATATTTAGGTGAAAGAGTCTGTGCTGAGAATTAACTGATTTCTGTGGCGTGAGACGGCTAGCAGACGGTTGGTTTAGCCAGTCTGTCTGCTTCCTGACCTGGGCCCCAGTTAGTCAAGTAACAAACTCTAAGACTATGTGCCATATTTCTAGAGAGAAGAATGTTACCACCCCAGGAGGGATGAAAACCATCTCTTTTCAACAGGTCAGGTCTGCCCCCAAAACTTGTCCAATTGTCTATAAAACTTATGTTATTCTGCGGGCACCACATAGACATCCAGCCATTAAGTGATGACAGTATGCTATGCATCTCATCACCACGGTAAGCAGGGAGTGGACCAGAGCATTTTAAAGTGCCTGAAATCATACTTGCAAGTTCACACACCTCTTTAATGTTATTTTCGACTGGCGAAGTCTAACATTATTAGCGCTGGTGTGAATAACAATCTTACTGAATTTACATTTAGCATTAGCCAGAACTTTTAAATTTGCCAAGAAGTCAGGTGCTCTGGCTCCCAGTTTACATTGGACTATGGTGGCTGGTGTTTCTATTTTCTCTAGTACTAAAATATAGGCTTCTATTTTTTATTTTATTTTTATTATACTTTACTTCTATAAGGGAGCAGAAAACATGTATTTGGATGCAAATTTACCTGTCACTTGCTAATATTTGTTTTATTAACATTATTTAGCAGGTTTTGTTCTGTACATGTATTACACGGGTGAATCCATTTTTTCTTATTTTTTCTTCTTCTGTGGTGTAAGCATTTGCATAATTGTTAGGCTAACACAGTTTCTGATATTTACAATGTTTGATATTAAGGCAATGTATTTTGTACAAAAATGGCACTTTGTCAATATCCAGTATACAGCAGTTCATAACATTTGCCATCCATTGCTTTCAGCAATCTACACTTTCCTACTAGCACTGAGGGATTGTTTTGGCTTGTGTTCAGTGCCATAGAATCTCCATTTAACACAAACCCAGTGGCACAGTAATAGCGACACATTGTTATTATTTGGACTATTATTGGTTGCTCTCCTCTGTAAGGAAGTGAATTTGTGCTCATATTCAGGTAAGGTGATAATGGTCTGATAATTAGCCCCACCCTATTATGACCAGCAGACCATTAGCAGTGACAAACATTAAACACCTTTCCAAGAAGGTTTCATAGCTCATACCCCTCTCCCGCTTCAACTTGCTGCTAATGGAGCTGGCATTTGCAGGGAGCCATTACTTTAATTTATTTTAATGCTGGCTCGCAAAAAAAAAATGCCTGACAAATTTTGAGAGCTATCCTTCTCGCCCAAGGAGCCCCAGAGCTCCATAGATTCCAAGTAATGCATTTACATATTTATTAAAATTACTTCTGCGCAAGTAATTTATTTAGACAATGTTAAAATGCATGTTCTACCCAAAGAGGAATTAAGTGATTATGCTAGTCATCTACCTTTCCTTTGAAAAAAAAATAATAATAACATATAACATTCCAAAGCTCACATGCATAGATTGTGCCACTCCTGAAGCAAACAAACCTCTATAAATTGTTGATCATGCTGAGCAGTCTGTCACCTTCAGAAACAGGGATGAATGCTTCCAAACCCTCTTCTGCTTCTCTAACCCCATGTCTGCTACTAAAATAACTGTTTGGTCATTGAACTCACAAGAGGAAATAAGAAGTTTCACATTTTTTGGAAGTACAGTATCTCTGTCACAGAGACAGGATGTGACTACACCCCAGTCAACACACATTTGCTTGTATTTCACACAACAACGGACACTTCCACAAAAGCATGGAACTAAGATTTGAGTTGAGTTCTACAATACAATTACAAAATAATTTTCTCAAATATCATACTTGGCACATAAAACACTTTGCATAAAATCTATTGTAATTTTTATTTTATGTTATGGACTGCTTTTAAAGCGAGAAAGAAAGAGTACAATTGCAACTTACAATAAATGTAGCATCAATAATAAACAGACAACTTTGCTAATGATCTCCTACTATTTATGTATGTACAGAATGTATGCAATCTGCACTGCTGTTCAGAAGTTTGGGGTGAGTATTGTTATATTTTAGTGCGGAAAAATGATTAATCACATTCAAAAAAAGCTTTTGTTTACATAATATGTATGTATACTGTATATATATATATATATATATATATATATATATATATATATATATATATATATATATATATATATATGTTCACACACATACAGTATATAGGCTGATTACATCATCATTGAGAATATAACAAATCACAATAAAGTGCTGCTTATTCTAGTGCCTGTTTCTCTCCTCCTCCCCATATCCTACCCATCCCAAGCCTACCCTCCAACCACTAACAAGATTCGCTCAAGGTATAGAACAGTTAACAAAAAAAAAGGGACACAAACACACACACACACACCTCAGCCCTTTCGCATTGCCACCCGTCCATCCTTCCTTTATCATTGTAATATCCAAAAAGAGCCGCATAACATCATAAAGAACAGGGCAAGACATTGGACATTATGTAAATTAAATAAATATCTCATACTTCAGAGTGTCAAGCACATTCTGACTTCTTCCTTAATAATAATAATAAAAAAAAACCTAGGCAGCATATGTTTAAGACATATCAGATGTAAACAATAAGCGAGAGAGAGAATGGGGCCTTATCTACATCATTTCATTTATTTTCTCTAATAGCTCTGACCAACAGTCAATATTAAAGGTTTTTGGCATAATGTAAACGTGCTGTAGAAAGCTCTAACTGAACAATATCCCGGTAAGAGGAGAGCCATTTCCTCACTAACAATGTATGAGGTGGTTTCCAGCGAAAAACTATAATCCTTTTGGTGGCTGTCAAACAAGCCAGAAGAAGACACCTATTTTTAATAGTTAGCTTTAGAGACGATGTGTCATTGAGCAGAAGCATGCATGGTGAAAGAGGAATGGGTCCTTTGATAATACTGGACAAGATGGATGAAACACTATGCCAAAATCTATTGACCTATGGATATTGCCACACCATATGGTAAAAAGTAGCAATAATATTGTCTGGACAAAAATCACAATATGGGTTATCCCTAAATCTTTTTTATTGTAATCTTCGCGGGATTAAATAAAACCTATGGATTAATCTTTAACGTATCATTTGATGATCAGGGTTTCTAGATGATAGGGGTATGTTTGACCAAACCGTACACTAGTCTGGATCCTGGGAGATGTTAATATCTGTCTTCCAGAGTCTGAAAAGTGATAAGGGCTTATATAAAGCTTTAGTAATAAACTTATATAACTCTGAGACAACACCGTTCATTTTACCCTTAGCATCAAAGATTACATGAAGGGGATGATTCCCCAACTCTATACCCCAAGGAACGTTCACCCTGAGCACGCATAGCTGTGCGTAACTGTAAATAAAAATAAAAAGTGCCTGATAGATTATACACTCTCTAGGTCATGGAATGCACGAAGACCCTGTTCCCCTATGATGTCCTTGAGGACACAGACCCCTTTATTGCTCCACTGAGGGAACATAATTGGTTTCTTCTCAATTAAAAGTGAGTGATTGTTGAAGATAGGGGATTGAGCAAAGAATGTGTTTGGGATTTTAGCAACTTGGTGGACTTTATGCCATACAGTGAAAAGATAAGAGATTATTGGACCAAAATCACGTTTAATTAACTGTACTATGGGGTATATTAGAATATACCAGACTAGCCCGACAATATGGATATATTAAATGTTCTTCAATGGGATGCCATGACCATATAGCAAGTGAGTGCAAAACAAAGCTCCAGCAATACCATTCAAAATTGGGCAATTTAACACCTTCTGATAATCTGTGTCTTTGTAGAGTAGATGCTTTAATTCTGGGTTTTTTCTATTCCATAAGTAAGATCTAATGATTGAATGTAGCTTCTTCCAGTAACCACCCGGCGGAGCTAGGGGGATCATACTGCTCACAAAATTAACGCGAGGCAATATGTTCATCTTAATGATTGAAAGTCTGGACTGAAATGAAGTAGGGAGCATCCCTCATCTATTCTTTTTAAAGTGACGTGACATTCAGCCAAGTATGGTGACCCATACTCAGAATTCGTGCTCTGCATTTAACCCATACAAAGTTCACACACACAGAGCAGTGAACACACACACACACTGTGAACACACACCCAGAGCAGTGGGCAGCCATTTATGCTGCCGGGCCCGGGGAGCAGTTGGGGGTTCGATGTCTTGCTCAAGGGCTCCTAAGTCGTGTTATTGCCGGCCCGAGATTCGAACCCACAACCCTAGGGTTAGGAGTCAAACTCTCTGGGTGAGGGACTGATGGATACTCCTAGATATGTAAAACTACTAACAACAGGAATATTGTGCTATCTGGTCAACCAGTTCCCCCAACAACATTAAAGCCAATTTTGTCCAGTTATTTTATAACCTGAAATACTGCTAAAGTTCTCAAAGATTTTAAAAAGATGTGGAAGGGATTTAGAATGATTTTTTTGTAAAAATTAGAATGTCAACTGCATACAAAGAGATGCAATGCAGTGTATCTGTCAAGGTTGGTAAACCGTGATCTCTGGGTTTTGCACTTTGTGGTGAAGTCTGTGTGTTTCGCGTCTGCACTGATTAGTTTGTGGGCGTCTCCGTTAATTGTCATCAGCAGCAGCTGTCACTCATTACACACTCCCTATATATTGGATTGTCTCACGTCTTGTGTTTGTGAGAACGTTGTTTCATGTCTGATCTCTGTCTCTTGCTTCTGTGTTGTTTGCGTTGGCTGTCCGTGTCTTCCCCCGGAACCTCATCCACTCTCCGCACTTCCACAAAGCATCACGTCTTACCTTCGGCTAGATTCCCCGCAGTTCCTGTGCCATCCTCTCCTGCTGCCTTCTCACCGCCACCATCCGGATTCCTCACCGCCTCACCGCCACCTTGGATTGTCGTCTTCCCGTCATCGTACTGTAACCTTGTTTTTCTGGTTCTTATTCATTAAACTGTTTAACTCGCACTGGTTTCCAGCTCCTCCTTCACCCAGTCGTCACAGAACGTTCTCACCATCATGGAAGCAGCGAGCACCAACACTCTAACAGACTTTATGCACAATAGTGTCAAACGCATGGATCAGCAGCAAGAGAGCATCTCTAACACCGGACGCGCTATCCAAGCGCTGGTGGCACAGGTTCCCGAGCTCACCCAGCAGATCCATCAGCTCACTTCTCCCACTGCGCCCATCGCACCGCCTGCGCCGCCCGTCCCCAGGGAGAACCCCCAGGACCACTTCCGGCCAGTGCCGCGACTTCCGGCGCCAGAAAACTACTACGGTGAGCCTGCTTTCTGCAGAACTTTTCTAAATAAATGTTCCATGCACTTTGCCTTGCAGCCCCGCACCTTCACCACCGAGAAATCTAAAGTGGCGTTCACGCTCACTCTACTGTCGGGCAAGGCCGCCCTATGGTGGTGTGGGAAAATCAACATCCGTGTTGCGCCTCGTTCCACTACCACTCGGAGGAAATGAGGAGGGTATTCGATTGAGCCACGGCCGGCAGGGAAGCCGCTCACCAGCTTCAGACTTACAGACTTACATCAGGGAACCTCTTCGGTCACGGATTACTCCATTCATGTTCCGCACCCTGGCAGCCGCGCGCCAGTGGAACGAGGCGGCGCAGTGGGATCGATTCCTGCATGGGCTGGCCGGCCGTGTTCAAAAGGAGATCTACCTCCTCGAGCTGCCCCCCACACTCAACGGTCTTATTGACTTAGCGTTGCGAGTTGATGCCCAGATTAATCGCCTGGGTCGTCAGACCAGTCCTAAGCGCCATACCATCTCTCCGGACAGGGGGGCGTTCGAGTCGAGAGAACGCGGTCGGTCCCGTCGACGACCATGAACCCATGCAGGTGGGTAGAGCTCGGTTGTCCCGGAGGGAGAGAGAACGGCGGAGGTCCCAAGGACTATGCCTGTACTGTGGAGGCTCAGGACATACCATCTTCACCTGCCCGGTAAAAGAGCCAGCCCGGTAGTAAACTTGAGGCTACTATCGGGTGGGATCTCCGCTGGGAAGTCCTCAACAACATCATCGACTCTCCTTTTGGTGAAACTGCGATGGGAGAATCACACTCACGACTGTCACGCCCTTTTGGACTCCGGAGCCGAAGGTAATTTCATTGACTCACTCCTTGCACGTCACCTGAACATTCCTGTCCTGCCTGTGTCTCTTCGCATCCATGTCACCGCACTCAACAGCCAGGAACTGCCTCACGTCACACACTACACAAAACCCATCACTCTGCTCACCTCTGGCAATCATCATGAAACCATATCCTTTTTCCTCATGGACTCCCCTGTAGCTCCCATTGTGTTAGGACACCCCTGGTTAATAAAACATAATCCACGAGTGGAGTGGGGTTCCAACACAGTCACATTGTGGAGTGAAATTTGTCATGAGTCTTGTCTGGTTTCTGCTTGTCCTGTTGTCCCTGTTTCTGTCTTTCAGAAGGAGAACATGGTTTTGCCAAACGTGCCCGCAGAGTATCTGGACCTGAAGGAGGTGTTCAGTAAGTCCCGTGCTGCTTCTCTTCCTCCGCATCGTCCCTACGACCATAGATTTAGTGCCAGGTAAGTCTCCGCCTAAAGGCAAGTTATACTCTCTTTCTATTCCTGAGAGGGAGGCCATGGAGAAATACATTTCTGATTCCTTAGCATCTGGGTTCATCCGTCCTTCCTCTTCTCCAGCGGGGGCGGGATTCTTTTTTGTGGGAAAGAAGGATGGTTCTCTGCGACCTTGTATTGATTACCGAGAGCTGAACAACATTACGATAAAGAACACTTATCCGTTACCATTCATGTCTTCAGCTTTCGAGAGGTTACAGGGAGCATCCATATTCACAAAATTGGATTTACATAATGCTTATCATTTGGTCCGCATCAGGAAGGGGGATGAATAGAAAACCATCTTTAATACCCCCAGAGGGCACTTTGAATACTTGGTGATGCCGTTCGGGCTCTCCAACTCGCCAGGGGTTTTCCAAGCACTCGTTAATGACGTGTTGAGAGATATGGTAGATCAGTTTATGTTATGATGTTTACCTGGATGACATACTGATTTTTTTTTCATCTCTCCAGGAACACGTTCAACACGTCAGACGAGTGCTCCAGAGGTTACTTGAGACTGGGCTTTTTGTCAAGGCGGAGAAATGCGTATTCCATGCATAGTCTGTTCCCTTCCTAGGGTATATCATCTCGTCCGAGGGAATACGTATGGACCCTGACAAAGTTAAGGCTGTGATAGATTGGCCATCTCCATATTCCCGTAAGGCCCTACAGCGGTTTCTGGGGTTTGCCAATTTCTATCGGCGTTTCATTCGCAATTTCAGCCAACTAGCCTCACCTCTGACAACCTTGACCTCTCCCAGTACTCCGTTCAGGTGGTCGGACACAGCTGAGACTGCATTCACTAACTTCAAAAGCCGCTTCGTTTCGGCTCCCATCCTTGTGGCCCTTGATCCCACATGGCAGTTCGTGGTGGAGGTCGACACGTCAGAGGTGGGGGTAGGAGCAGTGTTGTCCCAACGTGCTGTCTCGGACGATAAGGTACATCCTTGCGTTTTTTTCCCATCAATTATCTCCTGCTGAACGCAATTATGACATTGGTAATAGAGAGTTGTTGGCAGTCAAATTAGCTTTAGAGGAGTGGCATCACTGGCTGGAAGGCTCAGGGGTACCTTTCATTGTTTGGACCAATGATATTAAGAATTTAGAATACATTAGAACTGCCAAAAGACTCAATTCCAGGCAGGCTCGGTGGGCACTTTTTTTCAGTCGCTTTGAATTTACTTTATCGTACTGCCCGGGTTGCAAAAATGTCAAACCTGATTCTTTATCACGTCTTTTTGATCCCTCCGCCCGCCCGGTGACTCTCGAGTGTATTTTACCTGAGAAATTAGTGGTCTCAGCACTCGTATGGGAGGTCGAGTCGAAGGTCAAGACGGCCTTACAAGGGGTAACGCCTCCGCCAGGTTGTCCACCGAACCGTTTATTTGTGCCGGAGGGGTTAAGGTCCGAAGTCGTCCAGTGGGGTCACTGCTCTAACAAGGCTTGTCACCCAGGGATAAGTCGAACTAATGGGTTGGTTAAACAGTGATTCTGGTGGCCACGTATGGCTTGTGATGTCCGTGATTTTGTTTTGGCTTGCTCAGTTTGCGCCAGTGGGAAGTCATCTAACCGACCTCCTGATGGGCTCCTTCAACCGCTGTCTGTCCCTTCGAGACCCTGGTCCAACATCGCACTAGATTTTGTTACCGCCCTCCCGCCCTCTAATGGCATGACGGTCGTTTTGACCGTAGTGGACCGGTTCTCGAAGGCGGCACAATTCATTCCTTTGCCCAAATTACCGACAGCCAAGGAAACAGCGGTCACTGTCCTAGATCACGTCTTTCGGCTTCATGGCCTCCCAGTAGACGTGGTTTCTGACAGGGGATCTCAATTTATATCAAAATTTTGGAAAGAGTTTTGTAAATTGCTTGTCTTCGGGTTATCATCCCCAAAGTAACGGACAGTCTGAGCGAGCCAACCAAGATTTTGAGAGGACGTTGCGATGTTTGGTCTCCAAGAATCCTTCTTTCTGGAGTCAACAACTCTCTATGGTGGAGTACGCTCACAATTCGTTACCAGTGTCAGCTACGGGCCTTTCTCCGTTCCAGTGAAGTCGCGGTCCCCTCCGCTCACGCGTTTGTCCAGAGGTGCCACCGCACCTGGACCAGAGCCCGCAAGACTCTGCTCCGGATGAGGGAGCACACTAAGGCCAAGGCCGATCGCCACAGGTCAAAGCCTCCCGTTTACGTCGTGGGTCAAAAGGTGTGGCTTTCTACCAGAAACATTCCTCTGCATTCCGTATCTAATAAATTAGCTCCCAAATTTATTGGCCCGCTTACTATCACCAAGATCATTAGTCCGGTGACAGTCCACCTCAAACTACCTCCAGCGTACAGGAGGATACACCCCGCCTTTAATGTGTCCAAGATTAAACCCGTGTTTTATGGGTTCCCCCGCCGCCGGGTCTCGTAGGTGGGGAACCGACTTATTCGGTTAATCGTATTCTGGACTCAAGACGGAGGGGACGAGGATTCCAGTACCTGGTGGACTGGGAAGGTGACGGTCAGGAGGAGAGGAGTTGGGTACCTGCTAGGGACATATTAAGGGATCACCAATAAGGTACCAAAAAGGGAAGTACCAATAAGGGATCACTCCCTTATTGATGATTACAATCAGCAGGTAGGCCCTTCTCGGAACTCCAAGAGGAGTTCTTAGGGGGGGGGGGGGGGGGGTACTGTCACGGTTGGTAAACCATCCTCTGCTGCTGCCTTCTCACCGTTACCATCCGGATTCCTCACCGCCTCACCGCCATCTTGGATTGTTGTCTTCCCAGCATCGTGTTGTACCCTTGTTTTTCTGTTTCTTATTCATTAAACTGTTTAACTCGCACTTGTTTCCAGCTCCTCCTTCACCCAGTCGTCACAGTATCTTGAATAATGATTGTTTTTTAAAGCCTCTGACTGCCATATTACATGGGCAACAGGTTCCAAAGATAAAGAAAATAAAAGTGGAGAAAGAGGGCAACCCTGACGGGACGATCTTGTAACTAGGAACCTAGCTGAACAGTTACTGCCTGTTATAACGACTGCAGAGGGGTTAGTATACAATAAATTTATCATGGAGATAAAGCTATCACTGAAACCCATAACTTATATATAAACTTATAATATAAAGCAGCTAAAAAATTTTATAATATATATTTTTTTTTTACTAATGTGGTTGCTTAAGTTTTTTCCTAAATTGTTTCTTAAAGGGAAAGATGAGTCATTTGAACACCTCTGATTGGTCATTGCATTCAGAATCTCAACAGTATTGTGTGATAAGCTATAATTTGCAGCGCTGTAAAACGCATCTGTCTCTGGCTCAGCGCTAGCCAGCCAATGCCAATTTTAATTTAGCAGCTGATGATATGATGCACTGAACATTCTAATCACTCCGGTGTGACTGTATTAAATATAAAAAATATTAGTCGGCTATTTTATGTCTTTTGGAAGCTGCATTCAAAATTTAACAAAATTTGGCTCAAAAATCTGAGGGGGCATGTGCCTCCACACTTTGAATGGACATGACGCCTCTGGATAACACATAGCACAGATTTTTTATTATTTTACTCTTATTCTTACCTTTTTATCTTGGAATTTTAGCTTGACACCCTGTGGCGAAAAGAAAACCCAAAAACAGTTCTACAAAGTTAAATACCCTCCTCCGTAACAATGTAATACTTGTTATTAAGTCTGTGTCACTCTGTCAAGCTGTGCTAGAGTTTGACATTGTACATTGCTTTATTCCCTGCTGCAGATGTACATGCCTGCTAATCTAATAGCTCTGACTGCTCTGTGTCTGTGATAGACAGAGATCACAGAGAGAGTCCCTGCTGTTTCACTGATGGCATCCCCTGATCTCCCACCCTGGCAGCAGGGATGTAATATCCCCTCCATGCAGGCGATAATACTCAGATCACAGTGCTGCTATATGGACATGGTGCACAATATATATACAGTGAAGACCCCCTGGGCACCTGCACGCAGACACAGGGAATAAAATCTACAGCAGATAAGAAAAGAGAGACGTGTCCTCTAACACTGCTGTGAATCTAATACTACAGGAGACTCTGATAAAAGGCTATTGACTTGGATTAAACTTCAATTCAAAGGGATGCATTTTAAAATGCAATGTTCCCATTTAATAGAAGTTTTCACAGAAGTTTGATACTTTATATGCCAACAAAATCCTAAATGTTAACAAAAATCACTTTAAACAGATGTGCTATATATAATAATAGATGGCTTATATTTTCATCCAAAAGTTTGAGGTCACTAGTTTATGTTTTATTGTAACTCTTTAAACAATGTGTTGACATTAAGTAACTTTGCAACTACTTGTCAACTAATAGTCATTAGAAAATTTGTAGACTGTCTGCTTAATATCTGCTAACACTTTATTTTAATAGCCTCCCATTATATTTTCTGCTGACTATAAATAACTATAATTAGTAATTTGGAGCTTAACACCTGTAGTGACTAACTGTTTGGAAATACTTGGGGGTGAGTAGATGACAGAATGATTGATTTATTAAGTAATTTATTCATTTAATTTCCTGTTAAAATTAATCTGAACAAACTTGCAATAAGTTCTCATTTGCTCCAAGTCAGTGTCTTTTGATATTGATGTTGGCCAGAACAAAAGTATGTTTCAAAACAACAATATGGGGGCAGTGAATACACCTCAGGTGAAAACATCAAAGCACTTATCATGCTGCGCTCACATACATACTGTGAAGTATGTATGTGAGCACATACATGCTCACATACATATTGTGAAGGCGTGTTTGACGATTTTATTTCTTCTTTGATTTTTTTTCCCTTGTGACACTCTGCTCTGAGCAAAGGATTATAAATTTCAAAAGACACCTTAATAACGGATGAATTACGCATCAGGATTTAACACATTCTATAGAACAATTTAAATAACCCAATACTGATTTGTTGCAATGATCTATGACAAAACTCTCTTTCTGTAATTGACAATGCATATAGTGCTTGGCAGGCATTGGTACAGTACCGAGTACCAAATTGTATAATCCGGACACACAGCTCATAGAATCAGGGACAACAGATGATATATCAAATTCCATTTTGGCTTTTCACTGTAGGCAACAACACAACAGGACAATCATCACCCAGATTTGAAAAATAAATAATAATGATGGCACAAATATAGTCACCAATGTGGCAGCTGGAACAGAGAAATAAGCAAATGTAATTATGTCCCACAGACTGTTAGTTTTCAACTGCAAGGGACGAAGCATAAAGTACAGACCAATTATGCTGTATTTCAAAAATGTATGCATGCATATAATAGTATAAATTATACTAGTAGCTTTTCATGTTTGAATTGAGATTTCACCCTGTACATTTGAAAAGGTGTGACATATTCTAATAACTGCTTGTTCATGTGTGTAAATATTGTCTCAGAAATTAGCTTTTTTTGTCATATATAATACTATTCAAAAGCTTGGTGTTTTAATTTTTTTTTTCTTTGTAAAATCGTTTTACAGTATGCCTGCTTACCAAGGCTGCATTTATTCAAGGAAAAATACAGTAAAACTGTTATTTTAAATGTAAAATATTACAATTTAAAATAACAGTTTTCTAGTTGATTTTGAAATTTGTCATATCTTATGATTATGCATATTATTCTTCTAATATGCTGATTTGGTGTTCAAGAAATATGATATGAATATTCCTATCATTATCAATCTTGAAAACAGTTATGCTGCTTAATATTTTTGTGTAAACCATGATTGTCACAGTGACGCAGGAAGACCAAGACAGGAGGTGCAGTTCAAACTCACTTTGTTTAATCAACAAACTTAGAACATGGGCAGAATGGTGAGGAAAAACACAGCATAACATAACGATGATTGGAACACCAAAGACTGAACAGACTGTGGCTTAAATACTGTACATAGACAAATGAGGTTAATTAACAGTACACACCAGAACCAAATGACTAATCAAAACAAGAAGGAGAAACTGGGTTATGGGAAAGACAAGGGGAGAAAAACACAACAAAGCAGGAACACATTTCTTCCTGGTTCAGAAGTCCAATCCGGGCTGCTCTCGGGAACAGAAGTCATCTCCTTGCTGGACTTAGGGACACAAGGCCTCTTGGGGCTGGACATGGAAACAGGACCCCTCCCTGGGCTTGACTCAGTATCTGTGGCCCTCCCTAGGCCATACATGGAAACCATAGCCCTCTCTGGGCTGGATATAGGAACAACAGGCCTCTCTGGACTTGATGTGGGAACAGGAGCCCTCTCTGGACTAGACTTGGGATCTGATACCCCGGACGGGACCAGCGGAGATGAAGGAGACTCCGGGGAGCTGGACGGGACCAGTTGAGACTCAGGAGACTCAGGAGAGCTGGACGGGACCAGCGGAGGCTCAGGAGACTCAGGAGACTCAGGAGAGCTGGATGGGACCAGCGGAGGCGAAGGAGACTCAGGAGACTCAGGAGAGCTGGACGGGACCAGCGGAGGCAAAAGAGACTCAGGAGATGAAGGAGGGCTGGACGGGACCAGCGGAGGCGATGGAGACTCAGGAGACAAAGGAGGGTTGGACACCTTGTTGAGCTCTGTGAATTGAGTGGACTAACGGCTGAGCTCTGTGACAAGAGTCGGCTCCCTGTTGAGCTCTGGAGAGCATTATATAGTGGACTCTGGAGAGTTCTCTCAACTAAGGTTTGAGGCTAGAGCCATCTCACAACTCTGATCAAGGGCTAGAGTCATCTCACTGCTCTTTTCATGGGCTAGAGCCAACAGTCTTTTCCTTCTCATTTTCTTTTTTTGAGCTGAGGTTAAGGAGATAGCTGCTGTTATCATAGGGCTTGGGAGTGAATCAGCTGGTGGGCTTGACAGTGGAGTAGCAAGCAAACTCAACAGGGCAACGGCCGGCAGGCTTGACATTGGAGTGGCCGGTAAACATGACTGTGGAGCAGCCAACGTTTCTGTATGAATATATATATATATATATATATATATATATATATATATATATATATATATATATATATATATATACAGTCACCTAAATTATTATTAGGAACACCTGTTCAATTTCTCATTAATGCAATTATCTAATCTCATTAATATATTATCTATAATATTTCCCATGTTACAAAAACTGCATTCTTCCATCTTAGAAACATTGCCAAGCTACGAAACATGTTATCTGTTTCTGATACAGAAAAGCTAGTTCATGAATTTATGACCTCTAGACTGGACTATTCTAATGCACTTCTTGGTGGTTGTCCTGCTTCTTCAATAAACAAGCTACAGGAAGTCCAAAATGCAGCAGCTAGAGTCCTTACCAGGTCAAGAAAATATGATCATATTACCCCAATTTTACAGTCTCTGCACTGGCTACCTATTAAGTTCTGTATCAGTTACAAATTATCATTACTTACCTATAAGGCTGTAAATGGTCTAGCTCCTGCGTACCTAACTAGCCTTCTACCACGTTACAATCCATCACGCTCCCTAAGGTCACAAAACGCTGGACTTTTGGTAGTTCTTAGGATAGCAAAGTCCACTAAAGGAGGTAGAGCTTTTTCACATTTGGCTCCCAAACTCTGGAATCGCCTTCCTGATAATGTTCGGGCTTCAGACACACTGTCTCTGTTTAAATCTAGATTAAAAATGCATCTTTTTCGCCAAGCATTCGAATAATGTATCTTAAATTGTGAGTGTAGTTGCATCTGATCAAATGCGCATTTTTATTCTTTAGCTTGGGTTAAACTTATTAATTTTACTTTGTTGGATTTGCAGCTATGCTAATGATGTCTCTATTTGTTTCTATGTTTTGCCACGGGATTTACACAAGCTCCAGTATGGATCCAGAACACCTGAGAAGAGATGATGCTGGCCCTCAGAGGACCCCAGATGATGCTAACCCTGACTCAACAAACAGAAATAACAAATATTGCTACAAGTGTGACTGCATCATATAATAATTATTAATTATTAATAATATTAATAATGTTCATCGTCTGGCTGAATACATGTTGTATTAATTTTTCTACAAATCCTGTCATACGTGCACAAACTGACAGTCACCACTTATAAGCTATTACTAAATATTGTAGAAACATAATTTTCTGTAAAAATGCTTTGTAACGATTTGTATTGTAAAAAGCGCTATACAAATAAACTTGAATTGAATTGAATTGAATTAATCAACCAATCACATGACAGTTGCTTTAATGCATTTAGGAGTGTGGTCCTGGTCAAGACAATCTCCTGAACTCCAAACTGAATGTCAGAATGGGAAAGAAAGGTGATTTAAGCAGACGGGCCGGTCTGAGTATTTCACAATCTGCTCAGTTACTGGGATTTTCATCCACAACCATTTCTAGGATTTACAAAAAATGGCGTGAAAAGAGGAAAACATCCAGTTTGCGGCAGTCCTGTGGGCGAAAATGCCTTGTTGATGCTAGAGGTCAGAGGACAATGGGCTGACAAGAATGGGCCGACTGATTCAAGCTGATAGAAGAGCAACTTTGACTGAAATAACCACCCGTTACAACCGAGGTATGCAGCAAAGCATTTGTGAGGCCACAACACGCACAACCTTGAGGCGGATGGACTACAACAGCAGAAGACCCCACCGGGTACCAATCATCTCCACTATAAATAGGAAAAAGAGGCTACAATTTGCACGAGCTCACTGAAATTGGACATTTGAAGACTGGAAAAATGTTGTCTGGTCTGATGAGTCTCGATTTCTGTTGAGACATTCAGAAGGTAGAGTCAGAATTTGGCATAAACAGAATGAGAACATGGATCCATCATGCCTTGTTACCACTGTGCAGACTGGTGGTGGTGTAATGGTGTGGGGGATGTTTTCTTGGCACACTTTAGGCCCCTTAGTGCCAATTGGGCATCGTTTAAATGCCACGGCCTACCTGAGCATTGTTTCTGACCATGTCCATCCCTTTATGACCACCATGTACCCATCCTCTGATGGCTACTTCCAGCAGGATAATGCACCATGTCACAAAGCTCGAATCTTTTCAAATTGGTTTCTTGAACATGACAATGAGTTCACTGTACTAAAATGGCCCCCACACTCACCAGATCTCCACCCAATAGAGCATCTTTGGGATGTGGTGGAACGGGAGCTTAATGCCCCGGATGTGCATCCCACAAATCTCCATCAACTGCAAGATGCTATCCTATCAATATGGGCCAACATTTCTAAAGAATGCTGTCAGCACCTTGTTGAATCAATGCCACGTAGAATTAAGGCAGTTCTGAAGGCGAAAGGGGGTCAAACACAGTATTAGTATGGTGTTCCTAATAAACCTTTAGGTGAGTGTATACTATATATATATATATATATATATATATATATATATATATATATATATATATATATATATATATATATATGCCTACATGTCATAATGGATAGTCGTAGCATGTATCAGAATAGGCTATTATCTATTTGCTTGCACACAAACAGCTCCATTTCATCTCGGAGATGCGTTCTGTCTTTGCACTTGTGGCAAATCCACATGGCACAAGCACAATTGGCTCTTAAAGGGAATGGAAGATGAGAGTCTGATTGGTTTATTGCACGTTACGCCCAAAAAACACCCATTACTCATTAAGAGAATAGGGGCAACCCATCTAGACCATGCGACCGGGGCGCCAACCGTTTTTCCGTCATTCAAATAGCAAAAGTGGATTTGGACACGCCCTGAGTGCACCTGCACCGTGCACTTTACACTTTGCGTTTAGATTGTTAAAATAGGGCCCAAAAATTTAAAATATAATTTTTACTGTAGTAATGCCTTAACTGTTACTTTTGAGTAAGTATATTATATTATATTATATTATATTATATTATATTATATTATATTATATTATATTATATTATATTATATTATATTATATTATATTATATTATATTATATTGTATTGTATTATATCCCCTCAATGTGTAATGTTCATTAGGAAAAACCATACTGCTAGATGCCTAGTCTGCTTATCCTGCAAACCCAACATGGATTTTGATTTGATTGCATTCACACCAATTTAATTTAAAAATAAAAATTTTATATTTGAGATCAATTCTATATTTGTGCTTGCAAGAGTTAAGTTTCCATGGCATTACCAACAGTTTGATTGCACTGTCATCCAATCTAGAGAATATTTCCACACTCAGAATATGTCTTATTATACATGCTCGTTAATATGGCAACACAAACACTTTCTGTTGACAGCAACCATAATAAGGACAAGCCGGTTTGTAAGTCATTTGTTTAGTGCTCACAGTTCAATGCAAATTCTACCTTCTTTACAGAAGATGACTCTCATATTATAATTGGCCATGCATTTAACACAATAATTCATTAATAAGTGTTTAACAGTGCAAAGCTGACTTTTCCCTCTCTAATCACTTTCACACGTGATTCATCTACATCGTAACCTTAATAGAGATTTTAAATGTTCTCAAACTAATTTGTTTTAGCATATTAACACAGAACCTAAATTTGTTTGTGCTGTTTGTATGTTCATTAAACACACTAAAGATTGACAAAGAATAAAAAACTTGATTAGCTTGCTTACAGCGCAGATATGATTACTAAGCGAGCCTACAAAAGTTTACTTAAATTAAGAATGACTCCTAGTCATGCCAACATGTCATAAATTATTTTAGAATTTCAATTCATATTCAACAACATTTAATCAACTGTATATTAATTTATGAATAATCAAAAATAAATTAATGTTTACAAAAGTACATAGTTACCCTCTCTTCGTCCCTTTTCCTTTATCTATCATATATATATATATATATATATATATACAGTTCGGGGGTCACAGTTCAATACAATTTTTGGTACTACAGGAAAAAAAATCTACTATGCACTGTTTCTTTTTATTTATTTTGAACAGACAGTAGTACAGATGTTTTGTTTTTTTTCACCTAGATGTGAAAAATACTAAATATAAACCAGATTCCAAAAAAAGTTGGGACACTGTAAACATTGTGAATATTAACAGAATGTAATGATGTGGAAGTTTCAATTTTCAATATTTTATTCAGAATACAACATAGATGATATATCAAATGTTTAAACTGAGAAAATGTATAATTTTAAGGGAAAAATAAGTTCTCCTTTCTGATATTGCTCCACTATTTTTCGCCGCAGCATTGGGGGAATTGGTGATCTTCTGCCCATCTTGACTTCTGAAAGACACTGCCACTCTGAGAGACTCTTTTTATACCCAATCATGTTGCCAAATGACCTAATAAGTTGCAAATTGGTCCTCCAGCTGTTCCTTATATGTACATTTAACTTTTTCGGCCTTTTGCTAACTAGCCCAACTTCTTTGGAATCGGGTTTATACTATTACATTATGTTTATATATTATACATATATATATATATATATACAAGGAATAAATTCTTAAAATATATTTGGAAAAAACATGTATCAGTTACATGTTTAAATTTCAGTTCATTTTTGTGACTTAATTTGTTCACAGAAAGGTAACTTAAATGGCAGAAAGCTACATCCTATTTTTTTCTTTATTTTACAAAACAAAATGTTGTGTGTGTACACAAATAAAATGAATGAGAGAGGTAGGATATATGAGCACAAAGCTCCATTTCATAAACAGCTGAGTGCAAAATCCTTTAAAGTGTACTCTGTCAGTCTGTGAGAGACGCATTCAGAATCAGCACGCGGTCACTGTCTAGTGGGCTTTGTTTTCAATTGTGCAACTCATGGCATTCGCTATTCTTCTGCTGGGATAAATGCAGAGCACCAATTCCGAGTATGGGTTACCATACTTGGCAAATGTCACGACTTTCACTTTAAATTAATTGCATCTATTTCACTGCATTGTGTGTAAGGGTGTATTCACATCTGTCTTATTTGGTACGACTGAATCAAACTCAAGTTCATTTCCCCTCTTGGTGCAGACCTTTTTGGCAGGTGTGAATAGAGCAATTGCACTCGGGTGCAGACCAAACAAATGCGCAGATACACAGCTGAAGAGGTGGTCTTGGTCCACTTCCAAACAAAATCTGGTACGGTTAGTTTAAGGTGTGAATATGACCAGACTTCGATACGATCCAATTGCAGAAATCTAATGATTAATTTTCATGACCATGACACACAGCAACATGATGTGAGCATGCTAAATAGGCTTAAGCTTGCCGCAAAGATTTTCCATGACTATATTGGGGGAAAGTTGTTTATTTAAATTATTTATTAATAAACTAGTGATTTGTGTGTCAGTGTCGCAATGAAGTTGATGATCCTGACTGGCCATTTCATAATTGGAAGGGCCTTTAGATAGAAATGCATCTTTACAGATTACATAATAATAAGAGTTTTAGTTTTGGATTTGACTTATTTCATTTTTTTGTAATTTAAAGCTTTCAATAGATATATTAATCATGTCTGTAACGAAAATATTTGGTGGAAAATGTTTCGTGCAACCGCTCCTGTTCAAAGACTGAGACAGCAAGCGCATCCTATTTGTTTTCTTAATTTACGAAAGAACAACGTTTTGTTGATATTGTGTGTACACAAGTAAAAATATAGCCTTTACAGTTTGCGAACGGTGTATTATTCTTACCTTCATGAGCAAAAATGATGGAGTATTTAATTTTTTTCCACTGATGTCCTGAGGGGACAAATGACTGGATATGCACCTAATAGCGCACATTAATAAAGGTTAAATGTTTAAAATAACATTGAGATATGCGTTAAGTAATTTATTTCTATCAATATTATCTTCGGCAAGTCATAATTACAACATCATATGTCTTATATGATGCTCATAAGTTTCCTCATATTGCATTAGTATCTGATAACACCAAATCAGTAAAATAATAAAAATTGCAATACAAAAGAGCTCCATGATTATCCTGTTTTTGCACTTCTTGTTTTTCCCTGCTTGAGAATTTCTGTCCAGTGAATGGATGATCTTGGCACATGTGTGTTCTTGTTTACATTTTTTGGTTCACTTGCAAAAATAAAAAAGGCAGCGTTAAAGCGAACCACACCAAAAATAAAAAATAAAAATCAACATTGTATTTGTTCTGGACCAAAGCAATTGAACTAGTGGACATTCCTGGTGTGAATACTCCCTAAGAGACCACACTATACACATAGATTATTTTATTATTAAGTAATAAGGAATTTAAAAAAATATAACAAGATTCCATGTCTTTTTACACTATATTCAAACAACTCTTCAGCTTGGTCAGTGTGAGATTCTGTTAAAACTAAGAAAGAGCAATGGATATGGAGTTTAAATCTCATTGGTTTAAAGGTTTAGGGCTAAAAAGCAGTACATGCCAAAGCTGGTTACTTACATACAGTAGAAAATTTTCAAAAGAAATAAAACCCTCTGCCAAAACCCTGTGATATAGTAGCACTGTGTGACTGACCTTATAAATGCCCTAGCGATAATTGAAGAAAAAAATGCCATGGATACCATGGAAACAAAGAGATTTTTGCTGAACCTTGCACACATACATTCATAAAGCACTACAATTATACACATATTGCCATCCCGTCTGTATCCCAAACCACCAACCTTCTACAAAATCTGGGAGTAAAGCAGGTATTGTTAAGTTACCTACGACCTTGGATGCACTGTTTCAGTATACCTGTTCCTGTCAGGGAACACAGAATGAAGCTCAAGATGAGCACAGCTCTGCAGTCAACAACCTAAGAAAAGCAGAGGATTCAAATGTTGGAAGCATCTAATAGTACTGCTTTTATATCATATATATATATATATATATAATACTGATAATCTAATGTTTAATTTCAAATTATTCTGGTTTACAGTCACTATATTTTGGCACAATATTTATTAATTTATAAATTATGTTTTTTAAACAAAATATACCAGTTGATCAGATACTGAAGATGCCAAATTTGCTGTATTCCTGGATACAAATATACAACCAGAAAGAAAGAAAGAAAGAAAGAACCAATCTAACAAATATAGATGGATGGATGGAGTCTGGAGTTGCCTTAAAGGGATAGTTCACCCCAAAATAAAAATTTAATGTTTATCTGTTTACCCCCAGGGCACCCAAGATGTAGGTGACTTTGTTTCTTCCGTAGAACACAAACTGAGATTTTGAACTCAAACTGTTGCAGTCTATCAGTCTTATAATGTAAGTGGAAGGGAATAACGGCTAAAACGTACAATAAAATGAAAAAAAAAAAAAATTAAACCCTGCGGCTCGTGACGATACATTGATGTGTAAAGACACAAAACGATCTGCAAGTGAGGCGTCTTCTTCTTCTTGCTTTAAGCCGGATCGCAGACTTATAATTGCATTACCGCCACCTATCTCTCAAGTGGACCATTGACACTCCTGATTGAGATTGTAGATAGTGTCAATGGTCAACTTGAGAGATATGTGAAGGTAATGCACTTATAAGTCTGCGATCTGCCACAAAGCCTCACGTGCCTGCTTGAGAACATGCTCAGGAGGAGAGTTCTAACAGTTCTGACATTGCATGAATCAGAGGTAAAAAAATTATATAAATAATGTTCAGTTTCTTGCACAAAACGATCGTTTTGTGTCTTTACATATCAATGTATCGTCACGAGCCACAATTTGGTTTTGTTTGTGTATGTTTTATTTTTCAGTTTTATTGTATTTTTTGATTTCCATCCACTTACATTATAAGACTGATAGACTGCAACGGTTTAAGCTAAAAATCTCAGTTTGTGTTGTACTGAAGAAACAAAGTCACCTACATCTTGGATGCCCTGGGGGCAAGCAGATGAACATCAAATTTTCATTTTTGGGTGAACTATCCCTTTAATGTTGTCATAATAATCAACAGCAAATTTCTTTGCATGCATAATTTGATGAAAAACAGGTTATTAAGCTGTATGAGCTTTGAAAAACCACACCACACCAGATTAAATCTCATAGTGAGCTATTATTATTATATTTCATCAGCTGTCCAATAAACATCAGTGTTTCAAAGTAAATCATATTTTTTCCCCTACCAGGCTATTTCTAGCTTTTCATTCATAATGCAATTCTATATCAAATATTGCTTTAGTATAATGTTACAAAGTTTGCAAGGCACAATCATCAAAAAGCTACAGCATAATTTGCATTTCATAAAAATAAATCCAGTGGTTTTGATTAAGAAGACAATATAAAATGGTAAAAGCCTGTAATCATAGACCTGACAGGTCTTTAGACTGGGATTGGTTTGATATGTTCTGATGAGATGTTTGTGTAACGAAACTGTCATTTTCCCCCTCTTTTCCCCACCCGTGTGATTTATATTTTATGTCATTGACTGAAATTTGCTCATGCGTCACCAGGGTAACGACTTACTTGAAATATACCCTCTCTTTCTGCATATGAATCATAGTCTTGCGTAATACATTAGGGCTTCTATAGGTTCATTACTCAAGTAATTGGCCCTGGGTCAAGAAGGAATCTGAGCAAAAGGAGAATTTGCAGCTGAACAAATTTGCTCATATGGTAAATAAATACATCAGGGATTACTATACTATCCACGGAAAAAAAAAATATATGGTATATGGTCTTACCCTGTTGAAACCAGCATAGTACAGTATGTTGTTTTAGATATTGCCTACCACTGAGCACAGAGGAATGCATAAGGAGAAGGAAAAAAATGGTAAACGTAAAATCAAAACAGACCTTTTTTTTAACCTAATTTCATATATCTTGTGAATAATAAGCATGCTTATTTGTATTGAATGTGTATAGTGAACTTCAAATATTATTAGGCTAGCATTAAAAACAACTGCTACTTCTGATCCTCAAATCTGATTAGCTGAGAGTTATTTACAGCAATGTGATATTTCATCAATAACAGCATGGGAACAGTTACATCTTTTTATAAATTTTTCGCAGATTGTTTTTGAGTCAAAAATGGTTTGGCAGATGTGATCATTCATTACAGCAGTGGTTCTCAACCCGCGGCCCACGGGCCGCATGTGGCCCGTCACGAATTCAAATGTGGCCCGCCATATGCTGAATAAAAAAATCAAAAAACTTTCAGTTTTACAATTAGTTTTACTTTTTACATTAATTAAAAAATTTAGGCTACTAATGAAATATAGGCTATATCCTAATGTTTTTATGTGAAATTATTTTGTTTTTCATACATTATTTTCAGACATGAGCAGACATTAGCGAACACATACAAGCGCGCACTTTGGCAGAATTCAATTCAAACAGTCATCAACAGCCATTAGTTAATGTAAAATTGAGCATCAGAATGGACAAATTTGTTTTTAAGGGAGAAAAAAAGAAATGTGAAAAATGCCAGCGAATGAACAAGAATAGTCGCAGTATCAGTAGAGAAGGAGAAGTGCTGGATTTTCGGTTTGAAAGTTCGGCTCACTTGAAGTTCAGGCAAATAACACCATACTACGTAATCCTTAATTGAAGAAATGTGGCAAAACATCTCTGAAGAGAACCTCATATTATTAAATTCGAAAGTGCTTTCCATATTTGGATCAACATAGGCTACATTTGTGAACGCACATTTTCTGCGATGTTGCACGTCAGGCTCCCGTGCACGTCTTACAGACTGCATCTTAAAGCCACTTATACTTTCTGCGTCCGCGAGTCCGCTATGGACCGCTAGGTAGGCATGATGTAAAAATCGTCATCGGAGAGTGTGTGCCGAGGATCTGAGCAGACAACCGCACGGACAGGTGCGCGTCAGTAGGCTTCAAAAGCACAATTGCACAAGTGCAGGCACTGTGAAGAAGCTCATTGCTACTTAAACCTGTGCAATCCGTCAATAAATGAATATAAAGACAGCGATGTGCAATACTTCTGAGCAATTGTTTGTTGCAGAGCGAACCATCAGCCTGTGCTTTCAGAAGTATAAATTGAAGTCTGCGTCCGTGCTGGCCGTGTATGTGTCCGGATTGCTCATCCGGAAAGTATAACACAGGCTTTACAATTGCAACTTCTTTGTGCTGTTACTCCTTTCAAGCTGAATCTCACATAATTTGTTAGCTCCTGACAGCATCAGGTGCTTTATTTATGGGGAGTAGAATTATTTATTTATTTCAATGAATGTAATAGATATAATAATATTTAGGCTATAATATTACAAATCAAGTTGGTTTGTATTGCTGACGTAATATGTAAATTATATGCGTGCGGCTGGCGAGACTTGCACTGGACCATAGTGCGGCCCGCTAGAAAAAAAAGGTTGAGAACCACTGCATTACAGGGTTAGTTCACCCAAAAATGAAAATTCTGTAATTAATTACTCACCCTGATGTTGATGACCTTTGTTCATCTTCTGAACACAAATTAAGATTTTTTTGATGGAATCTGAGAACTCTCTGACCATCCATAGACAGCAAGGATATTACAACGATCAAGGCACAAAAATGTAGCAAGGACATGGGGTAAAATAGTCCATGTGACTTCAGGGGTTCAACCATAATTTTACGAAGCTACAAGACTACATTTTGAGTGCAAAGAAAACAATATACACTGTAAAAAAATATTTAGCAGTTTAGTTGTTTCAGTAAATTTTGTTGACAACTTGCAGTTACTGAATTTGTTCATTCAACTAAATTTTTTTAGTTTTCACTGTCTGAACTAGTTTGTAAGTTGACTGAACTAGATTATTTGTCCTCTCAACTTAAAAAAAAATGTTTTGAATCAATTCAACAGCAATATCACGTTCTCAACACTTATCATGAGATCTTGTCATTCTCATGAAGGCTGTTGCAGACAGAAGACAGTCGTCAGCTATACTGGTCAGCTTCTCCACAAAGCTTGGAAATTTTCTCAGAATACAACTTTGGTAAGTAAAATATTTGTATTTACTGTCATAACGTGTAAAATTACATTTGTTGTAGGAGAGTGAAGAGCCGTATTTTCTGTATGTATGCAAATGTTTGTTTCGCGGCACTCTGAAGCCTCAAAATACAGGCGGTTCCGCAGTATTTTATTTTCCTTATAAGTATTAAAACAAATATTCTCCCATATGTTACTGAACGATAAAAATATAGTTTGGTACATATTATTGAGCCCAGAGCTGTGTGATTTAGAACGGCGGGAATAAAAAAAAAAGGAACTTTAAACCCGACAGCATAAGGACATCAATCAGAATGTACATAGATGAATAATTTGGGAAAAATACAAGATTACTAATCAAACTGTCTCTGTTTTGCATGTTATAAGGGAAACAAATGAACACCGCCCTCAGAGTTTTTTGAAGCGCATAACTTAACGTTACCTTTGATATTGCTGACATAAGTTTGGTTAAGATGTTTTTTTACAATCTGTGGTTCAGATGAAGTTCTGAAGGTAACCTTACAAACTCTTCTTTCAGTTTTCTGAAGTAACGTTAGTCATTCAAGTGCCTCACCAGAAACCAGTTTAATGCTGTGTGAATATAAGTAAATTGCATACAGTCGTGACCAAAAGTTTTGAGAATTACATAAATATTAGTTTTCAAAAAGTTTGCAGCTAAACTGCTTTTAGATCTTTGTTTCAGTTGTTTCTGTGATGTACTGAAATATAATTACAAGCACTTCATACGTTTCAAAGGCTTTTATTGACAATTACATGACATTTATGCAAAGAGTCAGTATTTGCAGTGTTGGCCCTTCTTTTTCAGGACCTCTGCAATTCGACTAGGCATGCTCTCAATCAACTTCTGGGCCAAATCCTGACTGATAGCAACCCATTCTTTCATAATTAATTTCTGGGAGTTTGTCAGAATTAGTGGGTTTTTGTTTGTCCACCCGCCTCTTGAGGATTGACCACAAGTTCTCAATGGGATTAAGATCTGGGGAGTTTCCAGGCCATGGACCCAAAATTTCAACATTCTGGTCCCCGAGCCACTTAGTTATCACTTTTGCCTTATGGCACGGTGCTCCATCGTGCTGGAAAATGCATTGTTCTTCACCAAACTGTTGTTGGATTGTTGGAAGAAGTTGCTGTTGGAGGGTGTTTTGGTACCATTCTTTATTCATGGCTGGGTTTTTGGGCAGAATTGTGAGTGAGCCCACTCCCTTGGATGAGAAGCAACCCCACACATGAATGGTGTCAGGATGCTTTACTGTTGGCATGACACAGGACTGATGGTAGCGCTCACCTTTTCTTCTCCGGACAAGCCTTTTTCCAGATGCCCCAAACAATCGGAAAGGGGCTTCATCGGAGAATATGACTTTGCCCCAGTCCTCAGCAGTCCATTCACTATACTTTCTGCAGAAGATCAATCTGTCCCTGATGTTTTTTTTTGGAGAGAAGTGGCTTCTTTGCTGCCCTTCTTGACACCAGGCCATCTTCCAGAAGTCTTCGCCTCACTGTGCGTGCAGATGCGCTCACACCTGCTGCCATTCCTGAGCAAGCTCTGCACTGGTGGCACTCCGATCCCGCAGCTGAATCCTCTTTAGGAGACGATCCTGGCGCTTGGTGGACTTTCTTGGACGCCCTGAAGCCTTCTTTACAAGAATTGAACCTCTTTCCTTGAAGTTCTTGATGATCCTATAAATTGTTGATTTAGGTGCAATCTTAGTAGCCACAATTTCCTTGCCTGTGAAGCCATTTTTATGTAACGCAATGATGGCTGCACGTGTTTCTTTGCAGGTCACCATGGTTAACAATGGAAGAACAATGATTTCAAGCATCCCCCTCCTTTTAACATGTCAAGTCTGCCACTCTAACCCAATCAGCCTGACATAATGATCTCCAGCCTTGTGCTCGTCAACATTCTCACCTGAGTTAACAAGACGATTACTGAAATGATCTCAGCAGGTCCTTTAATGACAGCAATGAAATGCAGTGGAAAGGTTTTTTGGGGATTAAGTTAATTTTCATGGCAAAGAAGGACTATGCAATTAATCTGATAACTCTTCATAACATTCTGGAGTATATGCAAATTGCTATTATAAAAACTTAAGCAGCAACTTTTCCAATTTCCAATATTTATGTAATTCTCAAAACTTTTGGCCACGACTGTACAGTCAAAACTATGGGCCCTATCATACACCCAGCGCAATGCGATGCAAGGTGCAGCACAAGTGTGTTTGCTAGTTTCAGTCCGGCGCCGTTCACATTTTCCTTTCCAGCGCCACATCGTTTATTAGCAAATGCATTTGTGCCCCTCTATGTGCTCATGGGCGTGCTGGTCTAAAAAAGAGGTGTGTTCAGGCGCATTGCTATTTTAAGTAACTGAAAATAGACTGCGCCACACAAGTCTAAAGTCATGGCACAATATTTTTTTGTTATTTAAAGAGCGCGTTGGTAGAAAATGCTCCTCTGGGCGGGTCCACAGTGCATGTTGACTTTGCTAATTACACACAGGTATGCGCATCACACAATACTTAAAACAAAAGGATTACAGTGTAAAAGAATATTATTGTGTAAGCTCCATAAATATAAAAATGCAATGATGGATAGTCATTGCGTGTATTAGAATTAGGCTACCTATTTGCAATTCAGCCTATTACTACTTATAATGATGAATGAAATTGGCTAATTAATTGAACAATCATACCAATACACACACACATATATTACTGACTCACCGCACGGCGCTTTGGTGGATTCCTGCTTGTCCCGTAGATGATCAGATCGGTATCTTCGCTTGAGAAGCGTTCAGCTATTCCGCCAACAAATTCCACCATGTAAATAGCGATCCGCCATGGCGCGAACGCATCTGGCTCTTAAAGGGAATGGGAGATGACACTCTGATTGGTTTATTGATCGTTACGCCCATTACTTATTAAGAGAATAGGGACAACCAATTCAAAAAATGTGCCCTGGCGCACAGACTGTTTTTCCGTCGTTAAAATAGCAAAAGTGGATTTGGACACGCCCTGAGTGCACCTGCACCATGTGCTTTACACTTTGCGTTTACAGTAGATCGTTAAAATAGGGCCCGAAGTCTTTTTTACAGTGTAATAACATATATTATTCAGCAATTCTTCTCCCCAAGTTACTGTCTTTTGCCATTTTAGAGAGAACCCCAGAACGTAATCGACATAATCAGCATTGTTTATGTTCAGCATGTGCCCGCTGTCTACTGTACAAAAAAAGTTAATCAAAAGCTCACACATGCTGAACGTAAGCAACGCTCATTATGTTGATTAAGTTCTGGGGTTTACTTTCCAAAATGGAAGACTGTAACTTTTGCGACTTTCCACTGTTCTCTGTAGTCTTTCAAATAAACACGCCTCAAAACTAATTATGAAATTACATGTACAATAAAGACCTACTTAAGTTCTACATAAGCAAATAAAAGCACTAAGCAAGTAATGGCATTTTTACATAATTTCAATATAATTTCCATTCTATATTGTTCCTCACTGAATATCATGTTTTGCTGAGAAATATTTCACAAAAATATCAAATGTGTTGAAAATAGCATTTCGCATTGACTTTTACTTAGTTTGGTTTAAATTAGCAAATTAGTTGATTTACATTTGTGCCATGAGCTTTATAAAATATTTTTTTTGTATTCACAGTAGCATTATGAGACTGTACAAATCTACAGTACTTTAACAATCCATTTTGTTTTGCAAAACAGTGGCTATTGGCAGAGAGCGAGGCTCAGGTGTTCAATTGTCTACTGATTACCCAATTCAGTGTATGGTAAGGTTCACCAATTACCTCGAAAATAAGTCCGTTAAACAGTGCATTGCATGTAGCCCCTGAGTACAATTAGCAAACCCATTAGCATTCTGCTATGAACATAATTGTCCACCCATGTGAAAGCACACATAGACCGCCATAGTTAGTGGTTCACATCCCCTCAGCATCTTGTTTGATTTTTATTTTCTTAGGCAGAATCAATCCTGCATCCGCAGCATGACCATCATTCTAAGGGGTCTGCAGTACAGTACATTTGCTAACCACTAGCACAACATCACCCCACAATGTAAATTGTACATACTCGAGAACACACTTTAAGAAATACGAAAATTGTCCTCTTTAACAAGGAACACATGAGAACATAGTGGCTATTTAGTATATACACAGTCATTATTTCAATTATAATCGTAGCATGTCAGTGTCATGTGATTAAGTTCATTTATTGGAGAACAATTAAAAATAAAGGTTCCAAAAGGGGTTTTCACAGTCATACCATAAAAGAAGCTTTTTTCTTTTCCTTTCTTTTTTCTTTTTCTTTCAGTGAACAGATCTAAAAAGATTACCATTTCAATAATCTGAAGAACTTTTCTACTTTAAAAAACCTTTTGTTTAATGGAAATGTTCTGTGTATAGGATGCTCACATAGCCATTAATGCCAATAAGGAACCTTTATTTTTAAGAAGAATCAGAATCAGAATCAGAATCAGAATCAGAAAGAGCTTTATTGCCAAGTATGCTTGCGCATACAAGGAATTTGTTTTAGTGACATAAGCTTCCAGTAAACAGAGACAACAACACACAGACAAAAAAAAAATAATTTACAGGAGAATTACAAATAGGCAAATAAATAAGTGTATAAACAATTGTGCTATACATGATAATGGAATAGGATTGAGTGAGATGCAGGAATGTTCTAGGATGGAGGGGTAACAAATAAATATAAGGATATTGCACATTTTTGCATAAGCATAAATTTAAGTGGGAAACATTTAACTGTTCATGAGGTAGATTGCCTGGGGGAAGAAACTATTCTTGTGCCTTGCTGTTCTTGTATTTGCGGCTCTGAGGCGCCGGCCAGATGGCAAAAGTTCAAAGATGGGGTGACTTGGATGTGAAGGATCCAGAGTGATTTCCTGAGTCATTTTCCTCACTCTGGATGTGTACAGTTCTTGGAGGGTGGGCAGGGGAGCACCAATAATCCTTTCAGCAGTCCGAAGAGTTATCTGTAGTCTTCTGATATCTGATTTTGTAGCTGAACCAAACCAGACAGTAATTGAAGTACACAGGACTGACTCAATGACGGCTGAGTAGAACTGTTTCAGCAGCTCCTGTGGCAGGTTAAACTTCCTCAGCTGGCGAAGGAAGTACAACCTTTGTTGGGCTTTTTTCACAATGGAGCCAATGTGATTGTCCCACTTCAGGTCCTGAGAGATGGTGGTTCCCAGGAATCTGAATGACTCCACTGCAGCCACAGTGCTGTTCATGATGGTGAGTGGGGAAAGTGCAGGGGGGTTTCTCCTAAAGTCCACAGTCATCTCCACTGTTTTGAGCGTGTTCAGCTCCAGGTTGTTAAGACTGCACCAGACAGCCAGCTGCTCAACCTCCTGTCTGTAAGCAGACTCGTCACCGTCCTGGATGAGGCCGATGACTGTAGTGTCGTCTGCAAACTTCAGGAGCTTGACAGAGGGGTCTTTAGAGGTGCAGTCGTTGGTGTACAGGGAGAAGAGCAGAGGGGAGAGAACACGTCCCTGAGGGGCACCAGTGTTGGTGGAGCAGCTGTTTGACATGAATTTCCCCAGTCTCACTAACTGTTGCCTATCTGTCAGAAAGCTGGTGATCCACTGACAGATAGAGCTAGGAACAGAGAGCTGGGTCAGTTTGGTCTGGAGGGTTGTTGGGATGATGGTGTTGAAAGCCGAACTAAAGTCCACAAACAGGATCCTCACATAAGTCCTTGTTTTGTCCAGATGTTGCAGGATGAAGTGCAATGCCATGTTGATTGCATCATCCACGGACCTGTTTGCTCGGTACGCAAACTGCAGGGGGTCCAGTAAGGGTCCAGTGATGTCCTTCAGATAAGCCAGAACCAGTTTTTCAAACGACTTCATGACGACAGACGTTAGAGGAACAGGTCTGTAGTCGTTAAGTCCTGTTATCTTGGGTTTCTTTGGAATGGGGATTATGGTGGAGCGTTTGAAGCAGGAAGGCACTTCACACAACTCCAGAGATCTGTTGAAGATCTGTGAAAAGATGGGGGCCAGCTGGTCAGCACAGATTTTCAAACAGGCTGGTGTAACGCCATCTGGGCCTGGTGCTTTTCTTCTTTTGTTTTTCTTGAAGACCTGGCGCACATCATCTTCACAGATTTGAAGAGCAGGAGGTATGGAGAGGGGGATTGCAGGAGGTGTTAATGGTTGTGTAGGGAGATGGTCAGAGTGGGTGTTGGGGGTTTCAAATCTACAATAAAACTCATTCAGGTCGTTAGCAAGTCGTTGATTAGCCTCAGTGCAAGGGGATGGTGTCTTGTAGTTTGTGATGGCTCTCAGTCCTCTCCAAACTGAAGTAGAGTCGTTGGAAGTAAACTGGTCTTCCAACTTTTTAGCGTAGGTCTTTTTAGCCGCTCTAATCTCTTTGTTCAGTGTGTTCCTGGCCTGATTGTACAAGACCCTGTCCCCATTTCTGTAGGCATCCTCTTTGGCCTGACGAAGGTGTCTGAGTTTTACTGTAAACCATGGCTTATCATTGTTGAATGTTAAATAAGTCCTGGTAGGAATGCATATATCCTCACAGAAACTAATATAGGATGTTACAGTCTCTGTGAGTTCGTCCAGATCGGTGGTAGCAGCTTCAAAAACGCTCCAGTCTGTGATGTCAAAACAAGATTGTAAATCCTGCTCTGTTTCGCTGGTCCATCTCTTCACAGTCTTTACTACAGGTTTAGCAGATTTAAGTTTCTGCTTGTAGGTCGGTATAAGATGAACCAGACAGTGATCAGAACGTCCCAAAGCTGCTCGTGGAACAGAGTGATATGCATCCTTTATTGTGGTGTAACAGTGATCCAGTATATTACTGTCTCTGGTGGGACCGGTAACATGCTGTCTGTATTTTGGCAGTTCACGGGAGAGATTGGCTTTATTAAAGTCCCCAAGAATGATTAAAACAGAGTCCGGGTGTTGTTGTTCTGTGTCTGTGATCTGATCAGTGAGTTTCTGTAAAGCTGAGCTCACATGCGCTTGAGGTGGAATGTAAACACTAACCAGAATGAACGAGTGAACCTCCCGCGGCGAATAGAACGGCTTGCAGTTGATAAACTGCGTTTCTAGATCAGGACAGCACATCTTCTTTAACACAGTTACATCTGTACACCACCGTTCATTGATGTAAAAGCATGTCCCGCCGCTGCGCGATTTCCCCGTTGATTCTGCTTCGCGGTCCGCTCTGAACAGCTGAAAGCCCGGCAGATGGAGTGCGCTGTCCGGTATGGCGTCATTCAGCCAGGTTTCCGTGAAACACAGAGCAGCAGAGTAAGAGAAATCCTTATTTGTCCGAGAGAGCAGAAGGAGTTCGTCCGTTTTGTTGGGTAGAGAGCGGAGATTTGCGAGATGGATGCTAGGCAACGGCGTTCGAAATCCGCGCTTCCTGAGTCTGACGAGCACTCCCACTCGCTTTCCCCGTCTGCGCGTCCTGAAGCGCTTGATCAGCGCTGCTGCTCCTCCAATAACAATGTTCAGTAAAACGTCTGTATAATAGAAATCCGGAAAAATATCATGTGGTGTGTTCTGCCGAATGTTCAGCAGTTCATCCCTGGTGAAACTGATCGTGTTTGTTAAACAAAAAACAGGAAAAACGAACAAAAACAGTACAAACACTGGAGAGCCAAGCACTGAAGCAGCCATGTGCGGCGCATCTTGGATTGCTATAAAAGTAAATAGCAAGATAATGTTTCCGTAGTGTCAGTATTTGACAAAGACAACTTTCTAAATTGCCATTTTTATAGAAGTTAAGGCATCACTTGAGAACATGACAAAAAATAGCCATGCTCCAACTAATGCAGTGAAATTATTTAAAACTGACCCTTTATTTACTTAAGAAAATGAGTATGATTTCCAATTCATGAGTTTAATATTTTAGCCAAAATATCAAGATATGTTGGTGTACAAGTATATGTCCTGCAAAGTAAGAATGCTGGGAAATGTGTTTGAAAAAGCACAAATGCAAATACTTAAGAGGCATTTGAAATGGAGATGGGAAATGAGAAGAGGCAAGAATTGAAATGATTGAAAAGCAAATGAAAAGCTGAGAAATCTCACCACCTCATTCAAATGTTGTAGGAAAGATCGGTTCAAAGAGATTTATATGCAAAGTGAAGTCAAAGAATTTTGTCTACTAACTCGAGGAAGTTATAAACTGCATTTAAGCTGACTTCAAGTCCTGATATTTGTTTTCGTATTTGCTGACTGTCAGCGCAAAATGTTAAGGTGAGCGGTCTGAGCTCAGAGACCTTTTTAGCATTCATGTGTTGGAATCTCATTGTTTGTATCTCCCTTTTATCCAGCTATCCCCATCCGCTCAGAAGTGGAGGTCATTTAACACTATGTAATTCGGCCTGTCTATTCCATCGCCCCATCCAATGCACAGTTCTGCACCAGCACTTTTCTCTCCCGGTCTTTAGAAGATGATCTACCGAGCTTTCTCTTCAACAACCTTGTGGCTTTATGTTTTAAAAAGCTGCACAGGTCCCCAGGGCAATCACATTCTTCTTTGCTAAATCCGTAGTCGATTGCATTGTCTCTAAGAAAGCTCTGCCCCAGGACACTCATTTGTTGCCATTAAAGAGAGGACGTCTTAGTGCGGCCCCTCCTTCTACTTTACGGTTCATTCGAACCCATTTCAGACATATTTCAGGTTGATTCTCAATTTAAAGGTGTAAATGAACCAAAGAAGTCTCTCTCTGCTGTTGATGCTTGTGAAAAAGCGTGTAAATGAACAATTCAGGTTTATATATGGCTTAGATGGAGACTGTGATAATAGCAATAGATTCTCCCTCAAAATATAACAACTTCTGCTCATGATGGAATAGATTTTTATTTATTAATTTCTTTTGTCCCTCACACATAATATATCCATTTTCAGTTTCAGGGTGCTAACATCAGTTACTGCACTAATGTCATGAACTAACAATATTATATTTTATTATTACATGGCTCTGTGGAATACTTGATTCTGATTGGTCATTATATTATATTATAATGAACTAACAATGCATAACTATTCATGTACATTTTATAACAATTCATATTTAACAATTTATAAACATACTATTGTTCAGATGTATTTTGTGTTACCTAATGCATTTACTAAACTTTTAAAAAAAGTAAAAAAAAAAAATAATAAATAAAAACTGTTGTATTTGTTTGTTTGAGTATCCAGATATAATAACATGACTTCAGCTAAAAGTGTATATAGCAGAGCTATCTGTTTTCCCAGCAAAAATGATTTATGTAATGAGCAACCAAACCTTTTATTGACATGATGACTGCATGTGTGCTGTGTGCGTTCAGTGTCATGTAACTAATTAATGAACATGTGCTGTGAGCAATTATGCCCTTGTCAAATCACTCTGAGATGTTCAATAATACAAAAGGCTCATTAAAATGCTCGCTGCAACATGATTTTCACATTTATCTAGGACACTTGTCTGCATCCTTATCTCTGTGACTGAGCTCTGCCATATTTGGAGACACATTGAATTATTGAATCTTATTTAGAGACAACGGCTGCCTTTTTTCCACATATTATACTCCAAAAAAAAGAGATCTCCAAAAAAAAAAAGACTGTTGAATCCTTTTTAAATGCAGGGCACATATCCAGATGCATATGCATACTTACTTCTCAGACTAACAATTAGAATTAGCAAACAATCGAGACATTTGAAGTGTTTACATCCTACTTTTTATGCATGGCTCATTTTGTATTAGATTATTTCACAACCTTTATTGCTGTACCTTTAATGCATTAAAGGGGTCATATGATGCTTTTTGTAAAGATCATTATTTTGTGTATTTGGTGTAACAGAATATGTTGACAAGCTGTAATGTTCAAAAAACACATTATTTTTCAAATACTGTACATTATTGTAGGTCCTCTATGCCCCGCCTCTCTCAAACGCATCGTTTTCTATAAAGTCCTTCCGACAAGCGCAGTCTGCTCTGATTGGCCAACTGACCCAGTGCATTGTGATTGGCCAAACACCGCAAGCACTCATCGGAAATGTAATGCCCCTTTCCGTAATCGTGAGCTTCATCTTTCGAAATAAATGTAAAGACAGTTAAAAATGTCCTTCCATCGGTTCAAGCCCGAAAGGGAAACAGAGTGTTGTGATCTGTCAGTGATGAAGCTTGTATGTGTTTACAGTACACAAGCCATGGATGGTTAAGACAGCTCACTCCACTGTATGACCCTGTCTCTATCTCTCACACACGCGCAAACACACACACAATGTGCAAAACTCCACAATTGAACAGTCAATAGAAAATACTGTAACTAATCACAAAACATACTTCTAGTAGTTGATTCAGAAGTGCCAAAATGTCGTAGCAAAGTCAGAATTACCTCTTCTACTAGTTTCACAAAATGTTCATCCATAAAATGCGTTGCTGTTCTGTTTTAAGTAATCTTAGAGATTCCTAAATGCATCTACTTTTGGAAGGCCAAATAAAGTGCTTTTGCTTTCTCCTAGATACACACAGCATCTCCCTGACATGGCTGCTTCAACACTAACTGCGGTTACTGAAACCACGCCTTCTTTCTTTGCGTGAAGATTTGGGCGGCATTACGCAAATATTTCCACATAGTGACATAGTGATGTGGGGGCGTGTTTGAATGAGCCATTTTAGGGGGGGCGTGGCAGAGTCTTAACTTTGATAAAGAATATCTCTTTGGATTTGAGACTTTAGTCTTTGCATCTTCACAGATCTTCTTTATGCACCAAGAGCTTGTAACACTCCAAAGAGAAAGGAAAAATTTAAATCGCATCATATGACCCCTTTAATAGAATAAAGCTATGGGACACAAAAATTTACTTTATTGGTGGAAAGTGCCATTTATTTTAGTGCGTTTTCATTTGATTTGTGCAGGAATTCAGGTCAAATAGTTTGGAATAAATGAGAATTCAGGCATGATATGTGGTAATATATTTATATTACAGCATAAAATATCTGACTACTCTGCCATTTAACCCAACAATGAAAACTTAGATTGTTCCTAAAACACAAAGGGATGTTCATATTTATATTCTGATCAGATAAAGTGAGAAATGGGATCTGAGCTAAAATCAATTATAGAATCACAGAACGTAGTGTTGGGTCACAGCGTGCAAGTAATGGAGACTGACAACTTTGGCAAAGAAAACACATACAGTAGCTAAGAGTTATAATACTACTACACTGCAGATCACCAGAAATACATATAATATGCAGACAGCATTTGATGACAAGCTGCTGTTATGAAGCCTTTGTATTAGCAAGAAAATTGTCAATAAAATCTTATGAATATTCATATTTTACTCTGAAAAACACATTAAAACCAATTTATATAAAGTCTACTTTCTCATATTTGATATGCAAATGTATTTTACCTTATATTTCAGGATGAAAACTTACTGGAAAGAAGCATCTTAAGAGCCTCTGAATAAAATTGAGAATAAGCTCCACATTATTAATACACTACTATGTAAGCCATAAAAAGCCTGATTTATCAAATATGATACTCAACAAAAAACAAATGCACATTTCAATTTCTTTTTATGCTATCTAAAGGTTCAGTAAATAAAATAAAATCATTAAATTGAATTAAATGTAAAAAAGGGCTCATCAACTCTTGAAGGGCCACTCTGCTGCAGACTTTAGTCACACCATAGTTAAAAATACCTTTTTAGAATTTGCAAGTAATTCTGACCACAGTAATTAGCCTATTATTTGAGTTAGTGTTGGAACTAGTCTGTAGAACACTAGTCCACCAGTACTGGCGTTAAACTGACTCATGACAAATAAAATAAATGTAATCGTTTTGAAATTATCTCTGAATCTTATCAGTCTTATGTGTGCACACTGATCAAATTTAATCTCTTACTCTACTTCGCCAGTGTACCGTTTTGCCTATACTGCCCTACAAAGGCAAAGTGCAGTAACTACGCAAACACTGAAAATGAGAAAAATGCCTTTAAAGTTTTTACATCGGCCAGTCAAACATGTTGTGGGTAGATTAGTGGCAATGCATTCATTTAAAGCGTTTTTAGGATGAAATTTTTTATAGATAAAAACCATGACATGTGACCTTTGACCAATAAAATGCAGATATGTGCCTTTTCACACAATTTAAACTTTTCATGACAATATAACTAGGGAATATAAAGGAAAATAAGGGATAATTGTGATTCTCTATAGGAAATTAAGGGGCAGAATAAGGGATGCTCAAAATATTTTTTACTGTACCACATCCATGTCTGTAGTTAAGTATATAAAAGGTGTCCAAAATTGTCCTAGAAATTTTTTTAAATAAAATAATAATAATATATACACTGTATATACAGTTTGTGTGTGTGTGTGTGTGTGTGTGTGTGTGTGTGTGTGTGTGTGTGTGTGTATATATATATATATATATATAAATAAATAAATGAGACAAATGGGACAAAATTTAACCAGGAGACTTTGTCATGAGACAGAACAGATGTCACAAAGCCCATTTTAGGACTTAACACAATTTTGACCAAATGTGTAGTTACAACACTTTGCCTTTGTAGGGCAGTATAGCAAATCCTTCAAATCCTTCAAAATTCATTGTCTAAAAACAAAACATTCATCCATTTCTTCACAACTGAATTAGCTTTTTTTAACATGCTAAATTATTCAGGTATTAAGCAGTAAAATAATAGTGATATTTTATGAGCCATAAATATAACACCGAAAGCATTTATTAAAACCAAATAAAAATCGCATCATTTTAGTGTTTTACTTTTTAAACATTTTACATTTGTACCAACATAATACCAAAATAACAAGGCAAAAATGTTAACAATATATTGTTTTACCAATTCATTATTTTATTTACAAAGTTATGTTCAGCTGTTCTTTTTCATGATAAAAAAAAGCTCACTGAACACACAGAGACGTACCTTTAATTTCAACAAGCTGATTGCCCACAAAAAAAAAAAAAAAAAAAACACATTTCTAAGTTTGATTTTGACTTGAGAGTGTCATGATATATAAGTGTGTGGGTTGTATTTTTACTTTTTTACATTTGTCTTCTCATTAATGCCATTATATTGTTTACTAAGACTGATTTGTTTACGCGGAAAGAGCACAAACAGAAAAGGCGGGATTTATGACATGATAAACCAATCACAGCTGAACATAACCAATCATATCCAATCACATAGCAATCCTCTCATGTGACTTTCCCACATTCATTCTCAATTACACTCTTCCAAACCCACTGCACTACGGTGCCCGTAAGGTGACTTGTTTGGTTTACTTAGTTTTGTCGTGGCCACGACATAACAACTCGTGGGAACACGATATGTCATGGCCACGAGATATTAATTTGTGGGAATGTCATATGAACTCGTGGGAACATCATATTATGTCGTGGCCAGGAGATAATTTTGTTGAGGTAACGACATCCTTATGTCATTGCCTCGAGATACTTATGTTGAGGGAACAAAAAATTTTTTTTAATGCGTAAACAAAATTGCGTGACCATAGCAACCTGGGATTATCAGAGATGGATTCATTAATATTTTATTTTGAATTAAGAAATTATTATATTAACCATATGTTTTGGCTACCGGGCTGTATTACATGAGATCATCAGCATTCAAATTAAATTTATCATAAATAAATATTACATAAACTGCATAATAAAATATAAAAACTTTTTTTTATCCATCCTACAGTCTTGTAAGTCCATTTATTGATAGTCTTTCCCCCGTAATATGTGTACATTATTATTATTATTATTATTAGCCTATTATTATTAGTTATTGTAACAATTTATAAACTTCATAATCATGGGAAAAAGGAGGTGGGAACCGGCGGACATTTAAATCAAAACTTTAATGATAAAATAAACACCCCTCACAGACAACTGCCGCGCACAAACAAAAACATGAATTATGCAGAACAATCTGAAAACCAAATGAGATTTTGTCTGAAAGAAGAACTTGGCCATAAAAACATGGGTCAAACACAAAATAAAATCCAGACCTGGTCCTCTCTTGTCCTTCACTGTCGTAGTTCCTCTTTTGTATCCTTCCGATCTCCTCCGTGGGACTCGAGACCAGTGAGTGGCGCATGTGTCCCTCATTTCCAACTACTCCACTGGCCTCGCTCCATTCCCACGGCTCTCGGCACCCCCCCACTCGTCACATTGCCCCTCGCAGGCCGGGGGGTACTCCCAAGACTGCGCTCTACTCCCCCCTCCAGGGGAACCGATCTCGGTAGCCGCAGGTACCTGGGGGTAAGGACAGAGAGACGAAGCGGGAGAAAAGGAAACAGAAGAATGAGGAATGACAGAGACGAGAGAGGGGAGAGAGAAGAAAGAAAAAGAAATGTTCCGGTTACCAGACACACTGCCGCTCGGGCCTCCACCATCTGGGTGAACTCTTCCGCAGTGCCTGAAGGCGTCACTGGATAGCCCTTGGTGGACTGCACGACACTCATCCGCTGCCCGGTGGATGGCGACAGCTCCTCCGGATTCGGGCAGCCAGCAGGAGTTCCCTGTTCCCTGCTCTTCCCCATCATGGCGGCTGGCAGCGAGGTTAGTCCGTCCACGACTGCAACGTCCTGCTCGATGGCACCGCAGATTCACCACAGCGGCGAGGGATCTTCAGCAGCGCGTCCCTCCTTCCTCTATTTCCTTCCTTTATATCCAGATCACTCCACCGGCCTCGATCTGTTCCTACGGCTCTCGGCCCCACCCCACTCGTCACAGTTTATTCGACATCCCTTTGATGTCCCTTAGCCACAACATAATATGACGTTCCCACAAGTTAATATCTCGTGGCCATGACAAAACTAAGTAAACTGAACAAGTCGCCCTTCACGGGCACCGTACTGCACAGTTTAAGGGTCTGTTAAAACTCAATGGGTTCAGGCAAGGCAAGAGAGACTGGACTCCCTCTGTACCTTTACCTGCTGGTGTCACTGTTGGACAGTGTTTCTTTAAAAAAACGAATGATTTATATGGTTTTTATGTCATATTTTGTAATGGTTTTGTTGTTTTATTTTTGTACTATGACATTTTTTCTGAGTAGACACTGCCTCCCTTGCGTCCTTGGAGGAAACACCCATGGCTTGAGATGTTTGCTTATATCTGTGAGGAGTGGGGTGGGGCAGAGAGCCGTGGGAACGGAGTGATTGGAAATGAGTGACACCTGCTCGACCCAACGGTCTCGAGTCCCATGGAGGAGATGGAAGGATATAAAACAGGAGCGACGACAGTGAAGGACGAGAGAGGACCAGGCCTAGATTTTAGTTGTGTTTGGTTTTTGTTTGTGCGTGGCAGTCATCCATGAGGGGCTGCCGCGCTGTTTTGTGTTAATTTTGTACTTAAATTTTCATTTTTATTGTCCGCCGGTTCCTGCCTCCTTCTTCCCGATGATTATGAAGTTTGTAATGCATTACAGTATCAAAAATGATGGTTGTTTATTAAACGTGCCAGTTTTAACGATTTTCTGTTGACATGTTTTAGTGCTTTGATTCTCAGCTGTCTCATTTCGAAATGCTTTGGGCAACCACAAAGATCAACTTCTCAAAACCATTCAAAAGGTCAGTGTTTGGCTGAACTGTTATTTTAATTTCTTTTGTGGAGCCTAAAATGAACTTTTTACCAAAATGCCACAGCAAACACATGAAAGGTCTATTACGCAATCAGGTTACCAAGATTAGAGTAAATAATATTGGGTCATAATAGGCACTGAACTCCTGAAACCTTAGAGACCTTAGAGGTGACAGTCTCAAAAAAAATTCACAAAAAGCTTTGAGACGCAATATTAAATCAACTGCAACATATTTGTCTTAATCCTGCTTTATCCAGAATCAATAGTGTCTGTGCAGTCTTTAGAATTTCTTTAGAATGCAGTGGAGCACTGTGGTGTGAAGCTCTGATGCCCATACTGATGCCCGACTCTGGCTCCAGTAATGCCTGCAAAACAGCAGACAGATATGAGCCCTGTCACTGAATTGGAGCTTGATTTGTTTACCTTGATTCTAGAGATGTTGAGAGGCTTTCCAACGGCATGAGAGCAGAATTTATTCCTGCTGCTGAACACCACTTGATTTTGCAGGTCATTAAGAATCCTTAATCCATGGGAGGGAATACATCATTCAAAACCTACATGACTGTCTTTCCTCTATATATATATATATATATATATATATATATATATATATATATATATATATATATATATATATATATATATATATATATATATATATATATATATATATATATATATATATTGAGAATGTTGGTAACTAAATGTTGATGTTACCTCTGACTTCCACATAGAACAAACAAAATGAGAAATTTCTTACAAATATCTTCTTTTATATTATCTTATATACTGTACTTGCATAAAATATCTGTCAATATTAGTTGTCACTCTCTATCTCCAAATAATGTCTCAGCAATGCTATTTAAATGTTTTCTTAGTCCAGTAAATGATAATCTTGAAATATACAGAACAATATAAGAGTTATTTGTACATTTACTTCATAAAACAAAAAGATCCTTGTACCACAGGGAATATGTTTTAACTATACTAAAAGATCATTTATTTGTTAATAAAATATGAATATCAATCAGATGACAGAAGGCATGTAGCAAATATTGTACAGATATTTTTGATCATGTTGGTAATTTAGAGACCTTAGAAGCTAATAAATTCATTATGATACAGTAGGCCAAATACCTTTAAAAATGTATAGTCAAATACATACTTTCACTTTAAGAGTGAAAACATGACAGAATTTCTAAAACTTATATTAAATTTAATATTTAATTAACTTGTTTCATCAGTCCCAGCAAGACAAATGATCTATAAATGAAATTAGGTGACACCAAAGTTATTTATTGAAAATATGAAACCAAAGATGGCAACTCAAATATGGCTAAATAATATGTGGAAAGATTCAACCACATAAATGCAAAAAAAAAACCATAAACCGTTCAAAAATCTATCACATGGTTGATGGGGAGGAAAAATAACATCTCAAGATATTGCAAATATTCTTTGGAAAGATGAAACTGAGGATAAGTTGCTTGGCAAAAAAAGCTTCCCAACAATACAGTATGGTGGAGGGTTTCATGTTTGTGGCTTTACTGCCTCGGGCCCTAAACAGCTTGCTGTTTAAAAAAAAAAAAAAAAAAAAATGCCCAAAACTTGTGTGATGCGACAGCACAAAGACCCAAAGCACAAGAGTAAATCAACAACTTAATGGCTTCAACAGAAGAAAATATGGCTTTGTAGCAGAGGCTTGACCTCAACATGATTGAGATGACACTAGAAGTCCAAAATATTGCTGAACAGAAACAGTTTATAGCAGAATGGTGCTAAATTCCTCTTAAACATTGTGCAGGTTAGATCCACAATTACAGGAAACATTTGGTAGATGTTATTCCTGTCAAAAGAGGGTAAACAAGTTATTAAACTCGAGGGTTCACATACTTTTTTCATCATCCTCTATGAATGTTTACATGCTGTGTTCAATGCAGTCATCAAAATACACCTAGTCTGTCTATTGCTTTGACTCAGCTGAAGATCCAATCATATTTTATTGTCAATTTATGCAAGAAATCCAACTATAAAAGCTCTCTTCCTCAGCACAGTGAGACAAATGAATTCCTTCCTTTTTTGTTCTCCTCCCTATCGACATCTGGAACCAGTCTCTATTACTTTCACCTGAGCCGGCCCATGAAACATGCTAAGAGCTGACATAGAGTGGGCAGCCTGGTGTTCTGGCTGAGGGTTTCAGAGCTTCTAAGGTTTCTTTGATATCTGGCCTACATGCTACTGCCACTCCCAGCTGATCCAGGCTTCCCCACAAGGAGGCTGGAGAGTTTGATGGGAGTTGGGGTCCTGATGAAAGCTCCAATGCAAATAAGTGTGGGTTATCTTCTTCTCATTTATGACAACTAATTGATCCCTCAGTGCATTCTCGCGTGGTTCTGGGAGATTGAGAGAGTTACATACTGAAACCCCCTGAATGCACACAACATACCAGCACAGTTATCACCTCAAAGGAGCTCAGAAACATGCTTTTCATGTCCACACTTGAACTAATATCTACAAAAACAGTACCAGCAATGGCTAAAGTTTTTTCTGAACATGGTACCATGGTATATTTTATGTTGTTGTTTCATGTAATGTAGCAATACCATGATTTTATGAACATGACCAGTGGTATTCTTTTAATGTAATATTGAAGAAAATGTAAAATACCTTGGTAGATGAATATGATAATCATTCAAAGTAATCATTGTAAAATGTTTTATGTAACATATTGTCTTTGCCAAACAGTATAGGGGGTAATGCATTACAAGTAACTCCATTTACGTAATCAGATTACTTTTTTTCAAGTAACTAGTAAAGTAACGCATTACTTTTTAATTTACAAGAAAATATCTTAGTTACTTTTTCAAAAAAGTTACTGCAGTTACTTTGTTTTTCCCATTTATTGACTAACAAGAGTCCTGTCCCCATATTGGGAGAAATCACAAGTACAGAGGCCTTGTGTGTGCTGTGTGAACATGATGTAGTTCTATACTAAATTTGAACCTGCATTAATTCATCCCACTCCCACATCCCACATAAATATAAAAAAAACACGGATCAAAATGAATTAAAACAGTGAAATGCAAACTCAGAATATGACGCAAACCTACAATAATTAAATTGGTTGACAAAAATGTATCTAATCCCATTTTATTAACTAATTTCTTTGCTGCTGACTTTTGTTGATCCAATTCAACCATACTAATAAGCAAAAATGACTTAATAGATAAACTAACAATTGTGCTTCACTGTTTATTATTATTATTATTATTATTATTGCTGAGGAGTGTTGAACCTTCTTCTCCTGTGTTCTACTGTACAGACATGAATTTACTTTTCCTTCAGCCTGAGGTTTATTCATTACACTTTTTGGTGTGAAAGGGCTTTTAGATTTGCTATAAATAGAACTTCTTATATTAAAAACAATCAAGCCCTGCTCATATTTAAAAAGTAATGTGAAAGTAACACAAAAGTAACACAATGCATTACTTTCTATAAAAAGTAACTACGGTAAGTAACATAATTAGTTACTTTTATAGGGAGTAACGCAATATTGTAATGCTTTACTTTAAAAGTAACTTTCCCTAACAGTTCCCTAACTGTTGCCGAATGTAAGCATTTATGATAAACTAAGCAGAGGTGGAAAGAGTACAAAAATATTCTACTCAAGTAAAAGTACCATTACATTAATGAAATTTTACTTAAGTACAAGTAAAAGTACCAGTCTAAAAATCAACTCAAGTAAAAGTAAAAAGTAGCTCATTTAAAATTTACTCAGAGTAAAAATTACTTAGTTACATTTTAACAGTGGGAGGGAGTCAAAAATGGGACAGGCCAAGGGTGTCAAACTCAGTTCCTGGAGGGCCACAGTCCTGCACAGTTTAGATTTAACCCTAATAAAACACACCTGATCCAGCTAATCTAATCATTTAGGTTTATTTGAAAACTACATGATATATGTGCTGGAGCAGGGTTAGAACTAAACTCTGCAGGGCTATGGCCCTCCAGGAACTGAGTTTGACACCCCCTGGGATAGGTCTATTAATCTCAAACTAGTTGTTTTTAATTAAAGGAATCGGTTATTTAGAATAATAAAACATTTGGGCTGTTACCAGGCAAATCAGTATCAACAAACTCATCTTTTAATGCAGAGGAAATGCAGAAGATTCATTGGAAGTGGCATTTAGATGTATTAGTGCAGGACAAGAATGCATTTAACCTGCAGTTACAAATGGATGAATTATGTTTTGATATACAAGACATAAAATGTTGAATACTCATTTGAAATGATAAGAAATTCATTATTTAAAAAAAATCAAAAGATACTTTAAATGTGAAATTAAAATGGCCAGTATGTGTCAGCAAGTCACTGTTAATAAGTGAGTCATTGCGATTGAACCGAATCATTTAAACGGTTGATTCATTCAGGAACGAAACACTGTCACTTTGCTCAGAGACGCAAAAATGTGATTTGGTGGCTGTGTTTGGAATTATTTTCTGTTGTAGAAATAGAGCTAAAAAGGCAATATGGTGTCTAAAACGCAAGTCTCTTAATTAACTTGTTTACTGAACTGATATATGTATGTATGTATGTATGTATATATTTATGATGATTTTTGGAGGAAAAGACGGCATTCTTTGTGTGATTTTGATTTAATATATGAAATTATATAAATATGTGAATTGTCTGCCCCTATATCTTTAATTTTGTGATCATTCTAAATGCATTTTAGAAGACTGAATCACACAGTGAAAGAACGCACTATAAATGCGCGCGCACATCATTAAAGAGGACCTCAAATGGGAGATAAATACTACCGCTATGGTTAAAAAGGCGCAACAGCGACTTTACTTTTTAAAAACACTCAAAAGGAGCCATTTGCCTGCTGAGCTTCTTAAGATCTTTTATCAATGTGCCATAGAAAATGTCATAACATACGGGATTTCTGCATGGTATGCTAATAGCACAGGGAAGGACAGGAAATCTCTTGATCGAGTTATAAGATCTGCTAAAAAAACCATTGGAATTCCCCTGAACCGACTCGATGATATTTTTAAGATCCGCTGCCTCCGCCGAGCACGTAACATTCTACAGGACGAGACACACCCCTCAAACCATCTTTTCGCCTTGCTTCCATCTGGCAGGCGGTACCGGGCTCTTAGTGCACGGACTTCCAGGCTGCAGAACAGTTTCATTGCAAGGGCCATTGCAGAACTGAATAATTATACACTCCTACCTCCCAGTCAGCACAGTTGCACTTTATAGGAACGGACTTTATGTAATGGAACTTAAGTGTAATGTTGGATGCCCTGTTATTTTTAACTATATTTATTGTGTGAATGTGTATATGAATGTGAGCATTGTTTTCTTAGAGGATGCACAAGCAAATTTCGTTGTATGGTACTACTGCACAATGACAATAAATTTACTTACTTACTTACTAAAACAAAAAGTATGATATTATCGCAGACGATATATATATAGCACACTCCTCACCACTGTCTTTTTGGCTAATTTGTGCAAAACCTCTTGCTAAAATGTCAAAGCTTCATTTTAACCACCAATGCAACGATGCAATTATTTAGCTTACCTCTACATTTTGCGAAGGGTTGATGTCTTGTCGAGATTTTATAAGCTGCTAGTTTGGTCTTCCTAGGCAAGTACAGCTTACACTGCATAATAGAGCATACATATGGCCAGGGGTTCACTTCATTTCCTTCGAGTTCAACTTCAGAATATGACGGGGTTTCGTTTTCAGCGGTGTCTGCACCACTAACGCCTGTTTTGACCGTCTGCATCTTTCTTGTGATTTTAGCGCCAGTTTGCCCTCCTGCCCATTATTTACTGACGTAGTTTCCAGGGAGCGATTTTTTTTTTTTTTTTTTTTTACTCAGTAATTAATGTGTTTTAAAATGTAGCGAAGTGCAATACTTTAAACAAAATATACTTAAGTAAAAGTAAAATTACAGATTTAAAAAATTACTTTAAAAAGTACTAGTACACAAAAAAGCTACTCAATTACAGTAACGCGAGTAAATGTAATTCGTTACTTTCCACCTCTGAAACTAAGTTACACTTGTAATTTCTATTGAAATTAGTAAAATGTGTTTACTTTAAATATACTGTTGAATAACACACTAGACATAAAAATACAACCAAGAACATGTTCTTTTTAGATAAAACTTTTAATTTGACATTTACAATGTTGATTATTACAAAGTGCACTTTTCAAAAGTACAATTGTGTTAAGAAACAGTCATGTAACTGTACTCTCTAGGCAACATAAGTAGCTTTTTTATTAGTACTATATTACTGTATCTGAAAGTAATATTATATTAAGATTTGAAGTACACTACAAATACACATTAAATAGAGTAAAGTTCTAGGAACCATTGTATTACTATGTGATCTCTCACTGTATCATAGTACCATCATAGTACCTCTTTTAATATATTTTAAAAATTGCTACCAAAAGAGCAACAACTGCTATGGGTTACACTTCAATCCAGTGTAATGATTTAGTGATGGTGCTGTGCAAGACTTTCAATCTTTAAACTAAGAACTAATGTAAATTGTATAAGGTACTACAAGACACCGCATGAAGCCTTAATTCCAGTCAAAATTAAAGAAAAATTCTGACCATTGCAACTAAACTGTTCAAATATTAACGGTTTGAGATGTCTTAATATAAATCATTTATACACAGACATAATTTTGCCACATCACTCAGAAATCAAAAGGGCTTCAGTTAGTTTTATGATAAAACTTGACAAGAAGACTCAGTTTCAGTTCTAAAGCAATTTTTGTTAACCCTAAAATGTTTCTAGAAAAGTGAACAGCATCATAATGTATTCAAATGATTAAAACATGCCGAGGATAGAAGCAAAAGTGCACTGAAGGCCAGCAATAGAATACTAGACAGAAATTGCATTGAGAAAAAAAAAACTGCAGATCCTTTTTATTTGTTATGGTTTATAATCCACTGATCCATCCAACTAAATCTTTCATGTCTCGTTTGATATCTCCTCTCAGGTCTGCAACTGAAGTTCTGGACATTTGTTGATGATACAGTATCTGGTCATGAAAATCACCTCGATTACTGCAGCTTTGTTTATGGTAAGGATATTGAAGACCTGCCATGACCACTTTTCCATTTGCCAATTTTGTATGTCCAGAACTTGGGCAAAATTGTGTTTGTGGGTGTTATATTGAGTGGCGATCTGGCAATATAATTCTCAAAGCACCCATGTGCCACTTTTCCACAGCTTGTTGTCAATAGTGAAATCACATATCAAAACCCAAATATGTGACAAATTGTCCCTGTTCTTGACAATACAACTGCAATTTTCGATTAAATTGAAGCTCATATTAGGGCAGATAAGAATCCTGTAGCCTCATTCATAAAAATGTGGGTATAGCATTATCTAAAATATGAATGCATGAGAATTTCCAAAATGTTGCTACGAATGATTGTTCAATCTTCCATTTTATTCTTAAATTCAAGCACAATTTGTTTGGAATAATGAACGCTTTTGAAAGAAGTCACTTATGCTCACCAAAGCTGAATTTATTTTAAAAAGACAGTAAAATAAAATATATTATCAATGTTATTATTATCAGAGTTGAACACAGTTTTGCTACTTTTATTTTTATTTTATTTTTTTGGAAACCACAATACATTCATGTTAAAAAGTTTGGGAAAATACAATTAAAGGAAAGTAAGAAAGAAAAAAAAACACATTATATCAATAAAGTAAAAAAATGTATCATGATTAAAGAAGATTTTTTTTTTTTTTGCATTAAATTACAAAATACAGTTTCCACTTTATACTTAATTACACAGGGTTTTTATTTTTTTATTTTTGATAATAATATAATATAATATAATATAATATAATATAATATAATATAATATAATATAATATAATATAATATAATATAATATAATATAATATAATATAATATAATATAATATAATATAATTGTCAGGAACTCATAGTCACAGCCAAAACACATTATAGTTTCTACTTTTCAATCTGTTTTTATTTTTATAACTATTATAACTATTTATTTATAACTCCCGATTTGTCTTCACTTTTGACATAGGATAAAATTCATGGATCATATGTAAGTTTTATCAGGCCACTAACCTATGGAAGTCCCTGCAGGTTCATTGAAGTAAAACTGATTAACTGTAGCCCCAAACCACTGTGAAGGGAGAACTTCATGTTTATAGCAGACCAATGTACTGTTTAACAATGTTTATATATATATATATATATATATATATATATATATTACAGACCTAATCAGTACATCACATACACTTTGTTATGTATTTGTTATGTATTTCCATTTACAAGTGTTTATTTGTAAGCATAAAATGTTTTCTATGCCTAATTGATCCCACTAAACATTTGTCAGAAAAACGCTGGTTCAATCTCCCTCTCTCTCATTAAACTTTACGCATTCCTGGAGCTTCTTCCTCTAGGGAAGTATAAGTCCACTGATTTAGTGAAGACTACAGTGATCCTCCTGGTCTTTTCATTTTTAATAGCAGAATTGCTGTGTCAGAGCCACATAAAAAATGACATTTATAGTACATTAATATGCCAAAACAGCAGGGCAGTTTTAAAGGCAAAGTCATCCTTCCGCCTTTTCTTTAATCATGAGTTGTTGCTAATACTTACCCATCACTTAACTGCATATAAATCAGCAATTCATTAGTTCTGAAGGAGGCTTTCACATACGGGTCTAGACCAGTCTCTCAGCAGCTATGAAACTGTCAGACTAATCTTGGCATAATCTTGTTCATATCTGTGGTCATAATATGAGTTTAAATTAATTTATTTTTAGCACAATCACCTATTCTTATCTAAGAAATACAGAACTGACTCAGGCCCAATCATTTTTAAAAAAAAATTTCAGATGGTTTATTTCAATGAACGCATAAAACGATTTACTAATTAATTAAATTTTTCACTCTTTTCACTCTTTACATTTTTAGAGCAAATTAAATATTTAGCTAACTACTGCTGTTTGCAATATGTTTTTGACTCACTTTTGGATTAGAATGTGTGTGTGTGTTAGTTCTATTACTTGCACACAAAAAAAACTTATAGTATCTCTCTAATTTACATTTTTGTTGTCCCTGTTTGAGATAAATATATCTTTTAATCTTCTTAATAAGATATTGGTACAGATATATAAATTGACCCCTATGATCACTTGTAGGATGCTTTAAAGGGGTCATATGATGCTTTTTTAAAGATCATTATTTTGTGTATTTGGTGTAACAGAATATGTTGACAAGCTTTAATGTAAAAATAACACATTATTTTTTAAATACTGTACATCACGGTAGGTCCTCTATGCCCCACCTCTCTCAAACTTGTCGTTTTCTACAAAGTCCCTCCTTCCGACAAGCTCAGTTTGCTCTGATTGGCCAACTGACCCAGTGCATTGTGATTGGCCGAACACCGCAAGCACTCGTCGGAAATGTAATGCCCCTTTCCGTAATCGCGTGTTTCATCTTTCAAAATAAATGTAAAGACAGTTAATAATGTCCTTAGTTTTACCATCAGTTCAAGCCGAAAGGGGAACAGAGTGGCGTTACAGACACAGTGATGAAGCTGTATGTGTTTGTAGTAACACAAGCCATGAACGGATAAGACAGCTGACTCCACTGTGTGACCCTGTCTCTCTCTTCTCTCACACACACACACATGCACGCACACACACGCACACACAATGCATAAAACTCTGCATTTGAACATTCAATAGCAAATACTTAAACTAATAACAAAACATACACCCAGTAGATAATTCAGTTACACCAGATTGTTGGAGCAGAGTCAGAATGACCTTCTCCCCTAGGTTCACGAAACGGTCATCTATAAAATGCGTTGCTGTTCTGTTTTAAGTAATCTTAAAGATTCCTAAATGCATCTACTTTTGAAAGGCCAAATAAAGTAGACAGCATTACGCAAATAATTCTGTTGTTTCAGTTGACAAGAATATCTTTATTATCAAAATAAGACCATCATCATTGCATGAACATACAAATCTAGTTTGGCTGAATGCAGTATTGTTACTTTGAAAAACTATAAAAGAATTATTGAGACAGCTCAAAAGTCTTACAGCAGCAAGTTGCCTTGTTTTTTTCCGGTTTCTCAACAGTTCATTTTTCACAGTGTAGTTATTTAGCTACTTATTATTAGTAGCTACCTTTCATTGTAGAGAAACTACTGTAACTATGCTAATTTAGATGTTTTTAAAATAG